>NC_071354.1:13957857-14293214 GCF_943734655.1 Sabethes cyaneus
CAATCTACCTGACAGCAAATAACGAAGAACGAAATCATGTAGGTTCGCTGGTACGGTGGCTACGAGGTGCGACCCGAAACCTCGGTTCGGCGTTTGGGGTTTTCGGCTCCGAGCGGTGCCTATAACAAGTCTGATTGTGGACATGCGTTTCTTCGATGAAAAAGAAATAGGTTTGTCAGTAAGGATCGCCTACCAGTAGAGCTTTATAAACCAGAGCACCACAACTACATTGAATTTAAAGCAGCATGCGATATAGTCTATCGAGACCAGCTAAAGTAAATAGTGCATGAATACTGTTTTCCGCATAAACCGACGCAACAAATCAGAGCTATATTGAATCGAGTGATATGTTCCGTGCGCATCTCGGGAATGCTCTTGAATCTTTTCGATACCCGCCGAACGTTGCGACACAGAGTATGGCTTATCCTGTATGCTTTTCAACATCGCTCTTGAAGGGATCATCCGAAGAGCGGGCGATACGATTTTTTGCAAAGCTAGCCAAATCCTATGTTTTGCAGATAACTTTGATACCATAGCCAGGAAAATTACGTCGGCGGAGGCAATCTGCGCTAGACTGGGTATAGGAAGAAATGAAAGGTAGAAATTTCAAAAAACGAGCGCGCACTTCTCACGGACGGTAATCGTTGACGGCGGTGAACTGAAAGTGGTAAATGAGCTAGTGTATTTGGAATCGCTGGTGACCACGGATAACAACACTGGTAAGCAGATCTAGTGGTACATTCAAGCAGGAAAATGACCTACACAAAACGCTGCGATCAAGAAGCCTACACCGCCGTACGAAACTGATAATGTATAAAACCCTTATTAGGCCGGTAATTCTTTATGGGCTTGAAACTATGACGCTGCTCATGAACAACAACTGCGCCATTGCCGTGTTCGAGAGGAAGGTGGTGCGAACGTTATTTGGCGGAGAGTGACTGAGCCATATAAATCACTGGTAGGAGAGATTCTCATTGTGCATCTGACGAAAATCGGTAGGAAACGGTAAGCCGCTGACGTCGTAAGGATGGCTGATGCCAGTGCGATAAAAACGAAACCCCACCGGTAAAAGGAACAGAAGGGCCCAACGTGCTAGATGGCTCGATCAGATCGAAAACAACTTGCAACTTCTGAGACACCTGGGAAATCGACGACGAGTGGCCCAATACCGAGTTGAGTGGAGACGAGTGGCGCATCCGAGCGGGAAATCGGGCCTACTTTGCCCTTCGTAAAACGCTACGATCAGGAAGCATACGCCGCCACAGGAAGCTAACAATGTACAAACCCCTTATTAGACCGGTAGCGGTAGTTCTTTATGGACTTGAAGCCGTGACGCTGCTCACGGAGGATATACGCGCCCCTGCCGTGTTCGAGCGGAAAGTGCTGCGGATGATATTTGGCGGAGTACAAACTGAAAGCGGAGAGTGGTGGAGGCGTATGAATCACGAACTACAGGCACTGCTTGGGGAGACTCCCATTGTACATCTAGCGAAAGTTAGCAGGCTACGGTGGGCCGGACACGTCGTAAGGATGCCGGACGACAGTGCGAAGAAAATAGTCCTCTTCAACAGCCCCACCAGGAACAGGGGGGCCCAACGTGCACGATGGCTCGACCAGGTCGAAAGCGATTTACGACTTTTGACACGACTAGGAAATTGGCGACGAGTGGCCCAATACCGAGTTGAATGGAGACGACTGCTTGAAACAGCACGAGCCACTCCGGCTCTAAGCTGAAGTAGAAGAAGAAGAAGAAGAAGCACCGCCACGGTAGTCTTCAAACGGGCCTCTATCATAATTTAGAATCCCACCTGGCACTTTTTGTTCACACCGCGGAGCTCACAAAAAGCGAATAGGAAATAAAGACGCAGTAAAAAAGTTATCAGTCTTTAAATGTGGATTATTTTCATGAAGGTGCTAAATTTTGATTGATTTATTAACGAAGTTTTCCGTTTCAAGCAGTCTTTGCAAAGAGACGTTATCAGAATTCACATGTCTGTTTTTTAATTCTTTCTAATTTTTTGGTGCGACATCCAAAGCAAGGGAAGGGGCGTTGATGCTTGCAACCTGATTGGACAAAATCTGAAAATTTACCGTTCACTTGTCGATATTAATTTAAATCGTACAATTTTGAAAGTGACATGTGAAGTGAAAGTGACAAATTCATATTTTTTTTTATAGGATTTTTATATTCCATATCTACATATCTTAATTTTTTCTGTTTAAATAAATCACAATACCATCAATTCACCATTTTTCCTATTTTCTTTCTTCCCACAGGTCTCAAGACCATCGTCGGCGCTGTCATAGAGTCCGTTAAGAATCTCAGAGATGTGATAATTTTAACAATGTTTTCGTTATCGGTGTTTGCTTTAATGGGACTTCAGATCTACATGGGCGTACTGACGCAGAAGTGCATCAAGGAGTTCCCGATGGACGGCTCGTGGGGCAATCTGAGCCACGAGAACTGGGAGCGGCACAATTCGAACGAGTGTATGTTGGTTTTTTACTCTGCTCTTATCGCGCTGAAGCGCATATATTGTTGTCACCTTTCCGCTTTCATTATCGGGGGTGGCATACACCGATAATCCGATTCACCCCTGGAAGGTCATATTGACGGGTTGCTTCTTTATTTCCCTTTATTTATAGCCAACTGGTACTGGTCAGACGCCGGCGACACACCTCTTTGTGGGAATTCGTCAGGTGCTGGGTAAGGATATCAGTAGTTTTGTCCCCTATACTCTATCGGATCCTTCGCTGTAACGCAAAAATTCGTGCGAAAAAAATAACCTCACGAGTTTTAGCTAATCAACTTCTCGGTCTTCGGACCGAATATCATTTTCTCGTTCATACACGCAAACCGCACTACCGCAGGCAATGTGAGGACGGATATATATGTTTACAAGGTTTTGGAGATAATCCAAATTACGGGTATACAAGTTTTGATACTTTCGGATGGGCATTCTTATCTGCCTTTCGTCTAATGACCCAAGACTATTGGGAGAATTTATATCAACTGGTTCGTATCAACTGTTCGAAGTGTGAATGAGCGAATATCTACGTGAGAATCCCCACCCACACCAATAGACTCCATCCTTGAAACTGACACAGTAAAACAACGAGAATTGTTACGGAAACGTTACAAAATTCGATACACTTTTCAAAATTATTTGCTTGAACTACCGTCACAATTTTCAACCAATTGATCCCCCCAACCCTTCCCATAAAAAACCAGAAACTTTTAGCGCCGGAAATACTTACTTGATTTTATCCCTACAATTTCTTCGTGGTGTGCAAAACAGGTGTTACGATCAGCTGGACCGTGGCACATGCTCTTCTTCATTGTGATTATCTTCTTGGGTTCGTTTTACCTTGTAAATTTGATCTTGGCCATTGTCGCCATGTCGTACGACGAACTCCAGAAGAAGGCCGAAGAGGAAGAGGCCGCCGAGGAAGAAGCGCTTCGGGTGAGCGAAACTATTTTTGCTTTCTTTTTAAACTTCAAATAATCGTCTTTTTTCCGTTCTTTCTATTCTTAATCGTCCATTTGATTTGGTGCTTTTGTTTCGAAAAAAAAATCAATGTTCACTGTCACCGTCTATTTTATGTGTTTTTCTTCGCAAACAACATGTCCTTCTACCTTGTTACCACTTTGTTTCGTGAGTCATTGTTTTGTATTGTACTAAAAATAACTTTCAATTCGAACGTAACTCGCGACTATCCAAGGATCATTATCAATCAGTCTAACGTGTAAAGTAACGATACAAGTGGCTGCAAAACGGAGCAAGGCTTTACACGGCTGCCTCCGATACGATAGAACAGCTGACCGAAGTTGATTGATGCGAATAAAAGTGAATGCATTTTTAATGGCAAGCCGCTGACATTTTGAAATGGCGAAAGCTTGGCGCGTACATCTATGTAATGCAATGTGTGGTGAATCAATTGTCTACTATACGAGGTGTATGTTTTCTCGTTGCATGTTCATTTGATAATGGTATCATGCACACTGAGCTGAAACATTTTCAATGTGTGAATCTAAACTTTTTTCCCTTCCGGTAAAGTTCTGTTCGATTTTATGTGATTTGAATCTAGTGGAGCAACATTGTTGCAAATAAAGTAAACTTCAGATATTCTACCAAAGCAAAAGAGCACACAACAAACTTCGTCATACTCAGATTAATTGATAATGATCCTCTTAAAATTGCTTCTCAATGTATATCTGGACAAAAAAAATAATAATAAAATTCTTCCCATACCTTATCATACTTAACATTTTATGTTTACATGTTTAATATTATCTGTTTTGTTAAAATTTATGAAATTCATTGAAAAAATTTGTACCAGTATGAATGTGCAACTGTAAAAAATGGCTCTCAACGTCTTGATGTGTGATGTGGTATATGTATGTGTACATCAAATCAAACAATGTAAGTTACTTAGTTAGAATTCCTCCTGCAAGTGTGATCCTGTCATTCTTTGTAAGGATACGTTCTTTCTATGTGGCTACTGAACAAAAAGCAATAAACAGCGGCGCGACTTTAGTCACAGTCAAGCTGAACAGCCTTGACTGGCTGTTTACAAAAACTATAAATATTAATGCGTGTTGTGAAAAGTCGCTTTCTGTTTTCTTTCATTTGTTGAACGTTGGCTGGACAAATTTACAACCTACAACTGCCACGCACTAATAAATTTCGAAAATCTATTTTTTTGTTCGATACACATTCCTACTAACCTGCCATGCCAACCCCAAATAGGAAGCGGAGGAAGCGGCTGCAGCGAAAGCGGCCAAACTCGAAGCCCAAGCAGCGGCGGCGGCAGCCGCGGCGAACCCGGAGATTGCCAAGAGCCCGTCGGACTTTTCCTGCCACAGCTACGAGCTGTTCGTCGGCCAGGAGAAGGGCAACGACGACAACAACAAGGAGAAGATGTCGATCCGGAGCGAAGGATTGGAGTCGGTGAGCGAAATCACAAGAACAACCGCACCAACAGCTACTGCAGCTGGCACTGCAAAAGCCCGTAAAGTGAGCGCGGTAAGTATGTGGACCGCTTTCTGCACTTCCCACTCCCACTCGTCCGCCTTCCTGAGTGTAGTAAAAACCTCCCTTTTCCTTCTGCGCGTCCCAAGGTTTTCCCAGTGTTGTTTGATATTCGAAAGTTTTCCAATGCTTGTTCTTTGGATGTATGCTCCCAATCCCTCTTTTGTGCTTTCCCCATGAACGGCAACAAGTCGCAACCTTTAGGACGCAAAATGTTCACGATTCAGAAATCGTGATATTTGAACGCGTACAAAAACTGAAGGACACGACTGATCAAGCAGCTTCCCGTTGCCTTATATTGAATTTTGAGAAATCATTATGGCAGTGATAATGAAATATATTTTACCTTGTTATTCGAGACTTTTTTAATACGGTCGAAATCGACCAGCTGGATTTAATACAAACTCATAGAATCATATAACATCCACTGGCATAGATCACTAACGGTTTCTAGTAGACCCCCGGAGTTGATAATCGGATAATCTAACAAGATTGTTTGATGGATTGATTGATTGTTGTTCGTACTATCCTCCCTGCTGTCAATTCCCATATAGAAGTACCATCTAGTAATTGGTTGTCAATTCCTTCAAGCGGAAAGACCGAAAGCAAACAGTATGATCCTCCAGCAAGTATCCTCTACGGATTAATGATAAACTGACCTAGAAAAAAAAGCAATCCTTCGACCGGAAGGATTCCACTCAGTCATACCAGTTGTCATGCAGATACACACGATACACGCTCATCCTCTCATGGTACAATACAACACACCAAACACCGTACGTGGAGTGGCCACGTGGCAAGTAGATCACACATTCTCGAAACAGGCAAACAAACAAACAAAGAAACAAACAAACAAACAGCAAAGAAGCGCAACACCTACACTTTTTGTCGCTCTAGATACAAGTGCTCATGTGCTCACATTAGAAAGAACGAAATAGCGTAGTGGATTTAGAACCATTTCATGTGCAGAGTTTTGATTCGTAAAATTCTCATAATTGGATATACAATATAAAATAAATAGTGTCGATAATAGAAAAATTTCTGAATTGAACCTCCTTTTTTAAATACTTCAGCAGTCGCGTATTAATTTTCATATCTTTTTAATTATCTGAAAACTTCCACTTTAGTCATGCTTTGAACATGGTAATATTACATCAAGTTTGTTACACCACGAAATCGAAGTTTTCTTGGTTTTAAAGGAAACACGAAATGCACCATTTCTGATGCTTATAATGTCGTATATTGTCTTCTAATCTTTGAAACACCTTAATGTTTGGTTGTTGCTCCAACAAAACGTTTATTACGGCTCTGTAAGAGAGTTTTTATTCTGACAGTCCTTTCCTCTCAAGAAACAGGAAAGAAAAAACTAAAACATTTTTTCTATGAACCAAATTTTGTATTTTAAGCAAAAAAAATGTATTCTTCAATAACTTTCGAACAGAAGGAGGAGCTCTTTATTGTTTGTAAATATATAAATTTATAAATGTTTAAAAAAAGTAAGAAATAAAGTTATGATATTATTCTTGCTTGAATGAAGATTTCATTCTAAACCAATGTGGGACACTTTCCGGGACAAGTCATCCGACTCCGGGACTGTTTCGCATAATCTCGAACGTATGGAGGAAGCATAATCGGCACGCAAATGCTAAGATACTGTATTCTTTGGTGTAATTTATAATATACTACAATAATTAAAGTTACCAGGACCAGAAGAACCTACTCAGCGGGCATTTTTACTTTTCAAAGAACAATTTTTTAACGTTCCCAAAGTTTTTATTACTAGACCTAATTCTACATCACTAGTTTCCAAACAAAACAAGCTCAACGCAACGTGGTGAATATGTTACGTCGTTTTTCGGACAACAACATAGTGAGGAAAAGGGTGATAGAATTTAAAACTCAAAAAGTCCACTGATCCAAGAATGGTTTATAGTCATAATGTAAAAAATTACAAACATCTAAATAAAACATCATCTTTCAACTATTTACATTTTTAATACCTATATTAAATGTTTTAAATTTTGACTTCCGGAATTTCAATTTTCACTTTCTTATTTATTTACTTACTTACTTAAGGTAGTGCGATGTCCATAAGGATTTGATCTGCATTACAATATTACGCCAACATACTCCGTGTTCATGGCTGCTTGTCTCCAATTTCTTGGATGTCCCACACTGTCTAGATCTTGCTCCTCTTTAGGACTCACTTCCGATTTTTTTTCGAATGCGCATTTTTAAAAATTTGTGAACTGTTTGACTTAAGATTTAAATTTACCACTTTCAGATTTATAAGCAATTTAGCATAGGCCAAATTTAGGATTCTACGCTTTTCAGACTACTCAATATTTCGACGTTTAAACTTTTTAACTCATCAACCTGTTGACCACCTTTCGCTTGTTACATCTTTCAACGGTCAACTTTTCATCTATTGAAGGACTTTTCTTTATTAGAAAGTTAGCACCACTGCGACCATTTTTTATCTATTGTGGTATTACTGATGGCTTCACCCGTCAGAGGTTTAAGATTATCCGACATCTTATCTTTTCAATTCGCAGACTTTTCGGCTGTTCGATTTATTGACTTTTAGCCTTCAACTTCTTCTCAGGTCAGGATTGTCAGGATTTTAAATTTTCAGTTTTTGGACAGTTGGGCTTCTCGACATTGTTGATTTTTCTTTTTTCAGTTTTTTATTTTTCGATTTTTTAATTTTCAATTTTAAAACTGAAAATCCTAAAACTTTGAGCAACTTGACGTTTTGATCGTTTCTTTTTGATCGTTCTTTACGACGGAACTATGCCATATGGCAGTGGTGGTCACGGAATTGATCCGCTGCCCGAACTGACTTTTGACATTAATAAATTCAACCTATAGTTCCCGTTCACCATCCATCAAACCAGTCCGTGGGCTACAAGCAAAAGCCGCATGCGACCCGCGGGCCGCGGTTTGGCGATCACTGCCATATGGCATAAGGTCATTTGGCATAACGCGTTTTTGGCACAGTTTATAATTTAGTAGCCAGATTTTGTTGTTTAGTTTTTATTAACAAGAGACAGTAGCAGACAATGCGGCTAATCCATGGGAGGACTAAGGAAAAGCTTCCGACGGCGGGTCACCGGTAATAACTCGCGACATCTAGAAAAGCAACCATATGGCCACAAAATTATGTTTGAGAAGTTATGCCTAACGAGCGATAGACTAAATGTCCCCTTATGATTATGCTAAATGGCGTTATGCAAGATAGCAATTACCAAATTACCTCATGCCAAAATGGGCCGTTCTCGAATTTTTCTGACTTTGGGTTAGAATTTCTGAGTTTCGAGTCTTGACTTTTGAGTTATAGAATTTAGTCTTTTATCGTTCCTTCGAAGGTTATTCTCGAGTAAATATCCCGTTCCTCGAGCCAGTATCGTTTCAAGTTATAGTCAGAAGGCTTGGCAAATCTTCAGAACGTTCCTTTGACCAGTGACTGATTAGTGTACTAATCTATCAAGAGGCTAAGTAATGTAGAATTCAACATGAAGGCAAGGTAATTATACTAGGATTCGGATACTAGGATTAATTATACTAGGAACTTCCAACCACTCGCTCGTCAAACATAATATGATACCTCGTAGCTACAATGCTCTTCTTAGAGTTGGGATTCAACTTGGACTTGGAGTAGAATTTACGCATAGAATTTGGCTTGGACTTGGGTTTGGACCTAAACATGAATTTGAATCTAGACTTGCTTTGCACTAGGATTTGGATTTAGACTTGGATTTCGACTCAAAACTAGATTTTGACTTGGGCGTATGTTTGGAGTTAAACTTGGACTTGAACTTGTTGTAGACCTAGGCTTAGTCATTGTTTTGCATTTGGATTTAAACTTGGACTCGATTTGGAATAGGAATTTGGACTTAGGAGTTATGACTTGGACCAGGACTTGATTTACATTTAGATTTGAATTTAGACTTGGACTTGAGCTTGAATTCTGACTAAGCTCGGATTTGATTTGGACTTGAACTTGAACTTGAATATCTATCTAGACTTGTATTGGATTAGATCTCAACGTCAACTTGGCTGAAATCGGAATTGAACTTGAATTTGTTTTGGACCTAGGCTTAGATTTGATTTGGGCTTGATTATGGACTTGATTTTGATCTAAACTTCACGCTAAATTTGAACTAAGGCTTTGACTTGCTTTGGACCTGGGCTTAGTCTTAATTTGGATTTGGACTTGCTTTGGACTAGAACTTGTAAATGCATTTTGAATTCAATTTGGACTTGGACTTGTTCTGGTATTGGATTCGGACTTGTTTTGAACCTGGCTTGATTTTGGAATTGGACTTATGATTGGATAGGGACTTGGACATGGATTTGGATCTGGATTTGGGTTTGAACTAGACCTCAACGTATAGACCAGACGTCAACTTGACTGGATCTGGAATTGGATTTGAACTTTAAATTTAATTTAGATTTGCACTTGGACTTGATTTGCATTACGACTTGCTTTGGACTTAATTTGCATTTGGACCTCGGTTTAGTCTGGACCTCAACTTCGAGCCAGACTTGAGTTTATATTTGGTTTTTGGCTGGACTTGATTCAGACTAGTATTTGATATGCATTTGGATTTAGATTTAGACTTGTACTTGGACGTGACCTTGAATTTGAACAAAATGCAAGACTTGGAATGAAACTTGGAACTCGACTTGGACTGGAACTTGATTTGGATTTAAATTTGGTTTGTATTGGGACTTCAATTTAATTTGGAATTGAATTTGGACTATATATATGAAGTTGGACTTGGACTTAATTTGGACCTAGACTTGGGCTTGTGTTTGAACTTGGACTTAGTTTTGACTTACATTTAGATTAATTTACATTCAGATTTGAACTTGGGCATGAGTTTGGATTTGGAATGAGCTTGGACTTGATTGTGACCCGAAATTGGATATAGAACTGAACTTGAACTTGATTTGGACCTAGGCTTGGACTTGATTTGGACCTAAACTTGGTCTTGTATTTGGACTTGGACATGATTCGGAAACAAACTTGGACTTGAATTTAATATGAATCTCGATTTAGGCCTGTGTTTGGGTTTATATGTGATCTTTGGCTTGCACTTGTACTTGATTTGTATTCGAAATCGGAGTTAGACTTGGATTTGGACTTGTCTTGGACCTAGACTTAAACTTGATTTGGACGTGATCATGGACTCGATTTGATTCTAAATTTTGCGTTGTATTTGGACTTGACTTTGGACTTGATTTATGTGGAATCAAATTTGGATTTATTTGGATCCAAATTAGGAACTACAATTGGACTTGAATTTGATTTGAATGTGTACTTGACATGCATTTGTATTCAGACTGGGATATCATTTGCATTTGGACTTGCGTTTAGACCTTATTTAGACGTCGACTTGGACCTGAACTTCGGCTTAAATTTGGACTTTGGCTTGGACTTGATTTCAAGCTGGACTTGATTTGAAGCTGGGCGTGAACTTGATTTGCATTTGGATTTCGACTCGAACTTTTGTGCGGCCTAGAATTTAATTTGGACTTGCATTTATTTTAAGTTTAATTTGGACTTGTATATGGTTTGGGTCTGAACTAGAGCTTGGATTTAAGAATGTATTTTGTAAACCCAAAATACATCGAACCTAGGATTTGGCTTGGGCATGGGTTTACTTTACCTGATTTTACTTTTGACATGACTGTTTACATGACTTTTGACTTGATCTTTATCTCTATTTATTGACTTGACATATAGTTTGATTTTTGATTTGACTTTTGATGTAAATTTTGATTTGATATTTGCTAGTAATTTGCTTTTAATTTGACATTTGGATGCTTGACTTTTGTCTTATCTTTCAACTCTACTTTTAATATAATTTTCGTTTTAATTGCTGAATTCGAATTACCTTTTACTTTGAAATCCGAGTTAGCTTCTAACCTGACTTTTGACTTGACTTTTGACATAACCTTGAAATTTTGACCTTCGTCAATGACTTGAATTGTG
Source organism: Sabethes cyaneus (assembly GCF_943734655.1). Taxonomy (NCBI): domain Eukaryota; kingdom Metazoa; phylum Arthropoda; class Insecta; order Diptera; family Culicidae; genus Sabethes; species Sabethes cyaneus. The sequence goes on from NC_071354.1 coordinate 13,968,892, forward strand.
ATTTGAGTTTTGAGGTGGATACTGGCCTTCAACATTGTTTTTTACACTTGATTTTTAATGTTAGATTTTTGTTTTTATAGTTTTTTGGATTTTAATTTTGAAACCTTAACCATTTTTTCGATTTAACTCAAGTTTTTCGACTCTTTATACTTTTAATTTCGGGAAATGCGAGTCAGAAGACGTTTCCGATCTTCAAAATCAACCTAAACCATAGATTGATTTGTCATTTTTTCCCTATTTTCAACCAACATCTTTTAATCCGTCACACTAAACACACACACGCACACTATACACTCATTAAAATCGTTCCATTGAACTCAGTCACAGAACAGCTGTACTTCTTTCCTCTCTTTCTCTAATTAATTAGAACATTTTTTTCTCAGCAATTCTGCTCGCATCACTGTTCGAACAAAATGATTTCTACAAAAATTCAATTTCCAAACCCAGGAAATCCAACGTCGTACCAAACCGAAGCTACCCGCGGACATTTTTACGGGTCGCATTCTCCACTAGCTCTAGTCGAGGTTTAAACTAGTGAAAATCCCGATCCTTACTACTCTGTGCGATGCTAGGAAAACGATGATCCGCTCTAGACAGTACATACAAAGCATGAATCGCTTTCGCTTGACAGCTTTTTACAGTCAGTTTTAAATGTTCTTGTAATTTACACGGTTTTAAATACACTCGTTAATACTGAACAATTGTTGTTTGTACCAATTACGCTCCGTGATCGAGAAATCATTTTGTCATTCACTATGAATTCACTATTCGTCTCTCTTACGTTTATGGGCTCGTTGACCGTTTACGGTATTTTGTCATCTCATTTTATAGTTTTATAGTTTAGGATTCGCAACCAATTTCGTTTCGCATCTTCATTTATCTAACTCACTGTCATTATTGGTCAGAAACCAACTAGACATTGGAAATACTTTTATCTTACTTTGCCAATATTTTTGTCCAAATAAAATGCAAAAGAAGACTTCGTCGAGTCACACTTCCACCGAAAAGTAGAATTTCTCAACAGTATTGCAGACTTTTTAAATTGAAAACTTTTCATGTAGATTTCATAAAAGTACCTACAATTGGCCTTCCGTTAGTCTGTGGCATATTTATAGCTGTGCAATATTCAAATACTGCAATCCGTTTATAAAATGTGATCAATTCAACAAGCTTAGCATAATAATTTGAATAATGTCGATTTCATGCATAGAAAAAAGCAAAACACAAGAGGTCAGGTCTAAATTAATGTATTATCCTTCGCCTTATAATCTCCTGTTTAACTACTTCTAACGAGCGTTAGAACAACACAAGACATTTTTCATGCTATTTATTCTCTTTGGATCGTATACCTAAAATACAGCATCTGCGATTAGAAGGCAGTCTTAAAACTTATACTGAATTACATGCATTTCATAATAACAGCGCTAATTTAGAAACAATAGTTGCAGCAATCGTTGGGGTTCAATATAGACGTGTCCAACATAGTACAATTTTTTTAAAATTTAAGAAAAAGAATTTAAATAATTAACCCTATTCTAATGTGATTTCAATAAATTTCAGAAAATCCAATTAGCCGGCAATTTCTATGCAAAAGTTCTATGTAGATAAATCTTGCTTAAAGCACTGTGTTTTAAAGCCAAATTGCCAAGTGAAATTCCCGCTTGCGAAATGCGTTTGCTCACCACCGCTTTTCCCCTATTCGTACTCGTATGTGTGCTTGTGGCGGCAAAAACGTTTGCCAAACAATGCTAAATTATTCATCCTCATTCGCTTCTTACTGACATGAAAAATTCATCAAGTTATTTTCTCTTTCTTTATCTTCCTGGTTTTCGACACGAAATTATCGTCTCATCCTGACTACGAATCACACAATATCTGGCGGCACCAAACCCCGAAATCAATCCAAATTCAAAAAAAAAAACGTACGAAAATTCTCGCATTCAAAACACCAATTCGAAACAATCATCACCCCCGTACTTTTCCTGCCCGTATCATCGTCATGGATTCATAATTGAATGATTTTCACGATCAATAATAATTAACAAAACAACTCGCCTTGTTTCCAAAATATTAAAATAAAAATACACAAACTATACCGCCATTCTCCAACCGCTCGCCAGGGGGGTGCACCGTTTCAGAAGGTAGGTAACCCTAACATACATACAGCAAACTCATTGTCACCTACATTTTAACATTTATATACACTAAATATACCTGAATATATTTTTTTAATAACCAAAACTTTACTAACTGTAGCCCAACTTACTTGGAGGTGATCCGCCAACCGAACGATTCGGAAATCCTTTTTATTCGTTAAAAAAATTGCGATCATTTCGATTGTCGCATGAAAACAGAGAAATATCAATATTTCAACCATCCTAGTCTAACTTTCATGCTCCGCTTTTATTATTGTGATTTCAACAATTGTGTTTTTTCGTAAACAGTTGTTAGCATCAAGTGGAAAAATTTGAAGTAATAATTGCTATTTAACAATTCTTAGCAGCAAACTTTACACCGATTATCAAGGTTTCTGTTATCAAGTCGCACACAATGATTTGCGGATGATGTCCTATGTTTCATTAAATCACAGGTCTCTGTTCATAGGTTAAGCGCTTTTACATGGAACTATATGCCTTTTTATTAAAGCATACGATACTAATAAAATTAAAGATTTGTCAAAATTATCCTACAGTTTGGGACGAAGTGTAGTTTGTGAAATTTTATTCCCGGGCTTGGTTTATGAAGTTGTAAATTGAAACGATTTTTGAAAAGCCCACCTCAAGGTCACTATTTTTTTCAATTTATTTTATTACGTTATTTTCAATTTATTTTTTTCAAAAAATTTTAACTCTTAAACCAATCAAGATAGAGCAAAAATCTTATATAAAAATGCAAAAAAATATTTCTTAGTGATTCAGAAAATATACCTACAAAAAATTTGCTCAGAAAATAGCAAAACATTACTGAATATTCATAAAAAGCAACTTTTTTTTATAACTTGAAGAAGCAAATCGATGCCGAAATACGTATCTGTCAAAATAATAAATAAACGGTAAATTTAAAAGAAAAGGTGCAATGTTCCTCAATTTACGAATTCTACACAACGCTCGTCAAGTGAACATTAGACAAAATTACATTAAAATGATACAAATACAATACAAAAATTACAACAAAATAAAATAGAACTGTCCTAAAAATACTCAACAATAACACAAATGTAACATAAAAAACTTGAAATGATACAAAAATGATAAATAAACGATAACAAAAATAGCAGTAAAAAGATACAATAACAGATAAATAATTAAAAAATGATACAAAAATTATTTTAGGAGTCATAAAATGATATAAGAAACAAATGAAAAATATCGAATAATAAAGCAAAATATGACTGCAAAAGGAATAAAATTAACAAAAAAGATTGACATACGAATGAATAAAAAAATGACACTACTAAAAACGTTACCGGCATGATACAAAATAACGAAACAATAATTCAAAAATGACACCAAAATTATAGTAAAAGGACTTGAAATTAATACAAGAATTATATAAAATGCTACAAAAAACAAAAAAATCTTCCAAATAATGCGAAAGTGGCACCAAAATGATACAAAACAAACAGAAAAATCGGTCAAAAATGATATATTGAAATTTAGATTATCTTTGGCTATGGGTTTCGCTCAAAATATTTTTTTCGGTTATAGTCGATATTTTAAAAGTTATCTTAACTTCAGAACAAAAAGTACTCCTTCTGGTGAAGGGATACCCTTCGAAACGTCGACTATAAACAAAAATAAATATTTTTGAGCACTACAAGCTAGTCTTGAACTGTAAATACAAAACTGTGTACTGTATATTAAAAACATGACTGAACCTCGATTCGATTGCTTGATACATTTGCTTGACTTACTACTCAAACCGACAGCTCGACTTAACTGCACGATTGAACTGCTCGACTGAACTGTTCGATTCGACTGCTCGACTGGACTGCTTGACTGGACAGCATAATTTATCTGATCGACTCAACCGTTCGATTCGACGCTCGACTCAACTGCTCGATTCAACTGCTTGATTCCTCTGCTTGACTGGACTACACGACTCAACTGCTCGGCTCGACTGCTCGAATGAACTGCTTGACTCAACTACTCGATTGGACTATTCGAATCGGCTGCTCGACACAACTGCTCAACCCGATTGCTCGATTCAACTACTCGATTTGATTGCTCGATTCAACTGACAGCTTGATTCAACAGCTCGACTTAACTGCTTGACTTAGCCACTCAACCCTGCTCGACCCTGCTCTACTGCTTGACTTAACTGTTTGATTCGACAGCTCGACTTACCTGCTCGACTGGACTACTCGACTTAACTGCTCGACTCAACTGTTCGACTCAACTGTTCGACTTAACTGCTCGACTGAACCGCTTGACCCGACTGCTCGACTCAACTGCTCGACCAGACTACTCGATCCAACTGCGCGACTAGACTACTCGATTCAACTGCTCGACTGGACTACTCGGCTTAACTGTTCGATTAAACTGCTCGACTTGCCTGCTCAGTTCAACTGCCCAACTCGACTGCTCGACTCAACTACTCGGCTGGACTGCTTGACTGAACAGCTTGATTTAACTGCTCAACTAGACTGCTTGATTTGACTGCTAGACTCAACTGCTTGACTTCTGTTTGATTCGACAGCTCGACTTAACTGCTCGACTCGACTCAGCTGCTCAACTGGATTACTCGACTCAACTGCTCGAATAAACCGTTCGACTGGACTACTCGACTCAATTGCATGACTCAACCGCTCGACTCAACCGCTCGACTCGACTGTTCGAATGAACTGCTCGACTCAACTGTTCGACTTAACCGCTTGTCCCGACAGCTTGACTTAACCATTCGATTCGACTGCTCGACTAGGCTACTCGATTCAACTGCTCGAATGGACTACTCGACTTAACTGCTCGATTAAACTGCTCGACTCGACTGCTCGCATCAAAGTTCAGTGTATCAGTGCACTTAATTCCGATCATCAATTATAAGGGGTGATTCTAATTCCGATCACAGGTGTATCTGATTCCGATCGCGTCATGATGAGCTGTTAAAGTATAAAACTATTGTCAACTCGTACCAAATGGATCTGAAATGTATTGCATTTATGTAGTTTGACGACAATCCCCCTACCAGTAATCTTCTGCTTGCGTTAATGATCATTATTGTCATTAGCTTAATATTCATAAAATTTGTGTACTCAAAAGATCAACAAGCGAATTATGAAACTTTCCTCTTCTTTTATCTTTGTTCAACTGTTACAATTACAACAAAATTGGGCCACATTGGACGCTTTCATAAAGCTTTGATCATAAATAATAGTAAAAATAAAACCAGGAAGGTTGTGTTTCAGACAAGACCGCGTAGTTGACGTAGAACTACGTGAGGCTGATTTTCGCGAAGAAACCTCGAATATTGAAGAAAACTTTTTACACCTTATTGGTATATGTGTAGCGTAAAATAGCGTAAAGTGAGAAAAAAAACAAACAATATAATAATAATCTTGCTGTACCGTATTTATGGTAGGTGAGCTATTTTGTGATATCAAAAACGAAAATTTGTACCAGCGCTAAAATCGGAGTATTTCAGTATCCAGCTTTCCACGAGCGATAATGGCGGTAATTGAGCACAAGTGGGCACAATCTTTTGACATTCATTGGAGGAGCGTCGAGTTCGCCGTGACGAAGTTACTATGGAAACATCCATGATTGTTTGTTGTTCGAGTGTAAAATGTAAACATTGTTTCATTTTCCAGATCAGCTGAAATGGAACATAAATGAACGGATTCAAACTTTTGTAGTGATTTGCGGCCATAATTTCCTGAAAGCACCGGCTCGGGATACTTTTTACAATCGTCCGAATTAAACATCCGAGTGAACTGAGAGACATTAACTTCATATTAGTCGACCCGTTTTTGTCAAGTTTGCTCTCGAACAGCGTCTCGTCTTGATAAGAAACTTTCCGTTGCGTATTTGGCCATTCTCCCTGAAATTCGCGAAAACTGCAAAGCCACAATCCATAAAACTTGTTGTCCGTTCAATTATGTTCCTCTTTAGCTGATCTGCAAAATAAACAATGTTTACATTTTTACAGTCGAACAACAAACAATCATGAATGTATCCATAGTAACTCCGTCAGGGCAAACTCGACGCTCCTCCAAGAAATGTCAAAAGATTGTGCCCACTTGTGCTCAATTACCGCCATTATTGCTCGTGGAAAGCTGGATAGAAATTTGCCTCACGCATCCAGCTATTAACAAAGTTCTAGGAGAAAACTTTAGTCCTCAAAATAATATGTTATTGTTATATTAAAAGAACACGCATTAATAAGATAGTTCATAATTGCGCTGTCGCTGTCGCTTGTTTACAACGTTAGAGAAGCAAAACATCTGAGCCTCTCAGTTGGCCTCGAGGTACGGCACTGGTCTAATAACCCGATCCCGACCCGAGTCATGCGATGAATATATCAAATTTATAACAAGATGAGTTCTAGATAATAAGTGTTTTATAACAAAGTCTCCTTTGCGTTTGGTTATAAACTTGGTCTCGTTAGCAGTTAAAATAACTAAAATTGTAACAAAATTTGCTCAAGGCATATAACAAATATATCAAATTACGATATAATTTGATCTAGTTTATATCCATATGATATAAATAATTGCTGCATCGTTTATGATCAAAATCCGTTTTAAATTGGAAGAGCTATTAGCGTTCAAAATCTTTCATTCTTTCGTGACGGTGGCTTGACTCCAAATTTTGGTTGACACCCTGCTGTAAGACGCAGTTCTACGTCAAAAAATTTCGATAATCCTACCATGTTATCATGTTGCAATTAATCCTAAACTCCAAATTTTTGCTACTGCCTGTCGAATTTAATTTATTTTGAAGTGCATGGTGCCCCAAAGGCAGTCATTTTTCAACAACTGACACATAAACACATAGCACAATAACTAAGCGTGCTCATTTACTACAGATTTTGGCTCAATTTTCTAAAAATTGACCATTTAGGTTGAGTGATCGGAATAAGGAGCTGATCGCAATTATGTGCGGTCACGGTATATGGTCGGTGTTAAATCAGACCGGACCAAGTCACAAAATTTTAAAAAATGAGTTAATAATAGCAAACGATCAAGAATTTTCTAAGCAACATTTTACTCTAATCAGACTGCATATAGTAAATGTTGCAAACAGCCAGAAGTTTTTATTCAGTTAACAAAATTCCAATACGACCATAAAAACTATTTGTTTCTGTTTCCGGCTATGACTCTTTTATGTACAACATCTTAGAGCTATATTATGCAATATAAGAACTCAAAGAACAAATACAAAGATGAAACATCTTCGCAAACACTGGCCAATGGAATGTCCCGCAGTTTTCGAAATTCGGAACAAACATTTATATTTTCCAGATCGTAAGATTCGGGCTCAACTAGTAAAATGATAAACAAATAACGCAATATGATGCAAAACAAAAAAAAACATAATATTTAAGGATGCAAACAGGATACGAGAATTACACAAAAAAGATATAAAAATAGTCCCAAAATGGCACAAGAATAGCACAAAAATAATCAAAAAATACCAAAAATCTCATAAAAGAGATACAAAATATAATATCATTCATAATGACGACACAATAATAGACCAAATTATAGAAGTAATTTGAAAATAATACGAAATTAACGCAAAAGTGATAAAGCTATAAAAACACAGAACAGAATGACGCATCAATGATACAAGAATACCACATAAATAACGAAAAACTTGATATCACAAAAAAACTTGAAGATCACAAAAAATGCCACAAATGTCAAAAAGAAACAAAAATAATACCAAACCGACACCCAAATCTCATAAAAAATAATAAAACAAAAAACGCTAGAAAGTGGACCAATACAAAAATAATAGGAAAATTGCATCAAAATGTAAGACTTGTGTTTTAATCCTTTTTCCCTTATCTTATTTAGTGTTGGCCGTGTTGATGTTAACTTTTTAGCAATTTGAAATTGATCTTGACGTGACATTGTTTCGTTTTAGATTGAGGTTAGGATTTTTTCAACAACGGTATAATTTTATCTCTGTTCGGCTTAATTCCGATTTAAATAATTTTCTTTTCAGTCTTTCCTAAAATTTGATTTAGACTATTTGAGAATTATAATATGGGTGGATTCTGTGAAGTTAGTTGTATAAATATTGGCCAGGAGAAACTACAGTACATTCGAGCAAAAAAGGGTCAAGTGTATGCAAAATTAAGAAGTTATAGTTAATGTGAAATATCTAGTTATTTGGTTAATATGTGAACCAAAACTAATAATTCTGTATTTTGTTCAGTATTGTTAAAATAACTGAAACATTGTACATGTTTCTTCTTACATATCTCTATTCATGTTAGATTATGGTTTTCCACGTTAAGAAAGCTTCTATTATATGTACCATTCCGTAATCAAATATGGCGCAATTCTTGGGATTGGCGTGATTTATTTCACAGTTGGGATCGAATAAAAAATACCAAAACCATATTTTGTCATATTGTGTTACAGCAAACAGTGTGAGTTATATAGTTAAACACATTTTAGAGCACATTTTACTTCACTAAGAGCAAGATATAGAGCAAAGTGAGCATCTACTTAGAGTTCATCCAAGTCACACTAAACACCCGTTTACTACACCCTTGAATCCACCACTTGCGTACACCGTAACACATATCAGTCACGGATATTTATCTCTAACCGTTTCATGGCATAGAGAAAACCACCAACAAATAGATTAAACCCCATCCGCTTCTATTGTAATTAACTGACATAAATATATAAATATTTATTCTCTACTTCCGTGAAAAGAACGCGGTTAGCAGCAGTCGAAGCGAAAACACACTAACCAACTGAAACCTATACTTACTTTCTAGGCTTCACTTTCATTACCTGGTTCACCATTTAATCTTCGTAGAGGATCTAGAGGATCACATCAGGTACAGACTTAGACGAATCAGCACTAAACGATTTATACGTTCTTTTTCTTCTTCCTTTCCTCTATCTCTCACTCTCTGTCTCGTGTGTTTTCCTTTTTTCCTGGCGCCGCCGCAAATCACCCGCAACCACCGATGAATCGAATTGACGCCCGCTGCCGACCCGCACCGCAGTTTACGATACGTAACGGTAGAGGACGTTTCGTGGGCGTACCTGGTAGCGATAGAAAACCACTGGTACTCTCAACATATCTCGATGCACAGGAACACCTGCCATATGCCGATGACTCGAACGCGGTCACACCGATGTCGGAGGAAAATGGTGCAATCATCGTTCCAGTATACTATGCTAATTTAGGTACACTATAAAAAAGTAAAATCTACTCCAATCGACAATGAATCCGATTTTCCAAATTCGTTCTCTCTTGTTCTAATATTCGTTTTACTCTGAAAGTCGTCAAAAGAGAAAGATACGATTGCTCTTTCCGAAAAAAACAAACCCCATTCCGTTTCCCACACCATTCCGACTATAAGCCATGGCTGCTCGATAATTTTTGCTAAGAGACTTTTCGCTCTTCTTCACTCTATCTACTCTATATACAATTCTGTTATAACTCCGCCATCCATTCATTACCGAATCTCGTTAAATTTACTATCCGTTCTTTCCCTTTTGCTCCCTTTTTCTAAAAACTTTCTACAGCATCGTTAAAATTTTTCTCTCTTTCTCTAATTTAACATCATTGCTCTAACAAATACTCGAAAAATACAGAAAAATACATTTTATATTTTTATAGTGTCCATACTTATACTAAGTTTTGATCGCTTTAAAACCACACTGTTACACATCACATAGGTACTATTGTTTGTTCGCCATTCACTAGAATTTTATCTGTTTTGTTCACCAAGTAATTTCACCAATCGTGTACACATTGACAAATTTTCACACTTGATTTACTCTGTATTTTTAGTTTCGTTTGGATTGCTTTTTCATCTAAATCAACCCAAAGAAAAAAAAATCAAAATCTTTATTTTGTTAAAATTTGCACACTAGAACTGCTTGTAAGTTTGATTAAAACTAACCAGCTTGTGTTTGCTCCGTGGAGCACCTGCCAGTCTTTTCTTTTTCACATAAGAAAGATCTAACCGAATTTCTATCTTACCGGAACTGACGGAAATGCTACAACCGAAAAAAAATAAACCAATCGAAAACAGGTTCGCGACATTCATCCTACACATCGCATCAATCTCGCATCTCGTACACATCGCACGGCGACCTGCTCGGGGGTATGACGAAGGAAAGCCGACTGCGGAACCGGTCGGCCCGGAACACCAATCACTCGATCGTGCCGCCGCCCAACATGGCACCGAACATGTCCTACGCGGACACCAACCACAAGGGGCAGAGAGACTTTGTAAGTATGACTGGGAACTTTGATATTCAATAATATTATCTACTAGCTGAGTGCCCGATCTTACTACTTTGTCTCTTCAGACCTGTTTTTATTTGTGGATATTTGTTAGCGTAACGGAAAGTTCCATAATGCAAAAAACAAAACCCATTTTCTCACCTTTGAACGTACCTCCCTTGTCAGGCTTACGTCTTTTGTCTTCCAACCACTTGTACATTCGTACTGTATTATTAGATTCATCGACTTTGGCACACTCGAATTATAAGATTTTTGAATCCTTGAATTCTAATATCCTTCGATTCTTAAATTCCTTGATAATACGTTTCATGGATGCTTACTCGGATGGATAGATATGATTCATGGATTCTTAAAAGAAAGTAATAAAACAAAGGTGTTGATAGTATCTCAGGGGAATCAAGGCATGGAGGGAAAAGAACGGAAAACTAGGTAACGAAGGGTCATTGAAGCAACGCTTATTAAGTTTGTATAACGTGCCTGTTTCCCCAAGCGAAAGGATCCGCGGATGCCATTATAGCTTCGTTTGATTCGCGGATCCCCCAGCCTGGGTAAAGAGGAACGTTATAAAAATTAATAAGCGTTGCTTCCAGGACCCTCCCTCACCTAATTTTCCGTTCTTTCCCCTTCACACCTTGTCTCCCCTGAGATGCTTTCAACACCCATTATTTTATTAGTTTCTTCTGTCGTTTCCTCCGTCGATTACTACCGGTAGTTAAAAAACTACCGTTATAAAATATAAAATAATTAAATAATATTATGCTATGACATGACACACATTTTGATTTATTGTCGTGACCACTATGTATAACTAATACAACCAATTGAGTCATTTAAAAATGATTACTGATTCTCCACCCTCTAACTTGCAGGATATGTCACAAGACTGTACAGACGACGCAGGCAAAATAAAACACAACGACAATCCTTTCATCGAGCCCTCTCAAACACAAACCGTAGTAGATATGAAAGGTGAGTGTTGTCACTGTTAACAATAGGTGAACCACTAATCAATGTTCCTTTTCTCCTATCTACTATTTCAGACGTAATGGTGTTGAACGATATCATCGAGCAAGCTGCTGGTCGGCATAGTAGAGCTAGTGATCATGGAGGTAATTTCGGTACCACGCTGCGCTTCGTGCACATACATACATACATACCCACACATGTACACACATTTTGACAACATACACACAAAACTGTTACTGTATTCTCACATACCTACACACACTCATCGCCTGTCGTGCCATGATCATCATCCAAAATAGCCATAATCGCGACAGTCCGACATCCATTCGAGGTTCATTCTTTTTTCATCTGTGTCTGCTACTCCGTGTTGATCGTGAATCTTCCTAACGTGAAATTGTTTTTATGTCCTGCGACTGTCTTTTTTGGTTGTAATTTTTTAGCACACTTTATTTCTATTTTGGCGGCTTCTTCCGAGAAGATGTTTTGTAAATTTTTAAAAGTTTTTGTCGTTTTTTTGATTTTTGATTACTTAATTTTTTTTTAAATCTGCTGGAACCATTTTAAGACCATCCAAATGTACATGTTTGTGTAAATTCACAGATCAGATTTTTTCCTGCATTCTAACCAGTAAATTTCTGTGTTTTAAAAGCAGAACAATTCAAATATTGTATATCACTAGGTGACAGTTTTAGCACGTAATTTTTCACCGAAAAATTTGGAATTACAGTTGATTCGCTAAATGAAAACATTAATTGATGGATAGCATTAATTATTATAAAGCTATCCCTGGTATCACTATTTTAATGCTAAAACCAAACCAACTTGTGTAAGTTGTTGAACCTATAAATGTATATTGCTTTAAAATCCTACACCTTACTCATGTACACTGAAAAAAAAACTTTTTGCTAGTAGTGTGAATGATGTGGCAGATTACTGTTCGTAAACGGAACATTAGTATTATGAATAGACACGAAATTGGTTAGTTGAGAGAGTTTACAATTGTTCTAAATTTCAACAGCAGGATTTCAAAACTAGCGGATACAGATTTTGCAGTCTTATCAACGTTTCGACTCTATATCTTTGGTCTTCTTCAGGGATTCTTCAGAAACAGTAGAAACGTTGGAAACATTACAAAATCTGCTCTATTTTTAATAGACTGACCGTCAATAAAGACGAGAAGACATAGTGAAAGACCCATCAATTTGGTACTCTAATAAAACATTTTCGGCAGACATTAAAAAATCTGGTTTAGAAAAATGACTTGTACTGCAGCTGCACATTATTCACACTATTTTTCCATCACATCTGTTCTGTTCCTACTACTTATTTGGGCAACTTATTCACTGTTTCCTTTCATCAAGGCCAGTGGAACTCGTAATCAATGTCATTCGTAACTAGCACTTCTCGTTCTCCTTGTCTATCTGTATGTCTACTCATCACTCGATACACTATTATTCCCAGTAAATTTCCGCTGTTCGATCGCTCTCTGTTTCTTCAACAAAAAAAAATCTTGTTTTAGAATAGAAACTAGTTGTTAAGATTTTTCTATTATGAAACTAACCGGATATCTTCAATCAGCTCCAGTGTAAGCCCCTCGTATGCGATGTGATTTGGTGCTAGCGTGTCTTTACGTAAATAAAATTGACTCCACTTCTTTATGTGTTTAATTCCTAATGTTTCCCGGTAGGAAGTAAGGTTTGTTTGCCCCAAATAATAACCAATTCGAAACATAATCGAAACAAAAACCTAATTGCTTTTCCCGAAGATAAACCTCAGTTCAATGCTCGAAAAGCAAAATGGTTCTGAACAACAAAAATTCGATTGCGTATTGAAAAATTCTGTCCTTCAAAACGAGCATAGAATAGTTAGACGTTTTGTTTGCATTCATAACCTCAATAGCCATAGAGAGACGTTCCATACCAAAACGTAGCACATTGAGCATGAATCCTTCAATAGTTGCGTTCCTATTAGCACAACCGTTTAGTATCTGTTGAAGTTTTCTAAATGTAATTCTGCACAATTCAACGGCAACAGTTGTAGTTGTAGACTAGTTAGCTTCTCAAGCTAAGTTATGCACAAAGAGGACCATGTTTTCGAATGTCAGCAAAATAGGAAAATTGTTGTCTATTTAATCTTCATTATCAATATCAAAATTTGATTAGTTTTAAAAGATTCTAATTTAGTTATTTATAGTCTTGAGTTAGTTCTAAACGAAGGTCGCAAATTTCATCTCCTACACCAGACTGTCGTAGACCATTGGCTTTCCAGGTAATCTAAGGGCTATTTTGAAAAAACTTTTATAGAAACACTCGGAAACAAACTAGTACAATTCTCCTAAAGAGCACATTCTTAAAGGCCATAACGTTGGACAATTTTACTAGCTTATTTTGAACAGTAAGAGTTTAAAAAAGTCGTAAAATAACTGAATAACTTCTATACATGTTATTATTCAGCCAAAATAGTAAAATGGAAAGCTATATGGACTCAACTGAACACATTTGCACTTGTGACAGTCACCCGCTGCAAACCTATTGTATTGGTTAAACAAACAAAAAAAACTCGCCCATAAAATATTCTCTCCATCTCGCGTCATATCCTTTTATTTGAACAACTAGTACAATCATTCAATTCTCAGAAACATAAACAAAGTCACACAAACAAATTAGCTTTGAGCCGCAACACTGCCTACTAGATTACCCGTTGCATCTACACTGCCTACTCGATCAAACAGTAGTAGGAATGGCTTTAGCTGGCAGCAAACAGTGTTCACAAGCAATACTTCACACACACTTTGCCATTGGTAGTAGACCAACTACCAATTTCTAGTATTAACAAAACCATAGGTAGCTTCCAACGTGCCGTTCGGAAGCTGAAAACTAGCTGCTTATAGAAAACTAGAGATTGTTTGCTAGAAACAACAACTGCGTGGATATTAGCGTAGCGTAGCAACCAAGTGGAAGATTTTTTTCAGTCAATTAAAATATAGAAATGGCGTAAATTCACAATAGTACAAGTGCCAAGATTCACTCAGCCAATCTTGCTTGAAAATAATAAGATTTTGCGCTAAAACTTGTGCAGTGCACCGAACATTGTTTGTCAAAGATTTCAAATCCGGCCAAAACAGCACGGAAAAACGTGTTGCCTCAGGAAAGGCAGCTAACGGTTTTGCAGAAACTCGTTCACGTAAATTTTCTAGTTGATAATTAAATAATAAACCTTCCAAATTGGTTTTTATTTTGCAAACTTCGACAGTTTCATATGCTCTGCCGCCTTTCTCCTTGCGGTTTTCATGCAAAGCTCCCGCCCAGAAGAAGCTGCCTACCTTAACGTAGGTAGACTAAGCCTACACTTCTTGGTGGTACAATCTAACGGATCAAGCATCATATCGATGGAAAAAATCTCCCACTACGGTTGCCAGTTTTGTTTGCTGCCTTTTCGCTAGATTTACAAGCCACCGCTCAGTGTTTGTCTGTTTCTGATTGCCACAGCTTAGATCAGACCCAAATTGTAGGACAGAAGAAAGATAGATTCCCAACGAGAAACACAATACAAACTTCACATAAAAGTATTGAAATAGCAAATCATATATTCAAAAAAAAAGCAAAACTTATTCGCAACCTGCTCCATCGGACACCGCCGAACGGAGCCGGCCGCTCAGTCAGCCGTCAGCCTCCAGAAGCAAAAGGAAGTCGAGTCGAAAGCCGCCAGCACTAATTCCGGGCCTTATCCGGTTCTTTTCCCTTCTTCTCCGCGGCCGGACTGGTTCTCTTCCCATTTCAGTCTCTGTTTACTACTTCCCCACAGAGGACGACGACGAGGACGGTCCGACGTTCAAAGACAAGGCACTCGAGTTCCTAATGAGGATGATAGACATTTTCTGCGTGTGGGACTGCTGCTGGGTGTGGTTAAAGTTTCAGGAAGGCGTGGCGTTCATCGTGTTCGATCCGTTCGTCGAGTTGTTCATCACGCTCTGCATCGTGGTCAATACGCTGTTCATGGCGCTCGACCATCACGATATGGATCCGAAAATGGAGGCTTCACTGAAAAGTGGTAATTATGTACGTATCCCTTTTGGGGCGAATCTACTCCAGTTAGTACCAAATCTAATGTTCCTTTTTATTTTTAGTTTTTCACGGCGACATTCGCGATCGAAGCGACGATGAAGCTGATAGCGATGAGTCCCAAGTACTACTTTCAAGAAGGCTGGAATATTTTCGATTTCATCATCGTGGCGCTGTCCCTCCTCGAACTGGGACTGGAAGGTGTTCAGGGATTGTCAGTATTACGTTCATTTCGTTTGGTAAGTAGTGTAACCGAAGACAGGACGCAAAACATTGAAAACAGTGTAGCAATTCAAAAAGTTCAGGACGGCTTTTGGATGTTGTGATTTTTTAAATTGAAGAAACAAATCAGTATTGTAAATGTTTAAAAATAGCTGACAGCACTGATTGTTTCGCGGTTCAAGTGGGGATTTACTCGCAGTTAGAGCAAATATAGGACATTCTACTAATCCATCCCCTGCCATCGATTTCCACAGCTAAGAGTGTTTAAGCTGGCCAAATCGTGGCCTACGCTGAACTTACTGATCTCTATCATGGGCCGGACGGTGGGCGCTCTCGGTAATCTGACGTTCGTCCTGTGTATCATCATCTTCATCTTTGCCGTCATGGGAATGCAATTGTTCGGCAAAAACTACACAGGTAGCGTCGCCCTTTGCGTTGGCATATTCAGGTCTTGCGCCGCCCTCTTTTTAAGAGCCTACTTTTTATGTAATTCTTGCTCAAAAAGCTTTACAATTTTTCATATTTACAAAATAGCTTCTCCAATTATATTGCATTGGCTTCGATACCATAGCGGATATATCTTTAGCTAAAGCCTATACTCACTTTAACGTATATTTTAACAGCAAGCGAATGGGTAGCGAACTCACTAAATTAATCTTACCAACCCTATATGAGACACAATTACTAATCGCATTCTAGGTCCTGAATTTAGAATCAATACTGACTGCGCGTATGCATTTTGTATCGTAGATGGAAAATTGCATACCTTAGACTGAATTCTAGCCTTAGCCGAAACTGAACTGTTGTACAAAAAAAAACTAATCTTCTAAATTAAAACACGGATCCTTTCTCGTAGTGTAACCCACTTGGAACGAATTAGATTTTACCAGATATGCTTCTTTTTTCTTCTCTCTTTTTCTCTTCCGTACACTTCTAATAAAAACGAACCAAAATTTAACTCATTACATCACGATTAACACCCAAATGTCACAAACACCCACAAACACGCGCGTTTTTTCCATTCGTAAAAAAACTGATCCACCCTGATCGCTCCGATCAGCTTCGAGTGTTCAAACTAGCGAAATCGTGGCCAACGTTGAACTTACTCATTTCCATCATGGGTCGAACGATGGGTGCGTTAGGTAATCTGACGTTTGTGCTCTGCATTATCATCTTCATCTTTGCCGTGATGGGAATGCAGCTGTTCGGCAAGAACTATGTCGGTAAGTACCCCCGTGGGCAGGATTGTAAGTCGACACTAGATAACAGCAATCAGTTAGAGAGTTACCGTTAGGAGTTGCTGTTTTTTAGGAAATAAAACACAGAAGAACATGTCATGCAGTCAAGGCAGCAAAAAAAATGATAGAGCTACCATTTTCATACAGACAAACGATACCCACAGTACAATTCTTTCATCTCTAATGTATATAAATAACTTGTCAGTAGATGCTTAAACGTAGATGTCATGATGCTGAACTATAGTTTACTATCTATGTGACAGTAGGTCACCTAAATTGGAATCGAAAAAATCTCGTATTGGAAAAACAATGATTCGATTAGATACTTCCCATCAATCAATGTTATGACTCATAGATAACTAGTAACTCGCTTGCGGGAATATTTCTGCTACATCTACATAAAATAGTATTAATATTCCAAGAAATGAATGAGCGAATGAGCGAAAAAAAGGTAGAGTATGTAAATATTTGCTATGCAAAGAAGCTGCTGCTGCTTAAGATGTCGCGAACATGCTTGCGAATTGAATTGCATCAACTCGTCGAAGGGAATTTGGGAATTGTACAGCAAATAATTGGTTAATATCAATTCCAATTGAATAAAAATTCAGAATAAGTTGAAACAGCTGTTTCAAAATTTAGGAAAAATTAAACCGGAAAAAGTAACAAATGACCCCGAATAAAATTTAAAATGGTTCAAAAATTCATCGTGAATTAAGTGATCCGTAACGATCATTGTTTAATGAAGTATATGGTTCGGTACGACCATACATTATTTAAACGGTTTGGTACGACCATTCACAAGTTGTCGAACAGATGGCTTTATTCAACTTGATTTTAAACCACTAGCAGATTCTGAACCTGCGTTAAATTCTGGACCACATTTTTGTTTAAATTTTGTTGGAATAAATTTGGACTAGATTCTGATGTAGGACCACATTTTTTATCAGATTTTGGGCCACCGTTTGTCGATCAGTTTTTAAACCACCAACCAGATTTAGGATCAAGTTTTGATCAAGAAGTGATTCCGTACCTGGACCTACGCATTTTTTAGAAACTTTTGTTTCAAATTTTGAGAGACAGATTTAGACTAGATTCTGGATCATTTCGAACCACATTTTTGATCAGATTTGAGATCAGATCAGATCAGATTTGGGCCCAGATTCTAGGCCTGGTCTGGACCACATTCTGGACCAAATTTTGTACCACATTTTTACATTAAATAAGATTTAAGCTCTTATTTTTGACCAAATTTTTAATCAAATTCTAGACCTGAACAAGATCTTTGAGCTGTATCAGATTCTAGATCAGATTTTGGACCACATTTTTATCAGATTTGGTCCAGATTTTGGATACTATTTTAGACCACATGTTTGATCAAATTTTGGACGAGATTGTAGACCTGGACCAGATTGTAAACTTTACTCCGATTCTGGACCGTATTTTTTACCAGATTTTCGACTACCAACCAGATTTTGGATCAGGATTTGAACCAGATTTTGTAACACATCAGATTTGGACTAGATTCTGGCCCAGATTCAGGACTATATTTTTAATTAGATTTTATCAAGAAATGATAGAAATGAAATACTCCTTAACTAAGCTCAAAACGACTGAAAAAGAAAGGAATCCCAAATTGAAAATAAAATAGCTAACAAACGCATTTAAGACTCAGAAATTATTCCGTCATTCTAAACTAATCGAAAAACGGTTCTAAAGTCCAGAAATGACAAAACGGAAAAGTGAAAATCATCGAAATGCCAAAAATAGTCAAAATAAAATTTTTCCCGAATTGATCTTGAAATGACGAAAAACGGTTCTAAAGGTTCAAACGTCCTCCTTGGCTTGCCAGAAATTATTAAAATTAAAATAATCTACAATTATGCTTAAAACAGTCGCTTTTCAATACCAAAAATGGTCAACATAAAAGATAATCCCAAATTAATCTTGAAATGGCCCAAAAATACTTCTACATATTAAAAGTGGCCAAAATAAAAAAATATTCCGAAAGTGTGTTCAATCACTTTTGAATACTAAAGCTTGAAAACACTTTTTAAGACGAAAAAAACGAACATTAAGCATTGAAAAAATTAAGCTTAACATATCTGAGAAAGCGATTGTTAAGACTAGAAATTGTTAAAATAAAAATTTAAAAATGCTATTCTATCGCACCAACGTACTAATCAGTTCATGTGCATCAGGATTCAGGATCCTAAAGCCTAACCAATTACCAAATTCGACATCGACAAATGTAGGTACAATTCCCAAATTCCTTACTTAAAAACAATAATTTGGCATATGACTGCCAAATGTTTATCAACGTTCTTTTCAAATGAAATACCGCCGCTTAATTTACAATATCGCAGCAAGCAGAGCAAACAAACAAGCTTCTACCCTAAACAAATATTGTATTAAGCCAAAGCCAAAGAATTTACTTAACAGCGCGCTTACCATAGTATGATAACCACCAAGCTTCCAAACAAATAGCATAATCACCTAATTTTAAGATAACTTGCTTTTAAAAAAAACTTTAACGCGAAAAAACATCGACTTAAGAAAAATCTTCTCTCATCAATCCGTCTGCCGCGCACCAACGCAGACAATATGGATCGCTTTCCGGACAAGGACCTGCCACGATGGAACTTCACCGATTTCATGCATTCGTTCATGATCGTCTTTCGGGTACTGTGCGGAGAGTGGATCGAATCCATGTGGGATTGCATGCTGGTGGGCGATGTGTCCTGCATTCCGTTCTTCTTGGCCACCGTAGTGATAGGAAATTTAGTAGTAAGTACACGATTTTTCCATTTTTGTCTCTGCTCTCGGAGCTTTGCCCGGACGCAATTCACTCTAACACGGTGACTCCTCTTCCATCGCAGGTTCTTAATCTTTTCTTAGCCTTGCTTTTGTCCAATTTCGGTTCATCCAGTCTGTCGGCACCGACGGCCGACAACGAAACGAACAAGATCGCCGAGGCGTTCAACCGGATATCGCGGTTCTCCAACTGGATCAAGCTGAACATCGCCAACGCACTAAAGTTCGTGAAAAACAAGTTAACAAGCCAGATTGCGTCCGTGCAGCCTGCAGGTGAGCAGCACAATCATCTCAGTTGGATATGGAACGAAGGTTATTATCCACTTGTGTTTTCTACTAACTAATCATAACTACCATACTGTTAAACTCGAACCAAACCGTATTGTGCTTCCCGTTTCGTGCTCCCCCTAAAATTCCGCTCCCGAACATTCCGCACTACGTATCCCACAAACATTTGTGTACATAAACTTTGTGTACTTTGTGACCATCGGATCCTAGTAAATCGACATCCCGGGGTTAGGTCAAAAATATGCTCGCCATCGTCGTCTGACGTTGACGGGTTTATTATTTGCACACTGTTTTCACTTTATTTTCAAGTAACGAAGGGCGTTTTACTCAAGAATTTATAAAACCACATAGAAATAAGTTTTTGAGTAAAACCTCTTGACTTACTTTTAGGTAAAGTTCATTCAGCGTGAGTGCCCAAACCCAACGTAGCTACCTGTCAGTCAGTGTTTGATCCTTGGTTTGCTGTACAGTTATACCTTTTGATTTCCTTTTTGTATACCTACAACCGTGTATAACAAGAAATAGCTTAAATCCATTGAATCCCTTACGAACCAACACTTGTTAGTTGTTACTACATTAGTTAGCTAAACCAAATATTGTTTTGCATTTAAGTACAGAACAACCCACATCCACCTCCATTTTCCCCCCAATCAATCTTTCCCACCATCAACGCAACAAATCTTTTTTTGCGAAATGCTTCTTTCAAAGTGTCCAAACCGCTCTGACGGATCGTATTCATCCCGTGAAATCACACTCATGTCAACTTCCTTGCCGCGTTCCAAAACGAAAAAAAAACGTCTCAGGTTTCTAAGCAACATCCCCGCCCCCCAAAAGGAAGCAAACACAGACCAACAGTAGAAGAAATGAAGCAAAAAAAAACATGTGGATTCTACCCTTCAACCAAGTTCAAATAAACTTCAGTCATGATTGCCTTAGTTCGATTATATACTCTTTCCAGTGTTGTTTTGCATTCTTTTCGTTTCGTTTTTGAGTTATATTTTTCCTATCACTGTTCTTTCTCGCTTACGAAACTTTTCCCTTGCCTAAATTGTGTTAGAGAAATGTAGCCCTTTAACAAACACACGTACAAAAGATTCCTTTTTCCCACGTAGTGAGTGTGCTCTAATTGGTGTTATGTACCGATGTTTTCCTTTTGTTTTCGTTCCTTGTTTTTTTTTGTTTTGTTCTTAGCAGATTTTATTTGCTTTTCTTTCTAAGGGGGAAACTTGGTCACAGTTTTTCCCAGTGTTGAAACTAAACTAGTTTCTAATTTCTTCTCAACATTTGCAACGTTTTCGTTTTTTTTTTGTTTTTTTTTTGTATTTTGTTTTTGTTTCTGCTATCAAATCAATATTCCTGTCGTTTCCGATTTCCTCCGTACTTTCTAATTATAGATTGTAAAATGGTATATAGTTTAGAAATTCAGAAATCAATAATTTTGACGAACATTCACAGTAAATTACTGTTTACGTTAAATAAATAAATAAATAAATGCATCAGAGTCTACTGCGCTATCAAAAGGCCATTTTTTACTTTTTATATGAGGTAAATATAAACAATCTATTTTGCTGCGGGTAAAATTTCCAGCAGCCGTAACTCGAGCTTTCCATGAGCGAGAATGACGGACAGTGCCAGATTGCTGTCAGTCGACTTGACATTTCATGATAGATCGAATTAAAAGGAGTGTGAACCAGATTTTCGTAAAAATTGAAGCGCTGCTCAGCAAGCGCGTGTCCCATCGATGCAAATAGATCATATTTGGAAGGAGCCTAGTTTGCTGAGAAAGCAGCATTTAAAATAACTTCGCTACCAAATGATCTGATTGTTTCTTTGACCGAATTTGCAGTGTGTGATGGAGAATTATCATGCGATAAAATCAATTTGTGTTGTTTTTATGTGGTATTCTGGTCGCTTTCCCCTAAAATTCAATTTAAATTTAAATTCACTAAATTTGACTAGTTCATAGTAAATTCTTCTGATCCTACTGAACACAAAACATTGAAATATTGTCTTTCGACCATCGCGATTTGGCCGTGAAACTAATGTTGATGGTTCCCCTGGATTTACTGGAGAGGATCTAGGTATAGGATTTTCGAAATAATCCATTTTTATCGCCAGTAAACGAAACAGAAAGAACGCGGTCTGCCGTCAACCATGTTTTGGGATACGGATTCTTCGAGTTCTACCCAAAGTATCTGCAACATGTTTTCCAAACGCTTCAGCAGTGTGTTTGACGATGTAATACCTAGCCAACAACAAATTGAAGACGCGCTTAAAGATGTCTCCACTGGCATGATACCAATGAGAAGTTGTGTATTTGATGATGCAGATGTCATTGCTGACTTTAGAAAAATAAGCCTACAACCACGCCTGAACCAAACGGAATTCCTTCAATTGTTTTGATAAACTGCGCCGAAGTTCTCTGCACGCCTTTAAGAGTAATTTTCAATCTGTCTCTTACACAAGCAGTTTTCCACGAATTCTGGAAGAAATTGGTAATGTTCCCGGTACTGAAAAAGGGTAATAAATGTAATATTTCTAACTACCGTGGAGTGACCCCTTTATGTGCTGCATTTAAACTTCTTGAAATACTGGTAAACAAACAACTTTTTATTGCTGCGACATTTCTCCAGACCAACATGGATATTTTCTTGGTAGATCTACCGTTAACAATCTAGTTCAGTTCTCATCATTGTGCCTCTCCTCCATGGATTAAGGACCATGGATTAAAGCAGCATTTCGTAATGTCGACCGTATGGGTGTGTACCTTGTATGCTGGTTTGAGTCGTATCTCGTACCTGGCTAATCGCCGACTGTATATCAAATTGGGATCAACGGAATCCGACGAATTTCATAATTCCTCCGGTGTCCTACAAGGCAGCAATTTAGGACCACTGTTGTTTATCATATTCCTTATTGACGTCAGCCGTTTGTTACCGAAACGTTGCAAACTTTTATATGCTTAGGATCTCAAAATCTTCTGGACTATCAGTGCTCCCACTGACTGTCAGTTGTTGCAAAAAGCCATCGACAAGTTTTACGACTGGTGCCAACACAATCTCATGATTATCATCGTGGCGAAATGCTCTGTAATCACGTTGACAAGGATAAAGAACCCAATCCAATGGAGACATATAATAGGAAACTAAGAAATGGAGAGATCAAATGTTTTACGTGACCTTAGGGTTTAGATAGACTCAGAAATAAGCTTCCGGGAGCATTATAGTCATATCATCGTTAAATCTCGACACACCTATGGTTCATTTTCCGTATCTCATTTGAATTCCGCGACCCATACTGTCTGTGCGATACTTCAGCTTAGTTCGATCTGTGAACCAAATGAACGTTCACTTGGCTACCAACGGGGTAGCAGCATTGTAGCACCGTCGATACAAAAGATACAGCCTAACTTCATTCAGCAAAAGTATAGATAATAACTGGCTCTACAAATATCCCATACATAACTTTTACAAATTGTGCTTGGCTGAGACAGTACTGTGAAATGAATGTAATTTGAATCAAAATGATCGTGCCATCCCTGCTCACTACCCACCTCTCATTACTTAATTCTTATTGCACACACTTCACATTACTCGCTTCTCATTGGTCTCTTCTCACTACCCGTATCTTACGTCTAACGACGAGCTAGTACCGAATGGACGAAAAACAAATGGCCGAATAACAAATAGCTGAAATCCAAATGGCCGAATTTCAACAACTATCACAGAAGGCCGAAATAATGTTTGGCCGTATCACATAAGGTCGAACCCCTATTTGACCGAATCACGAAAGGCCGGACCCCTATTTGGCCAAATCACGGAAGGCCGAGCCACTACTTGGCTGATTCTCGAAAAGTTCAACATGCAAAGACAAATTTTCTCGGAATGCCTAAATAACTATCCAATGAAAAAATGAATTGGAAAGCAGTTAACACATAACTTTAATCGAATAAAAAACAAAATAAACAACACAATTTTTTGCTACGAAAGCGCTGGCTACTGCAGCTCCTCCCCTCGGCAGAAACTACTTCTATTTAGGTGTTCATATGTTCATAGGTGTGCATATTCATAGGTTTACTGACTAGTAGGGATTAAGCTTTAGTCGAGTCCGAACGAGCGGCAGCGAGTAAGGACAGCATATACCCAACATTTGTGCAGGTTGAAGGTCGGCTATTGGTGATTCTGCCATTGGATCTATTATGCCATTTGTTATTTCGGCCTTTTGTGTTTCGGCCATTCGTGATGTGGCCATTAGATTATCCCCAATGACTCACTTGTTACTGTTTAATTCTTACTGCCAAAACCGCACTTGTGTGGTCTAATTTTCTCATACTCGCGTTCTCGTTTCAACGAACACACTTGCAAGAGTATTCTCTTTTTAACTCTCATATGTATTTTTCCATGTACTACGACAAATTTTTGCGAATATAAATCAGCTATCAATCACGGTCATCGTTTCCGCTGATTCAGTGCTCATTCCCCACACATTGAGGCTAGTTACCTCCGGGTTTGGCAGGTTCGGGATAATGTTGTAGAATCGCATAAATCGGATTGCAAAACTTACACTTGCATGAGATAGGGCTTTGCGGAAAGGAATAATCACAACTCGAGTATGAAAATTACTATAGCGGTATTGTTACTGTACTGTAGAAATAATCATCTGTAGTTCAAGGTCCAAGTAAAAATTAGAGTTGAATATCACTCTTAATACGGTTTTCATGGCCAACTTTGGTCACCAAAACCGTAATGAGCTAGGGTACGCCAAATTAAAGAATAATGCGGACCTAGGAAAAAAGTTGGGTTCGAATTCCCCAGCAAACCAGATATCGTATATTCATGTCGAGATTTAATCTTATATGAATGGATATCACATCGGACTCGTATAAATGTACATATGTTGTAAGCACATTGTGTAAATTTCATCGTATGTAATGCACACGATGATTGATATACGAATTAATAGTAAAAATCGTAAATAGGTCGAAAGTTAATCGGGTTATGCTAAGCGAATATCGCGTATGACGATTTCTTAGATTTAGTTATCAACAATGGCTATCATGAAGATGTAATCATATTTAATTACAGTTTTCATCGGATTATGTTTTGCAAAATGTCTTATATGACATCGTTTTAGATTTATATACAAGCAGTGATAATCATGAGATTCTAGGTGCATTAAAATATCATTTGCATCAAAACACGTTCAAATCTGTTATTATTTCTTTACAATAAAAACAACAAAATAGAGAGATTTCAAGGATACGTTCTTAATGCAGATTTGTCAACCAAAAAAATTAACGGCTTCTTCGCTTTTATTTTAACTTTAAATAACTATTTATTTCTTTTGATTATACTTATTTTGATTGTGGCGGAATATTCAAAAAACTATTACCTGGTTTGAAAAACTTTTACAATTACCTTGTTAACTATTTTAAAAATGTTAATAATTCAAATAAGCCCGCCTAAATATTAAGCAGCAAGCATATAATGTTTAAGACATATTGACAAGACAATAAAAGCTCTGTTTGAAGAAGCACTCTTTGAGGAGTTTGATTGTTTTTTGGCGTATTAAAACCACGTAACGTAACGTTTTAAAAATTAAAAATGTTAAAAATAGAAACACTTAACTTTTTAGATATTTCTCTGATAGGAAAGTGAACGAACGGAAATCTTAAAATTTACCAAGGAGAGTATTTCTCAGAACTGGGCAAGTCTAGATTATGATACATTCCGCTAATCTAAATGCCTTAATATCAGTGCATCTTATGGCTTTTCAGAAGAAATACAAATGTTAAGTAGAATTGGAAAAAGACATTCAGCATTAAACTGGTACAGTAAAAAATAATGGCTTATTGTTGTAAGCAATTTTGAGCTGTCCTATAGCATCTAAATGTTCAGCATTCTATTTTAATAACTTTTAATTTCTTTTTAAGAGCTTCTGAAATAACAGACTATATTTTTGTACTTGAGCTTTAATAATATTATCTCCATGTAATCAAATATGAATATGCATATAACGTATTCTAATGTATATTTAGAACAATCTGTACCACGGAATGCTAACAAAGGTACTGCATATCATTCCATGAAGTCAACATTATCATTAAAATTAACGATCGAATGCAAACTTATTTACGACACAGAAATTCAGTCACAATTGACACAAACTCGTATGTCGGATGAGAATAAATCAAATCCGTACTTACATGTTCAATGCATCAGATAAGATCTCATTGCTTACATGTACGATGATTTCGGTTTAAGATGTGCAAAAATATCATTGAGGTACCGATGTACCAGTAGCTTAAAGGTAATGAACAAATACTGCGGTGCGGGTGATTCTTGGTTCTAAACCAGGTGAGTACAACTTGTTTTAAATGATATAGACAAAAAAGTTAGGTATTGTGACAGGTCGGTAATATCTGGAAGCTTATGAAAAAAACCTTTTACTTTTTTGTCTCATTAACTTTCAGGGCGAATATTTGGCTATAAATAGCCTGCTCTGTATGCAATTTTTGACACTTGCCATTTACCACATGGTGGAAAGGCGAAGGGTAAAGTAGAAATATTATCGTAACTCTGTCGAAATGCAATCCAGTCAATCGGCTCAGTCGTATAAACTGTTTTGTTTTGTCGTCATTTCAATTATTCTGAAGAACGAAATCATGTATATCGCCTCCACTTTTGCATGTATATGCCGTTTCTGCGCATGATATATGATTTGATAGACCTTATATGCTGACGTTTATCTCATTTAGAATTAAGTTATACAGACCAAAATGTTTGCTGGGTCGGTCCTGATCCAACCCGCGGATCTCCTAGCTTGGTAAAAAGTAACGACCTAGGAAACTAGGAAATGCTGCTTTAATCATCATCCCTTTATCTAATTCTGCACTCTTTTCAAATTTTCCAACACAAACAACCACAAATGAATCAATAGGAAGACAAATCTCGGACCACCAGTGGTTATCAACTTATAAAAACTCGACCCATGGAATAAATTTCATCTTCCATTCCCCTGACCTTTATGCACCGTCGCAATGTTAAGATAGTTCTACAAAGTAAATTAAGCGCAGCAAGATGTGGGCATACGCGGTAGTCGACAAAAGCTCTAGAGCATAGAGTCGCACCCGCTTCCCAACCCTCGAAACTAAACAGCTAGTGCACAGTATTTATAACAAGAATCCGTTGCCAAACCTAAAAAATCTACCGCTATCATCGCCACGCTGTGCCCTGCCTGCGCAGACATATGTTCGCAACTGCGTAATACGGTCGAATGACCAGTCATGTCAACGCTAAGAAGTCGAAGTCCTTCTGAATTAATGAAATTTACTAAAATTTTTAATATTTTGCTCCTACCTTTCTTCAGCGGTTCACTTTGCGTCTTCTCACCTTGAATATACTTGCTTATCGAGATGACTTTATACATTCTAGAACACTTCGATCATCGTTGAGTAAACTCACTTCTTTGGGTTGATTATTTTTCAGAATTTAGTAGATGGCTGACGTTCACCTTCTGTCTGTGAAAATAAAAGAAAATTAGGTTTAGCAGCAAGTAAAAACAAATTTGGATATTTCATTAAAAATACTTAACCCCTATCTACAAACTCTGAACAGTACAAAAACTATAATTTGGCAAAGCTGTTCTACTTCTGTATTAGCTTTTTTTAAATTTAATATAAAAAAATTCCGAAAAGGTCAAATAACAACAATAGGTAAAGCTAAATCAGGTATTAGAAGACCAAATTTAAAATGGCAAAACAAAAAATGGTTGGTATTCGAATTAGTTTCGATCATAATTCAGAACGCCATTTTCAAAGCTGATGCCAATAGAATAATCCAATGCTGATGCCAATAGAATAATCAAAATGTCGATTATTATACTTACTACATACAAAAATTTCATTATAAATATTCTGGCTGGTGTATGGCTCTCTACAAAAAAAACTACAACTAAAATTACAAAAAATATGGCGACAGTAGACTTTGATAAGCGTACAGACTCAGTAAGTAATTTGTAAAATAAATCAAAACCATAAATCAATCATGAATAAAGCGAACCTGGCCTTCTGAATTGTTCGTCAAAATTATTTTTTTCTTTTAGGACGTAAAGTCATCCGTGCAAGTGTGCAAGTAAAACAGCAAATAGCTAGTAATCATCTAGAAACCTAATTGTAAGCTACTTACTGATTGACGGATTATTTTACGACCATTATATTATTGCAATCTGTAGAATGTCATCAGAGATCAAACATATTTCCATGATTTTTCACTCAAAGGAAATCATTGTGATGTGTTCGATCGAATATAATCAAAATAAAATCCTGCTCTACAAAAACTGTTCCTATAGAATACCGGACCTCCCCCTATTTCCGTTATTGGGCAAAAAAACAATATCTCCTTCGTTGTAGAGTTGTGTATAACATAAGTGTGTGTGTTTTATATGTGACACGTAACGAGTCGATAAAAAAAATCTGTATCGCATATTAGAGAATTCAATGTTTTTGAATTATTATTGGTTGGCTTCGGTGTGTACATTTTTGTAATGAAAACTGTCTTCCTTTGGTACCTGCTACTAACCTACGTGGTAATCGATGTGTTGTCGTATTTTGTGCTGATGATATTTTCTTCCAAGTACCAGTAATTATAGAAAGACAACACACTAACTACACGCCAGACTGGTGCCTTGTTGCCAGCGATGTAATACACAATTCGAACAAGTTGATACTGAATTCGTTACCCTGTTCTTTTTTGGCTATCGTCTTTTTCTTCCAACCGTACGTCCTCCTTCACATATTAACCACGACGCAATCGGAACAAATCCCGCTTGGGTTCAAAATTTGCAATCAAAATTTCACAAATCAAAATGTTATTCCGTGATCTGGGGGACCGCACGGGAAAACACGATAGGCAAAGGGGTATGTCCATGTATATCTGCAGAGCATGGTGAAAATGAGCTGGAATTAACTCCAGATGACATACTGGCCGACGGGCTGCTGAAAAAAGGCATCAAGGAGCACAATCAGCTGGAGGTGGCCATCGGCGACGGGATGGAGTTCACGATACACGGAGACCTCAAGAACAAGGGCAAGAAAAACAAGCAGCTGATGAACAACTCCAAGGTAATTGCGTACCACGTCATCAAAACTCTTACTGTCATTCTTCACATTCCTACCATCTTTCTTTCATAACTAGAACAATTATGAACACTCTCTATTCACCTGTCATTCACTTACACTAATCGATACTCTGCTAAAATATATATCTTCACAGTACCCGAACGTAAAACAAGTGTTTTAATTCTTGAAAAATTTGTCTATTATCGTTATATCTTGATAATTAGGTGATAGGCAATTCTATTAGTAATCATCAAGATAATAAATTAGAGCACGAACTGAATCATAGAGGCATGTCCTTGCAGGACGATGATACTGCCAGTATAAAGTCCTATGGCAGTCACAAAAATCGCCCCTTCAAGGACGAAAGCCACAAAGGTAGCGCCGAAACCATGGAGGGCGAAGAGAAACGTGACGCCAGCAAGGAAGATCTAGGAATTGATGAAGGTTAGTGGTTTGCTGGCTCCACCCTTTTTCGGTGTAACCCAATTTACTGAAATGGTGTCGCTTGTTGCAGAACTAGACGACGAGTGTGAAGGCGAGGAAGGTCCTCTGGACGGTGAGCTGATCATCCATGCCGACGAGGATGAGGTGATCGAGGACGCCCCGGCAGACTGTTGTCCGGACAATTTCTACAAAAAATTTCCCGCTCTGGCCGGCGACGACGATGCACCGTTCTGGCAGGGCTGGGGCAATCTGCGACTGAAAACGTTTCAGCTCATCGAGAACAAGTACTTTGAAACGGCCGTCATTACGATGATTCTGCTCAGCAGTTTGGCTCTGGTAAGTTGGTCGGGTTGAGTTCGAAGCAATCGCAGAGCGTTACGCAAAGTTTTACACCCTGTTTTAGGCCCTGGAGGATGTGCACCTACCGCAACGACCGATCCTGCAAGATGTACTGTACTACATGGACAGGATATTTACGGTGATATTTTTTTTAGAGATGTTAATCAAGTGGTTAGCCTTAGGTTTCCGAGTGTACTTTACGAACGCTTGGTGTTGGCTCGATTTTATTATTGTCATGGTAAGTAATGTTGTAATTTGATTGAACTTTGATTGCTACTCGAGCTAACAAACATTCTAACACTTACCCATCGTCAATGTATCGATACAAAAGCCCAAAATACTTTCGAAATTATTCTTCACTTAGAAATAACATCTGCATCTAACAATTCAGATCTCGCAATTTAAACGTAAACAAACAGAACATACATCTCCAATTTCTGTATCAACTCATTTAATCGTTCATTTCAAAGTCAAATTCACACTAACTTAATATACTACCCCCCAAAAAAGAATCACACTAACTAGCTAATACTAGCCTAGAGCAAGTTTTGAAACTTCTGAAAATTTCTCTAAATAAAAAAAGCCCACTAAAGTGAATTGCAGCACATTCGATCGGTATCGTTGTTTTTGATTCGTTTTTTTTTTTGTTTCGAAGTTGCATTCCTGCAACACCTTTGGGTGCAGTTTGAGTTAGCAAGGTTTGTGGTGAAGGATTTGAAACTATAATAATGGAAGGGTTCTTTCAATAGAAAATGAAAGTCACGCGAAGTGAAATGCATATTGCATTGCATGCTTTGCATGCATAACAAAGAAATAATCAGATTTGTAGTCTCAAGGCAACCGGCTACCGTGAAACGCAACTATTAGCTTAGCTATACCATAAATTCGTTGATTATTTCGGCGAGGCACAAAGGCAAACGATGCCGATCTTGAGGAACAAAAACACCCAGAATTTGCTCACTACAGAGTCATCTTTTAGCAAAACTTTGACATCAAAGGAAAACGATACAAGGTCCCCTTAATATGAAATGTGGCCCTTCTGTCAGTTGGTTCAACTAGAGTGCCTATAAGCAGAATGACGATTTGTCGTCCTAAATATATGCAAAGTTTATTTTCTCTCTTTTTTCTATAAATACGTTTTGTATGCCGTCTGCTCGATTGGAATGGCACTGACAGATAATCGTAATTCCAATTTTGGCAGAGATTTTAATATTGCTCTGTTTTTCAACGGTGTAGCAACATGCGACCGAGCATTGTCATGATGAAAAATTGCAGCTTAAATATCCGTTTTCAATTTTTCCATCAATGCCGACTTTAAGCAGATAAATAATTTAACTGTTTTTAGTAGCATACAATGAAATGGCTCTTTCTGATCCCATGACTTACAGAGAATTCTTGGATCCGCGTGGGGATATCTGCAAACCTTGCAATCTCTGCTACCAATTATTTTTTTATTTTTTATTAGTATTAAAAGTGTGTTATTATTATTTGTTACCATTTTTTTATGTATAAAAACAGTAACAAAACAAAATTAAACCTTTCGTTATCCAAAATCCCGCACCCGTCTAGCTGTCGCTAATAAACCTGTTCGCAATCTGGGTCGGTGCGGCGGACATTCCAGCATTCCGCTCGATGCGTACCCTGCGAGCGCTGCGCCCACTGCGTGCCGTTTCTCGCTGGGAGGGTATGAGAGTAAGTAACCGAACACAGAGAGGACCACAAAAAACCGTCATCGTTGTCCTCCTTCATCGTCCTCGTCGCGTGTGTCGTGTGTGGCCTCTAATGATGTAGTCTTTCGACGTTGTCGTACTTTGTACCCACACACACACACATACACAGACTAACTTTTGTAGAGCGTTGACTTGTCCACAATAGTTGCGTTGTTTCCAACAATGAAGTCCCTTTTTCTAATAACAGACTTTTAGAATATTCTATATCGTTAGTATGTATTTAGCATTGAACCTACAGTTTCTACTTGGGTGTGTGTGTGAGTGTGCGTACGAACGCTACTGTAAGTGTGTGGCCCACCATGATACTGTTTACAAGTTGTTCCTGTTGCTGAACTATTTTCCTGATAATTTCCAATTGTTGTGTTTTTTTTTGTTTGAAAATCTATTAGTTTGTACAAATCTTTGCATTGTGTAACTGGTTGTAATGCCAACAATTGAATCCCTTTGCCTGTCCGCCTACCTCAGGACAAAGTGCCATTACTTTTACATGCCGAACATGAACTATAGAACTATGTTGTAACAGCCGTCGTGGTTTTTAATTGTATATAGTAATCATATATATCTGCTTTTCTCTGTCAGCTGTTGTCCAACATAGCTCTATAGCGTTCCAAATACGTGAGAAGTTTCAAAAATTTTATTGTATATACTAAAATGGTGCTTTGTCAAAATTAAGCTCGATCAGTTGCCTTTCAACTTTGAACATGATCTGACAATTTTCTAATCACTTTTAAAATATGGAAAGTCATATTTAAAATTAGGTTTGAATTTTTGTGTAGTTCTTTAACCATTTCCAGTAATTTGACGTCATCAGTCGTCAAACAATAAACAAAAATGTTTTAGTCAACTGTTATAAATTACGAAAGTTTATTACAGGAAAGTCAATTGACGCTAGAAAACAAATCGGAAAATTTTGGGGTGGTATTTCATTCATTCATCCACTGAGCAGACCGTTCAGATCGAATCAGACCACGCCTATCAACTCACTCTTCGCCCTTAACAGACCCAAAACCCGAACACAACCACACGCAAACTGACACCTACCTCTCTCATGCCCATATCCAAACGAAACTCGTACCATCTTTGCTCGACCTAAGCAACAAAAAATCAGAAAAAAAACAACCACGGTATTTTCGTCCTTTCTCTACATCTCATCTATCTCTCACTCTCTGTTCTGCGCCGTTGCTGCCAATCTAGGTGTCCTTAATCAACTTCGTTGCTTCACTCTGTGGGGCAGGTGGTATTCAAGCATTCAAGACAATGCGAACACTCAGAGCACTGAGACCTCTACGTGCCATGTCCCGAATGCAGGGAATGAGGGTACGTAGCCTTGCCTCTTAATCCTATTTCAACTTGCCTTTTCAATCCAATCAGATTTTATAACAATTCGTATCCGGCTTCTTCAGTTCAATCTGTTCAGTTTCTGAATTCATTTTTTTGCAGTAGTTTTCGACCAGTAGAGATCAAAACCTCCCTTTAAACCCATGTAGTAGCGCTCATCAAGTAAACCAAATTTGAATTTAAAATATATAAAAATCAAACATTATCATTGAATGATTAGATTATTCTACCAAAAACAGGCTTTATTTGATCATCCCTTTTTGATGCAATTCTAGTTCCTTCACAATCCACACTATTCTCTATTTCTTCTGATTACTAATTTCTAATTTTTCATCTTAGTAGATTAGACTGCTAATTTTACTCAACATTAACCTATGAAAAGCGATTAACAGCTTACCTTAGACTAGATACGATCGCTTTAGTTGATCGAAAAATTATAGGAGAGTAAGAGCATGCATCCTTAATCTCACCAGTAACTCTAAATACCTTCAAGCTTTAGGCTCAAGCGAACCGAACGTCACTGTCCCGGACTTGAAGCGTGACACTGACTGGTATGATGCGAAATTGGCGATGCTTACCTACATCTGTCTCTATTCTAGCAGACCCCACCATCCTTTCTCCCTGTCAGCCCCTTTCTGCACCCCCTTTCAATAAGCACAACGCAAACGAAACGATCACACGCTTAGGCTTAGGCAAATTAGAAACTAGGAAGTTGAAAAAAAACTAGTGTAATAGCCTTAAAAATGTGACCATTTGTTCAATTTTTAACCAGACAACGATCTTCTTCGTTTTATAAATGTGAACTTTGAATACCAATGAAGTGTGGAAAGTTCGAGGTCGTCTTGAAAACTTTTACTGAAAGGCTGAACTTCTTCCCATAATCTAATGATCCATTCAGACATTAAAGAACTATTATTCAAAGTAATAGTATTTTCTAAAAATATGAGACATTGCTGGACCGAATTGAAAGATGTCCATATTTTTTACGTGACTTGGGTCTTCAAAATAAATTTCAATGTTCCACTGAAGGAGGTAAGTACCAACATTTAATGTCAGTGGACACGTTTTTTTTTATTGAGGAACTGTCAGTTTTTACGTGGATGATTATGAAATGTATCTGAATCCACTTTGGAGAAAGTTTTACGCTTTTACACATGTTCTGGCTTTTCGGTCCGGAATCTCCCGACAATTCTCGGTGGTGATATCACACTAACAAACCGCTTTCATGTACATACTAGGTTTAATGCGCTTTAGCTTTTTGTCGAATTTTGGAAGCATTTTCATACGCCTAACAGTTGATTTTTCTTTCGAACCCATACCGCTTCTTCATCCTGTAGAAAATTGCATCCCATATGCGACTACTGCCGTTCAGTTTCAGTCATCTTTCATCTAATCACTCTTAGCCTTCGTTGTAGTGTTGCATCACGTTTGAGAATAACAATTAGCCAATCATCAATCGATCCCCGTGTGTGTATTTCGATCGTCCGTACAACATCCTCTGCTCACATTCTAACCGCGAACCTTCACTTTCACAATCCGATCTCACCTCAGGTCGTCGTCAATGCATTGGTACAGGCTATACCGTCCATCTTCAACGTGTTATTGGTTTGTTTGATATTCTGGTTGATTTTCGCCATTATGGGTGTGCAGCTGTTTGCTGGCAAGTACTATAAGGTAAGGGTTCCTGTCTAGACCTCCCCCTCTGCCCGGCTGGTGCGAGAAGGGAAGATCCGTACGGACCAATCCATCGTAGTACTAGTCACCCCTCAGTCCTAGAGTTCCCAGGCGCTTCCCCTCTCCTACAAATCGCGACTCTGCGGATTTGACTCCCGCGAGCCGGTTGTGGGTTATGGGGAGCGTCCCTATGTGTGTCGTCCTAGTCTGCGTGTCAAAATTTTATTCATCCATTCTAATCACCTCTCAATCAGTGCGTCGACATGAACAAAACAACGCTGTCGCACGAGATCATCCCGGATAAAGCCGCATGCATAGCGGAGAACTATACGTGGGAGAATTCACCGATGAACTTTGATCACGTGGGGAAGGCGTATCTGTGTCTGTTTCAGGTTGCTACGTTCAAGGGCTGGATTCAGATCATGAACGATGCGATTGACTCGCGGGAGGTCAGTGCAACATGCAAGGAGTTAGTTTCTTGCCCACAAAACTAACGGTTCGGCATTTCATCTTTTAGGTCGGAAAGCAACCAATTCGCGAGACCAATATCTACATGTACCTATACTTCGTGTTCTTCATCATCTTCGGATCATTCTTCACCCTGAACCTGTTCATCGGTGTCATCATCGACAACTTCAACGAGCAGAAAAAGAAGGCTGGTGGCTCACTGGAGATGTTCATGACAGAGGACCAGAAAAAGTACTACAATGCGATGAAAAAGATGGGCTCTAAGAAGCCACTGAAAGCTATTCCACGGCCTAGGGTATGTAAAACGTCAATAAATTCGCGATTCAGATCCCAAAAATAACATTCTTCCCCCATTTTATAGTGGAGACCACAAGCAATAGTATTCGAGATAGTCACCAATAAAAAGTTCGACATGATCATCATGTTGTTCATCGGGTTCAACATGCTAACGATGACGCTCGATCACTACAAGCAAACGGATACGTTCAGTGCGGTGCTGGACTACCTCAACATGATCTTCATCTGCATCTTCAGCAGTGAGTGTCTGATGAAGATATTCGCCCTGCGCTACCATTACTTCATTGAACCGTGGAACCTGTTCGATTTCGTTGTCGTCATTCTGTCCATCTTAGGTAAGTATACGTGGTCTAGCGGAAAAAGCTGAAGAAAGTTCGGTAAGAATTAGTACGATCGAACAATGACGATAATTTCCGACATGATTTTCTACCACATTAATTTGTTCAACGGTAAAACCTCTACCGAACCGCAGCTGCTTGCATCACTTTCACAAGAGGCAGAGCCCATTTTGCACGGAAAATCCGTGCTTACACTCCGGATAGTCGGAGACGACTGACTGAAAGACTGCTCGTTCGAAGCTGACTACTCCTTCTTCCAAAACTAACAGATTCGAGGACGCTGCAACATATAGTCTTCATAATACGATCACTAATATTAGTTTTCGAACAAATCCTGTATGATTCTCAAACATTTATAGTCTTAGTAATTTTGTTATACCAACTTGCATTGAATGATCACTAGCAACGTGTGATGACCACTATTTTATCTGGGGCAAATGAAAAGCCCGCGAGAAGTACGTGTATTGCATGCTTTATACTTACTTACTTGTTGATCTATACCCGCTAGTCCAGCAGAACAAAGGGATCAAATCAGAGATCTCCACTGTCGACGGTTATCCGCCATGAATTTCGCTTGTCGACAGGACAGGTTCTCGTCTCCGGGTCTGCTTCATTGTCTTTGGAGATTCCAAGAGAACACTGAAATGAGAGAATGGATAAATCACTCATTTTGAACCAGGTGGGACTCAAGGCTTCGAATCAGTTACCTGAAATCTTGTCAAGTATCTATAATCGAATTGAATGAAAACGGGCAACAACAAAAATACCGTCAAGCGGCGACAAACCTTATCGTAGCATCACGCAATCGATCCGTGCTGCATCATGAAAGCAACCGACAAATTGCCTAAATGTTGAAGTCGAAATTTTTAGTTGGAAATACTTCGAGTAACATCGAAAATTCGGGACTTAGTATATAGAGTGAACTAATTTGAGGACCAGATGACGGCAGGCACAAATCTACCACACGATTGTGAGGAACGTGCTGCTCGACCCACAATCAGTGCTCGAAAAAATTGACATCCCTGCATGAAGGCGAATATAAAATGCATTCAACGCAGACAGTTTTACCCCTGGTAGTATTCTCTTATCTGTTAGCTCATGGACATGACTACTGAGCTGCTGACAGTGTTTATCTTTCTCAGTTTTCTACCCTTCAAGAATGAATTGTAAAGCGGAATGATTGCTCGTCGAACCTGGCAGTGATTTTTCGTGCTATTGACTGATATTTTAGGTCTCAAAGTTTAATTTTTTAAACTTCCTACTTTTTAAAATCAACCAAAACCTGGTTGAAGGAAATTACTTAAAACTTCGGAGTAATGTTTACGTTTATTATAGTTTCGTTCGCCATTGTCGGCAGTTTAAAATGTATGAATGGTTCCCATTTGATTTCATTCACTATTGTCTAAAATGAATGAATGTAGAGAACAACACGAACACGAACGCAAGTGATTTGCTCGAATCGTTGATTTCAGGTTGGCAATGCTAAGTTCATTTCAAATGTACTAGAAACAGCCGAGAGTGAGTAGTATATTGCACCAATTCAGGTGTTTTGCATAAATTGAATATGACATTTCTAGGCACTGGTTACAGTACTCTTGGTACCGCCATTGAGCATTGTATGGCTACCAAGATATTGAAAATTTTTCACCTGCTCAACCTGTTTCCCCCCTACTGTGAAGTTGGCGGGATCGCCAATGTTTACTACCAATGTTTACTACCATAGACTTAGTCGTTACTATATTGACTGTGAAGCATTCTGTCTGAGAACGCTTGAAGAGGTTATCTAGCTAATCCTGCAAGACAAGATTGTCAGTTAGGTTCAGGTTATTTAGCTGCTCCATCGTTAGAGGATTCCAGGACAACCCTTGATTTGGTTTACAACAGCTCCAATTAGGATCTCATCCATTACGATGAGAAAAAGTAGCGGTGATAATATACAGCTCAGTTTCACATTAACAGTGACCCCACTTTTAGGTCTACCCAAACGCCGTTGTACATCACTTTGTACGAGAACGCCTCGTACTGAGCTTCCACGTGATGGACTAGCTCCTCTACGCCTGAAGGGCCAAACAAAATGCTGCGTCAACGCATCTGTCAACGTCAATTTGACCGTTAGCCCATAGGAAAACTGTTAGAATAACGGGTTGACGCAGTTTTCTGTTTGACCCATTAGTGAGCTACAAATGTTCTCGTGTTGAGTCAATCAAACGCTTTCAGTCAACGAACACCAGCTGAAGAGAGTCCTGGAAATCGTTGAATATGATGCGGTGCATGTTTCGCATGATCGGCCATTACGGAAACCAGTCTGGCGCCGCCGGACAGTAGCGTTAATCTTCTCCTGGATCCGGTATCCTAACCGCACGAATTACATATTCCATCTGCTATTCTGACGCTTGATGGGGTAAAGTCATCAAGGCTGTATCAGCCTAATATAGCCTAAATGTTAGAGTTGAGAAATTTAATTTAAGCATAAACTGGCATCACTTATTTCCATTGATTGAATCATACACTGCCTTAAAGTTTACAAACAGGCGATGTGCCTGCAAGTTGAACTCTTGAAAATTATTAAGGATAAGTCCCAAAAAAATATTTCGTCACATGTGGAGCGTATGATCTTAATCAATAGAACTGGAGACGGGAGATAATTTTATTTGTAAACGTGACAAGAGTTATATGGCTCGATAATTATTGCAATCGAAGCAGTAGCCCTTCTGGTAAATTAATACTTCACAATTCTTCGACTATTTTTTGAACTCGTCCAAGATTGGAGGATCCACAACCTGTCCGTCATCCTTAATGTCACTTGTCATTGGCCGTGTCGTGCCTAAAAAACGAGAGCACGTTGCCACAACTAACGTTTCTTTCGGCAACTCCTTCAGCTTGCAATCGCTGAATGGGAAACCGTATTTTCCTCGAAAGCCTTGGCTTACATACTTTGAGGAGCGGGCCGCGGTTCTTGCATATCACGAGATAGTAAACGGTGTCGACGTGTGGTCCCCAGAAAGACCGCAGCTCGTCCATTTTGTTCGCCACAGAACGCCTGTTTACGCCTGGGTTTTCACTCCAATAATTTTTAATGTCTTCACGTTCCGCTTAACGATGGACCAATATTTCTCGATCGGACCGGACACTGACCAGCTGAGAGGGTTTATGTCATTGGCCGTCCGGCGGCATGCCACTCCATGCACTTTTATCTTTAATGGTAGGATACCAAATTTAACCAAAATAGCACGGAACAATTGTGTTGCATCGGGAAAGATAGCAGTTGTTTTTCCTGATCTATAGTTCCGATTGCAATGAAAATGATCTATTCAAGCCTATATCTGTGGCTTCAAATCAGGTATTTCTTAGCGCATTTTGACAGTTTCATATGACTGTAAACGTCTGTCACCTTCCCCTTTGCCTCTTCTGGTTGCCTTTCCGCAAGAAGGTGTTTGACGTTTCTTGTGATGTAGGTATCATGACCCATCCCAGGCAATCGAACTTTATCGTTTTTAAACTCGGATATAGTCAAAGCAAAGCCTAGGTGCTACATTCCGTTATCCAAACTTGACCTTCTGTTTTTATACGACAGACTTCGCAGCCAGCTGTTAGAGTGCAGGACAATTGCAGGGCCAGTTGCTACGATCTTATTAACTCTAACAGCCTCTCCCAGTTCGAGATTCGAACATACGACGACTGGCTTATTAGACCAGCGTCATACCTCGAAGCCAACTGGGAGGCGATCGGATATAGACACTCTCATCTATTCTCCGACATCTTGGACGGAGAAGATAGGATTGCGCTTGAAAGCGCTGGCCACACTTTTTGTCGTCGCTGCGGCCTCTGGCATTCGATTTCTCCGATCTGGCTTCTTATTAGCTGGCTTTCTGATTTTTGACAAACTCTACCCGAACACTTCTATTCGGCATGGCGACAGTTGATGTAGCCACAATTTTAAGTATTTCGCTAACTTCACGTGCGAGTAGTTTTGCTATGCATGAGCAAAACTTTAAATCGACTACATTTTGATTGTAACATTCTTTACCTTTTTCCAACAATCTGTTGAATTTATGAAAAGTAGAGCTTAGAAATCAAATTAATATAAACTTACCCTAGTGACAATTTGGTTTTATTACACTCTTATGATGGCATTTAAAACCAAAAATGGTCATGAAAACCACCATAAGAGTACAATAAAACTCACATTGCTGCTTGAGTAATCAATTCATACTTTTACTGCTTGAGAATTACACTGTTTCTGTCAAAATTAGAAAAATACCTGAGATTTATTTGACGATTCTAAGAAAAACTTATAATCCAGCGTGCTTGGATTTCTATTCTTTTACTTCTCGAAAACAAGTGACAGAACAGCGACATTGTTCAACTCATCATCGTTTCGAATTCTCATCTCATTCTTTTTCTTTCGGCTTTCACCAGGTCTCGTACTGAGCGATCTCATCGAGAAGTACTTCGTGTCGCCCACGTTGCTCCGTGTCGTTCGTGTGGCCAAGGTCGGCCGTGTGCTGCGTCTCGTCAAGGGTGCCAAGGGTATCCGAACGTTGCTGTTCGCTCTGGCCATGTCCCTGCCGGCGCTGTTCAATATCTGTCTGCTGCTGTTTTTGGTGATGTTCATCTTTGCCATCTTCGGGATGTCCTTCTTCATGCACGTTAAGGACAAGAGCGGCCTGGACGATGTGTACAACTTCAAGACGTTCGGACAGAGCATGATTCTGCTGTTTCAGGTGAGTGGGAATGTACTTTGCGCTTGAAAGATGCGATAATATTGTGGATCTATTGTGCAGATGTCCACTTCGGCTGGATGGGATGGCGTGCTGGACGGAATCATCAACGAAGATGAGTGCCTACCGCCGGACAACGACAAGGGCTACCCGGGAAATTGTGGCTCGTCTACGATCGGAATCACGTACCTACTAGCGTACCTCGTTATTAGTTTTTTGATCGTCATCAACATGTACATCGCTGTTATCCTCGAAAATTACTCGCAAGCTACGGAGGACGTACAAGAAGGATTGACAGATGACGATTACGATATGTACTATGAAATTTGGCAGCAGTTCGATCCGGACGGTACGCAGTACGTGCGGTACGATCAATTGTCGGATTTCTTGGATGTGCTCGAGCCACCGTTACAGATTCACAAACCGAATCGTTACAAAATCATCTCGATGGATATCCCGATTTGTCGAGGCGATATGATGTTTTGCGTGGACATCCTGGATGCGCTAACAAAGGATTTCTTCGCCCGAAAAGGCAATCCCATCGAGGAATCAGCCGAACTGGGTGAGGTGCAGCAGCGTCCGGATGAAGTAGGTTATGAACCTGTATCATCCACCCTCTGGCGACAGCGGGAAGAATATTGCGCCAGAGTAATTCAGCACGCATGGCGGAAGCACAAAGAACGCCAAGGAGGTGGTGCCGGGGACGACACCGACGCCGACGTTTGTGATAATGACGGCGGCGACGGTGGTGGTGGTGATGGAGGTAGCGTTGGTGGTGGTATTGGTAGCGGGCGACTTGGTAGTGGTAGTATAGGTGGTGGTGTTAGTAGTCCCGGTGGTGGTGGAGGAACAACGCCCGGCTCTAGCGGTGGAGGCGGTAGTGGTTCTCAGGCTAACATAGGAATAGTGGAGCACAATCTATCACCGAAAGAATCGCCCGATGGCAATAATGATCCTCAAGGTCGTCAAACGGCCGTCCTAGTAGAAAGTGATGGATTTGTAACTAAA
Source organism: Sabethes cyaneus (assembly GCF_943734655.1). Lineage (NCBI taxonomy): Eukaryota > Metazoa > Arthropoda > Insecta > Diptera > Culicidae > Sabethes > Sabethes cyaneus. The sequence goes on from NC_071354.1 coordinate 14,010,395, forward strand.
AACGGTCATCGAGTCGTGATACACTCACGATCGCCAAGTATAACTTCACGATCGGCGGATGTCTGAGCCAGGCCTCGCCCCCCTCTCTCTGATTCAGATTCAGAAGCACGACAGAAATAATATTTAAGAGAACTAGAGTACTAAAAAGCAAAACCAACAAAAAAAGAATATTCAATAAAGAAAGGGAAAGCCGACTGCCATATAATAAATTTAATTATTTAAAGAAAAAACTTTAATCGCATAGGAGAACAAAACAAAACCGTGAACGAAACGACTCACATGTAAAAGCGATCAAATCCTGAAGCGCATAAAAAGACTACCATTGCAATTTCATGGGAACTAAAATCATGGAAATGGCTGAAGGTTAGAAAAAATGATCACTGCGGTATCTAGCGACGCGGACAAACTCAACTGGGATAGAGCAAAAAACCAATCCAGCAGAACAGGAAAAACGAGAAAAACAATACAAAATGACCGAATATCAAAGGAAGAAAAGCACAGTCTAAAAACGTCCCTTTAGTTGCCGGAATCGTTTGCCTTTTAGTTACCCGTCTTCTCGTAGGACACATTATTTTGTTATCCTGATCAGAAGTACCGAACTGACACGCTGAAGTTCAGGCACGAATATCACGGGCGCGGTGCTTGGTACCTTACCAAACGTGCCGCCAACAAACGTGCTAGAAACTATATCAACCGAAACAAATAAAGAAAAGTGGTAGTGGAAGTGAAAAAAGAATAAACAGATAAAAAGAAAAACATAACAAAGAACAGTGCGAAATCTCGCGAAATAAAGTGAAAACTAAAGAACAAACTGAAGTGTAAAAACAACTGTAGAAATCAATCCCAACAATGAGAACATAAACCAGTGTGATATGTAACATAGTGAATCATATTGAATGCAAAAATCAATATCCGTAAACTTTTCTAAAAACAATTGAACAGACTACAGAAAACATCATAACAGTGCATGTGAGGAAGTAACGGTAACACAAATAGAAGACTCTTCAGTTCCAGCGCAAATCTGGTGAAGTTAAGATGTAAAGATCAGTCACAATCTACAACTACAAACGATGAACAATGCCGAACAACCAACTATTCAACAACGGAGGAAAAATCTACGCATAATTTACTATTTTTATTTCTGGCCACACAAAACTCGTTTAAGTGTTTCGCACGGTACCATATTTTGTCGTTCCGTTAATTTAAATTTTAACATCCACCATTAGGGGATACTACGAGGGCCAACGAGAAAAGCAAGACGACAACGGAAACAAAGAAAATACCAAAATATCAAAGAGAAAAATTAAGAAAGAGGTAAGAACAATCAAATCATTATTGATCCGACAACAAAAATACAAAACGAACGAACGGTTGAGTAGATGAGCGAATACCAGCAGAAAAACAAAACTGGTGTCAGCGACAAACCGAACAAAAATGAGTATTCGTCTCTGCGTCTGCTGCGACACACGAACACATGTGAATAAAGTGAGATTAAATAAAGAAGTAAATATATTATATTGGCTAAAGCAAGAGCATGTAAGTCATATGCATTTTTATTTATTGTTTTTCTACAAAGCAAACAAAAATGTAAAAATACAAAAAAATCAAACCTTTAAAACGGCATTGCTGCAATAACGTTAAGGCTTTTTATATTATTAATAAGAGAAAAAAAACAAAAAAATCGCACAGGTTTTGTTCAACTATTGTAAAAAAATACAAACAGAAAAATTTATAAAACCAACAAACAAGCGACAAAACAACCAGCTAAAAGAATAAAATCTTTAATATGTTTCTGCGTGCAATAAAAGAAAGTACTGTAATTATTATATAATACATACTAATTTGTAAATCAAACGCGAGGGGTTGGGGCGAGCCTTTATATTCAATAAACAACACTAGTCAAGCTTTTCAAATATTATCATTAATGAATAATATAATGAATTTAAAAAAAAATAACTACTCGTAAGTATGTTAAGTAAACAATTTTTTGAACATTAACCCACGAAATGATGTTCTGCAAATCAAAAGAAAGAAGCAAGCATAAAACGCCGGAGATAGCAAACCAAACGCGAACTATTTTTTTAACAAATACACTTCCTCCTACACACATTTATCACACCGAACTCATCACAGGCATACAATTAACTTCAAAACTCTCTCACTTACACAAACACGAAACGAAAGATTAACATACTTCTTTAATAATTGTTATTTGTCTTGCCTTCAAATTGAATAAGCAGATATAACGGAACATTTTCCAACTTTATTTCTTTCGGGCGCGTTTTGGGCAGAGCCAAGTGAGCGCATGCTAAAAAGAAACGAAAGAAAAACACTGGAAAATGCTAAAAAGCTTTTCCAAAATCAGCCTAAACACGCTAGGGTCGCCGTTCGGGGAAAGAAAAATGTTATTTCCAACACTTGTCCGCTTTAATTGCCTTCTGTGTTTCATCAGCGCGCACTCCTCAATTGCACATGCTACATACATACATACAGTTAAGCTCATTGTACACCTACATCCATGTGCAACCGAACGGCGATCATTTGCGCTACATCTAACAAAGTTGAGCTCGGCGTGCGCTCGGCTGTCACTCTGCCGCCTGCTTTGTGCGTGAGACAGAGCCAGAAGCTTCTTTGATGAAAAGGTAAAGAGAAAATAACAAAAAAAAATGCGAAAACAAAAAGCAACCAAAAAGAAACACTTTTACATTTTTAGCTATATACATCCTGTAAAATAAAAAAGCAAAATAGAGAGTGAACAAGCAAGCGAATAAATTGCAAACATATAACTAGGAAAAGAAGAGCCATTGGAGAGATTAAACAAAAAAAAAACGCACGAAAAGTGGACGAAGCAGTAATGAGAATATTTTTTTTATGAAAAAAAGTTTATCTACGAAGCCGAGCTGAAAGTGTAACAAAAAACTATTTTTAATTGGTATATTTTTTATCGATTATTAAACTACCATATGAGTGACAAAAGGCAGCAAAGAACAAATTGCAAAGATTATTAAAGGAAACAAATTCAGAAGCAAACGCAAACGCAGTGTAAATTATTTGCACCATTTAGTTACTCGGGAATACAAGAGAAGCGAATAAAATGATAGTAGCATTTGTGAATACATCTCAGATGAAGGTAGCAAATCGCATTTTAGGTTATTTGGCCATCAGGAACACTGTAGACGAGTAAGTTTAATTCATTCTTGTACAATGCTTAAGGAACAAGGAACGGTAGAAAAAAAAACGCGATGCGGAAATTAAAACAAAACAAAAAATATATAAAAAAAACAAACCAAACCAAAGATTTAACTATAAAGAGCGACTAGTTAGATTAACAAACAAAAAAACCAACAAAGTCAGATAAAGCAAGTGATGTGTTGAACCAGAGCGAGAGCGAGCTGAGAGTAGCACATTTTTATGCATCGTCGATATGAAATTGTTTCTTGCCATACGATACGATACGAATACAACCGACATGGGACTGTGTAGACAACCAGTACGACCACCAGTAGCGTAGTCACCCTACTAGCATGGAATCTAGGTAGCAAAAGAGAGAAAGAGAGAGAGCGTAGGAAAGTTTTTGTTTTCTCATTCATGCTTGCGTTAGGGAAACCAAAGAACCTCGCTTGAAGCCATGCCGCGTCCCGTAAGTACTTCTCAATCGCGCCATACGCAACGCCACCAATAACGTCTTTACAAACCGCCACGCAACGGACGCCACTCATTTATCCGTCTATTTTGCAAATACACAAACGCTCACACAAACACATACACTCGATTGCCAGTACTCACACACACACATATGCATGTGCTTGTTAAATATGAATATAAAGCATAAAGAAAAGCAAAGAAGAATAAAAATATACATTTATACTAAAAAAATATTAAAATAACTAATGGAGAAATGCTTATAAAGTGAAAAGAAAATTAAAATTGTTGGGAGCGCCGATCCCCTATGTCCACAAAGAAACAACAATTTCAGTGCCTTTTTTCAAGAGTGTATGAAAGGAAACAGTTTAACAGAAGAAGAAACAAACAAACAAGCAAAACCATAGGAAGCAGTAAATTTGATTTGCGATTGTACAAATAGAAGCAAACACTTAGCAAAACGATGCAACTAGAGAAAAAGCTAAACCGAGAAACGAAACTAAACACGCGCCGCATGCAATTCAAAAGCAAGGAACTTTAGAAATGCAATAGGTTTTGTGAAAGTCAAGCTTGATTTATCACACTCATTTCATTGTTTGCGTAGTACTGAGCTATAAACTTGGTCTATTGCAGAATTAAATGAGAGACGAAATGCTCCGTCGACATAAAGGAGATTAGCCCTTTCCAGAGAGCTTCACTATAATTACATATGAAGCGCAGGTGCTCTTGAAAAAGAATAATTAATAAAGCAGATATTGCATTTGTAGTATGATTTTAGCTTAGCTTTGTAGGGTACAAGAATCGAAACCAAAAAAATACTAATCACCAAAAGTATTTCTCGCGAGTCCTTGGTTGTTTGCTTCCTGCCAAACAATATCTAGAAAAAAATGCTAAGAGAGAAAGAAGTTAAAGAAACTAGATCTAATACATCATGCTTAGAGCAGGACAGTACAGAAGTATAAAGAATGTTGGCATTATAAATATGAATAAATAACAGAAAAACAATTGACTAAAAAGCAGAAAAGCGGAAACTTCAAGCGAGGTTCAAGCGAACAAAGCAGCATACAGATATTGTGCGGAAAATAGGCGAACTCGGCATAGGAAAAAAGATACCAGTGAGACCGGTCGATGCCAGCAGAGCTGGTCAGGTGGTGCCATCAAGAGCGATGGTTTCGTCTTGGGAGCTGAACTCATAACAGGATTTATATTCAATAATAATTCTGTAAGGTCAAATATGGAAAGGATGTCGTCCTTTTGAGAGATTCCTGTATCACTCCGTTATCAAAACGTTTATTTTTTGACATTTTCCGACTCTTGAAGTTTTTCAAAAAGTGATTTTGCGTCAATAAGGTAAATTTAACTATGAAGGTCACAAATTTTTTTAACATAAGCATAATGAACACATCCAAGCCTTTGTTGCTGGTGGTTTTGATATTATTTGAAGATGATTATTCATTCAGTCCTTTTTCTACAGATTGGTTTTGTATATTGCTTTATACTCAGATGCATCAATAAAAAATGTATCCTATATTTCCCCCGTTTTATGGCATATTCATAACGGTTTTTGTGATCAAAAATGATCATCAAAACCATCACAAGAGTGCAATAAAACCTACATTGATTCTTGGGATTTCTTCCAAACATCGGATCATTATTTAATTCAGTGTGGCCAAATGTTCGCGGCCCTTCCAGATAATTAATGCAACCCGTCGACTTATTTGAGAAATAGTAAACTTATGAAGGCTTTTTGATGACTCAGGGGTCACCCGGTTTAGTCGTTTCCGGACGAAATGTTGTGATGTTGCCGTGTTATTTCACATATACTTATACTCAGTAATGACCGAAGTCATTGCGGCCCGCGGCATTCGTGGAACGATCTAATTTGGCCCGCACCATGCCTACATCTGGACACTAACTCGATTCTGCTATGAAAATATACAAATTTCATTTCTCGGCTTGAATATTTGACACCAAATGAAGAAACCTTAGTTCTTAGGTCCTATTTTTCAACGCCTGGAAAAATTTATTTATAAGGACTTACTTTCTTACTAGTGCATGTCCGTCGGTCCGGCAGAACAAAAAGATGAAATCAAAGACCTGCACTGCCGACGGTTACCCTCTATGGCTTTTACCTGTCACCAGAACAGGTTCTCGTTAACATCCCGATGTCGTTGGCTGAGTTACGTCTCCATTCTGGGTCTGCCTCTTCTTCGTTGTCCTTGCAGATTCCAGTCGACTTGTTCTCTGCAGATCTCATTCGTTCATTTACGATGTGTCCGATCCACTTTCAACTACGTTCTCGAACTCCGGTTGCTATCGGCCGTTAATGACATCGACGATGGAGTTACTCGTGGGATATCCAGTTTTCAGGCCTCAAGACTCCAATGATAAATAACAGGCAGCGATAAATAAATACTTGAATTTTGTGCGCTATTTCCGCTGACACACGCCATGTTTTGCAAGCGTACAGCAATACGGATCACCCGTTTAAATTAATAATTCGGGTTTTGGTGATCTGTGTTTGAGCGCCAAATGCCTCGTGGCCTCTCTGATCCGTGTGGCTAGATCAGAGGCTTGGTGCCACCATCCATCGGGAGTTGAAATTGTATTATTTTTTCGTTCGCAAATGTAAAATCAATTACCTTTATAACCATACCTATTTGGAAACAAAAATTGCCACAAGCTTCTAACTCAGCAGTAGCACTTGTTTAGAACACACTTGACTCCGAATCGCAGCTTTCGAGAGTTTTTCCAATTCAGTGCGGAAAACGAACAAACAATTGTTGACAAATACCAATATTTCAAGTAATTGTTTATTTACAAAACACGTAGTGACAAAATCTGAGGTCCAATCGCGTCCATGGCCTACTTTTTCAAATGAAGCATACCTACTTTGAAACAATGAAGCAGATGAAAATACCAAATTGATGACCACTGAAGGAAGTGTAATGTTAACTTTCTTGCTGGTTTCATTGCTGCTAGCTTTTAAAGTTTTTATTACTTAACAGAATGTATATACATAAACAAAGCTTTTTGTTAGTATCAGCAAACTGTAGACGACAGTTCTGATCTCAGACTTCTTCATCTCAGACCCATACGCTTTCTGCTATCAACTCCCAAGGGAACCATCGCGCTGTACCACAATGACCCTTTAATCTGGCAAATCTCACTGCTCGTCCACAACTGAAACCGTATTTCCAACCAGTGTAAAACCGATACCAAAAAATGCAGCCAGCAGATATTGCACACAAGCATATACCAACAGAAACACCCAGAACCAATCTCCGATCTATAGAGTGCTCACCATCCTTAGTTTTGTAAGGAGGGGCCAACAAACTCTCCAACAGCAAGAGTTCCACAGAACAGAAGAAGAAACAAAGAAACAAGTATCAGTAGCAAAAACCGTCGCACCACGAAACATACAATGTTATAGAAAACCAAAAATCGACTACCAACAAACAACAAAACAAGCATTGTGTACAGTTTAGCGCCTAAGCTTACCGAAACCCAAACTTATCTACAGAGTAAGTCCGTAGTTCCGAAGCAGGATCCAAGACAGTCTAGCAGATCGCATAAACAAAAACACCGTCACACATTCACACAAAATCACCAACAGACTAGGTAAAAGAATCTATCGCAGTCCATATCTTAGATAAAAAGAAATGTTTTATTTTCCATCATTAGTTGAACAAATTAAAGAGAGCAAAACTGACCGAAAACTCGACTTTCATATATATAGCGACTTCCCCAGCTATATTATGAAGCAAAAGCAACAGAACTGTAGGTCTGTTGAAAAAAAAACGATATTTATAGATTATTTATCCCTCGCTGAGGTAGTGTAAGATTATTATTCATATACTTCAGTACGTACCGACATAATCTCAGTTCTATCTTAAAAAAAACAATAGTTCCCGGCATTGTTGCTGAAGCATAGACCAACACTCATCGCCACACACAAACATAAATCAAGTCAACACACATAGATATGCAAGAAATCTCTCAGTCGGGTACCGAAGCCGCTTAGAGGCGCAAGCAAAATGCTAGAGTGCGTGTGTGTGTACGTAAGAAGAACAAAAAAAAAACGCTAAATGTGTTAGATCGCAAGACATGAAGACAATGAAACAATTTGCCTATCAAACGTTGCATAAATATCAAATTGTTGTAAAACATTTTCTTAAATCGTTCCAAGTTTTGTTAGCATAATTCTCATTTGTTAAGTTTTCTCTTTGTCATCAATAAAGTAATATTTGAAAACAATATAGCACAAGATTCAATAAAAACAAATCAAACCCAAAAAAGGTTGTGAAAAAGTTTTCTTTTTCTCCGAATTCTCCCATAGAACTTTAGTTGCGAAGGTCCTTGATACATCAGAATTGGAAATCTTAAAACCCTATATTAACTAACCGTAAATTCAACATACTTATGGCAGCCGGGGTGCTCGCAATAATCGCTTAAACAACAGGGATCTGGAACCTTTTGTTATTTCAAAAACAATATTTCGAGACTTTTAAAGTTAGTTTTAAGTTTTTACTTAAACATCCATTAGCAAACAGCGCGATTAAACGCAATCGCTAAACTGCCGGGTGGATCATTACAGTTTAGTCATCCAAAGTCAACCCCTTTTTCACAAACAAACGCTTATCGTACCTTTTTGTTTTCCACAATTACACCCTTCTGGAATTCGGATCGGTATCATCACATATCTGCATCTTTTAATCCCAAGAGCAAACTTAGAGATAACAGTAGCAACCTCACCAGCAGAGAAACTGAGCTGTTTCCACCTAGACATCATGACGTCATGAAGCGAAAGCACTATATAAACTAAACGAAGCACTTCAGAGAATTCAAATCAGTTCGAATCTTCACCAAATTCACACAGTATTTTAGAACACTAGTAGTTTTATCAAAAAAAGTAAATAAACTTTAAAATGAGTAAATTCGCCGCAGTCGCTGCAATCCTACTAGTGCTTGGACTTTCGGAAGCATCCCTATTCGGGCCTCTCGGTCCATTCGGACCCCCTGCTCCGCTGGCTCTTCAGCCAGAATTCGTCCGAAATTGGTCACCATTTGGACCACCAGCAGCTCAAACGGCTTTCTTCCAATCCGGTTTCGCGCCATTTGCATCTCCCTACTCACCGTTCTTGGGCAGCTTCCCATTTCGATCCGCCGTAGCAGGTCCGGCATTCCGTACGAAGCCATCGACCGTTCTGGAACGCTTGACTGCCGTCACCCTACCGGCCGATCTGCAGCAACGTCTGGACGAATTGTTGGTCGCCTTCGAAGCCGGTAATAGAGCATGCGATGATGCTCATCCTGCCGCTACTGTAGGAGGTCCATTGTCCGGATTGCATCGACGATGTGCTGCCCTCCAGAAGCGAGAAACCGAACAGGCAGCTTTCGCTCTGGAACAGGAAGCGAATAGCAGAACTGCTGCCGCTGCTGCTGTTGAGAATAGTGCCGGTACTGCCCAGGTGGTTGGAGCTTAGATGTTAATTTTCTTGAAATTTTATAAATTATTTTGAATTTTTATACAGAGTACAATTCAATTGGTTTTAATGAATTAACAATATTTTTTTTGTTGTAATATTTCACCACAAAATCAAAAATAAGTTTCTCATATATTTTCTCAGTATAAGTGATCGTCAACGAACAAGTGATCGACTTGATTCTACTACAACAAAAGTTAGGTTCCTTTAATAGAAACACGATTTTCGATTACTAGACCTGGACACTAACATTTTCCACACTTCTTCATTGATTTGTTGAATTCTACTAAGATACTAAAAAATTATAATCATAAAATCGTATTCATCAAATATTTTTTTCTTACGATTTGCGTAGCTTTGTCGTATGTGCTGCTAAACGATCCGATGGTACGATAATTGGAACAAAGTGTCATTTTTACAATCAGAAACAAATCTACCAAATGAATGCCAGGTTTTGTGCTGGTGCACTTATAGGTCTATCATTGTACTCTTTTCCAGTCCATTTCCGAAATCCATTTCCAAAATCTAAGTGCAAAATTTTCGCACTGGGTGACTACTGGTTTCAAATATTCCAATCATCTCCATTAGGAGGAGTACCTAACAGGTAGTAGCGCAACCGCACTAGCTAATTTTTGGATACCGAAATTCCCGATAAAAACTCGATATTTTTGCAATGTTTCTGCCATGCTGGTTTTTAAACCATTCAATAATGTGTCCACCGGTAAAGAACTAAATTTGAAAGAAATTCGCCAAGGTCGGAAACCTGTTACAGCTTGCTATTACTACTTTAGAGATTCTTTGATCCCATCCCAAAAAATCTCGAATAGATTTGATTGGTCATGTGAAATATATTTTTTTTACTGTTTAACGGGCTAGCCTATCTGCCGTCTAACTTTATTCATTTTCGGTATCGTTCAGAACAAACAATCTGTTGTTAACCAGTTATGCAACTGATGTTGGTAAAAAAGCTTTTCGTCATCTTAGTGTCTGTGGAACCGTTTGGAACCGGTGTGTAAACATGACAGCTATCAAATTATTACGATTAATTGGGGTGGGGACCAATAGGAGGTTATTCGTGTCAAAATGAAGAATAAAAGTGAATAAATAAAATAAATTCCTGAACTGTTCTAGGTCCCATGAGAAACAGCTGAAATATTGCGCAGGTAACGGTAACCAAGCGCCCCCTTTTTCTTTACAAGCAATCTAAGCGGTTTATTGCCCACTGTTGTAGAGATAAATTTTAATAATTATGTGGTTATAGGCGAATTTGCAGAAGGAGCGGAACGGAAGGTAACCTACGAGTGCCCATGGAAGATAGTAATGTCACAGCACTTGATCTCCAAAAAGTCAAACGAGAAAGCGGGTTGCTGAAGACCAGCAAAGCCGCTGGCTAGTAGGGACCGTCTACCGCTAGAACTTTGTAAACGTCGCCGGGAAACGCTGGCAGCTGGGATACCGGAGGAATGGATGAAAGCACTGCAGTTTATCTCATCTACAAAAAGGGCGATCGGCTCGACTGCTGCAACTATCGCGACATAACGCTGGTAAACGCCGCCTATAAGGTACTCTCCCAGATCCTGTTACGCCGGCTGTCACCGGTGGCACAAGGTTTCGTAAGGAATTATTAGTGGGGCTTCATAGGGGTACGCGCAACTACGGACCGAATTTTTACGGGAATACAACGTACCCACGCATCACATTTTAATTGATTTCAAAGCAGCATACGATGCAGTCGATTGAGACCATCGTGGTAGATAATGCACGGACACGGCTTTCCGGACCAACTAACCCGACTGATCAGAACTACACTGGCCCGAGTAAATCCCTTAGAGATGCGGCGAGGGTTGACACAAGGTGACGATGCTGTTAAACATCACTCTTGATGTGGTGATCCGACTAGCGGGTATTGAAACGAGAGGCACGATTTTCACCAAAGGTGAAAACACCTGGTCTACGCAGATGACTTTAATATTATGGCAGACTCTTTGCGACGAGGGAAGAGGCTCAAACGCCCGCCTCCCATGGATGGTAGCCGTTGACGACGACTAGTAGTAGTAGCAGATGAGTACAACACTTGTAAGAAAATCCAGCGGCAAATTCAGCCGAAAAATCGGACTACTTCGCAAAACGCAAAAGTAAGGCTTGTTCGCGACAAAATTTGGACACTAAACACACACATCTCTGGAAATATATTAACAATGAGTGAAATATTTTGCAGAGCGGTAGACGTATGTCTGTTCTTTCTGAAAATATAACACTTGTTTATATTACAAGCGCCCAGCGTAAAATGGCGTCGAAAGAAGAGCAGGTGCGAAAAGCAATTGTGTGCGGTCGCAATGAAAATCCGGATCTTTCGTTAAGAAAACTTGCCAAAAAGCTTGGATTTCCTCCAAGCACTGTTCATAATGTGCAGTGCAGTGCAATGTGCATTCGTGCACACTTCTAAGCAACGACAAGGCATGAAGTCTTTCAAGGTGAGGACTGTGCCAAACCGTAATGATAAGCAAATACGACGGCCAAATCACGCGCTCGTAAGCTTTATCGCGAATATTTAACGAAGTTTCCATGCGTTATAATGGACCATGAAACGTATGTCCTAGAAGACTTTAAACAGCTTCCTGGTATATCTGTTTACACTGCTATGAAACGGAATGGCGTTGCAGTGCATTTTAGGACAAAGAAAAAAGCCAAGGTCCCAAAAAAATATTTAGTATGGCAGGCCATATGCAGCTGTGGTCGAGCAAGCAAAAGTTACATCACTACGGGAACGGTTAACAAGGAAATATACCGTGAAGAATGCCTGCAGAAACGATTGTTACCGTTCCTACACAGCCATGATGTACCCTCGGTGTTTTGGCCTGATTTGGCATCCTGTTACTACGCCAAAGATGTTTTGGAATGGTATGATGCTAATTAATGGAGTCCATATTGTACCGAAGGAGGTGAATCCACCTACCTGTCCAGAGTTACGCCCCATCGAGCGGTATTGGGCTTTGGTGAAGAGAGAGCTGTCCCAACACAAATAACAAGCAACAACTATAGATAAATTTCGAAAATCTTGGACAAACGCAGCTAAATTGGTTGCCAACAAGTCTGCACTGACCCTCATGGCAAGGGTAAACTCAAAAGTTCGCCAATTTTCCATGCAGACCAAAATAAGTAATGTTAATTTGTTTGATTATTAACGATACATACATAAATGATATAAAATTGTTTCATGGATTAAACTTTTAGCAAATTTGTTTTATTGCAAAATTGAGGTGTCCAGATTTTGTCGCGATGACAAAATGCTTATCAGACCTGCGATTGTTTATGAACTTGAAGCCGCGACGCTGCTCACAGAGGACCAACGCGCCCTTGCTGAAAGGGAAAAGTGGGGGAGGTGTAAAACTTATGAGCTACAGGCACTACTTAGAAGGATTCCCATCGTACATCTGGCGAAAGTCGGTAGGCCTGACGGTCGACGAAAACGGTCATCATCAACATTTCCACTAGAAACAGGGGGCTCAACGGGCAAGATGGCTTGACTAGGTCGAAAGTAATCAGCAACTTTTGAAACGCCTGGAAAATTGGCATTGTATGACCCAAGATCGTCTTGAGTTGAAACCGCACTAGCCAATTCGGTTCGTGCTTTTGACGACGACGAGCGCGTTATAAAGGGCCAAACAGAATGCTGCGTCAACGCGTCCGTCAGCGTTATTCTGACAGTTTTCCCATGGGTTTACTGTCAAATTGACGCTGGCGGATGCGTTGACGCAGCATTCTGTTTGGCCCTTAAGCCCAAAAGGAAAATGTTCGGAGCATTGAACATCTTGTGTAATAGCGTTTTCTTGATATTATACAGCATATGTAGAACGAGGATAATGTAAAAAAATGTTTAATTTATCCAAACTGCATGTTATCTTTCGTTTTCTATGACATGTCCATTATGCGCACACTTATGTTCATTTTACCCACACGAAAAAATATCAGGCTCGATAAATCTAACTTTCAATGTATGCAATACGTTCAGCATTTGGTTGTTTCCTGGGGGAGCAAATGGCAAAATTGCTAAGGGTTTTCATTTTACCCCCGATTCCCCTATGTATTGACCTACAAGTCCGAACATGAAGCTGCGGAGGCGTTAGAATTTGAAATACAGAACAGTTCCCGGGGGAGTAGAAGGATCATGTTATCTGCCCGATCTATAAAAAAAGGAGGCGAGAAACTGGATCGTGCGCTCATCGTTCGCAATGTCACCTCTCGTAGTTCTCTCGTAAATCATTTACCGTCGACTGCGGAATTTTTTTAACCAATTACGAACAAATGTATGGTAATTTATAAAACCTACTTTGTCGAAGGACAAAAGAGCCGTGTTTGCTCGGCTTCAAAGCTGCATATGATGCCATCGACCAAAAAGATCTACGAAAAATCATGGATGAACACGGCTACGCCTTGACGATGGACCAGAAGCTAATGAAACTGATTAAATCTACTATAGATGGTACGCAGTTCTGTGTTCGGTTTTCGGGTTCACTCGAATCTCACAGAAGGCCTCGTCAAGATGATGACATGGATGTACATAGAAGGCAGAATATCTGTGGCGGAGGCTGAACACCAGACTAAAGTGCTGGGTAAAGAACACTGGGTTAATGGTAAATCATTCCAAAACAAAGCATATGCTGGCAGACGGCTGGCTGGCGGTGAATTCGAAGCAGTTGACGAATTTGTCTAACTGGCTTAGTGGTGACGACAGACAATAGCATCAGCCATGAGATTCGTTACTGTATTAGTAATGTGCTCTAAACCAAATGGGATAAACCCAATTCGATTCTGTGGAGTTCTTTACACAAAATTATTAGATTTTTAAATTTTGTTTCCTCAAAGCCTTGCTTGGTATAATCCAATAAGTGCAAAAATATGTTAAAAATAGGGAAAAATGAGCCAAAAGGGCACTTCCCGCTGACAAACAGAAAAGGGGTTGGCACCATGCGATTCTCCGGAAAATCACCTATATTTTATCAGCCTGCCGTATTTTAATTGCATTCGTTTTTGCCCATAGTGCAGTGCGCGTGCCGCGAGGACCATAATGAAGAGCCTCATGCGGTCCGCGGGCCGCAGTTTGACCATCACTGCTCTAAAAGGATCTCCAAGTGCTCGAAATTTTCGAGAAACGAACACTAAGAACGATCTTCGAAGGAGTACAGAAGAACGGATATGAAGGCTACGGATAAACAATGTACTCACGCAGTTCTACGGCAAACCCAGTATTCAGAAAGTGGCTGAAACTGAACACGGTTACGGTGGGCGACCCATGTTGCAAGAATGCCGAACAATTATCCCACGAAAACGATGTTTGTTCCGGTAGGAGCAAGTTTTCCAGAAGCACAGTAAGGAAGATGGTCCGATTAGGTGGAGCGAAATCTGACGGCAAGTACATGGAAACCAAGGAATCGGAGATAGAACTGTCATATTAACGGAGTCACAGAAAGGATAGACGGAGCTCATTACCCCAAGTACTCCTTTATCAAGAAGAATTATGCAAGAAAAAGTGACGTACTCCAACGAATATTCCAGAATTTTTCTGTCATAACGACTGAATCTTCAAAGTTGTAATTAGCGCCAATCATTTATTTTAAATTGTAACATTCCTCTTTACGTTTGCATCCACCTCTTTCTTTTTCTTTCTAGTGTGGATATTAGTAAAAAGTTATTTTCATTGCTCTCCGTCAATGTGTAGAAAACTTTCAGCTTCGTCCAAGATACAAATACAACCAGCATTGATTTTTTTCTGACTTCACGGTTTCGGTTGAAATTATCCAGTAGGCACAGTCAATAATGCTACATAGAGACATTGCAGACAGTTTTGTTTATCCCATAACATATTGTTCTTCATTTCCAAAAATCATTTAATAATACGCCGCTTTTGATTATTCCGATGGCTGCAAATATTCATTCTTTCAAGTTAGGCTACGATATGATGAATGCTGCATTTTGTTAGATCCTCGCTGTAAATAATTTTGCCATTTTCTCTATAGGGTTCTTCACAATTTCGTGTTTCCAAATCCTTCCATCCCACGAAGAAAGAGCAACATTTTGATTCCACATAGTTCGAATCCTTTACTGAAAAGGTGTACGTTCGGATTTCAATCATTATATTCCACCATTTTTGTTGTGTTATGTTTTTAATCAATATCACATCGTCTCTCAATCATGATCTTCTGTTTTTTTTAGTATTTGGTAGCTCAACAAGGGATTCATTCGCTCCTGTATTTAATTTCTTTCTTATACACTATTTTTTGTCATCTTTGATTTCCTTTCGCTGAAATACAATAAATATAGTATGTATGTATAATTTACGCTTTTCTTTGCTTTTCCTAGTATCACTTACTGACTCTATTCTATATGCATCATATACGGAAGTTTCCTCTCTTCTCGCTTTCTGCTTCTACGGTTTGCTACATCTGATCATTTTTTTTGTTTCCTGTTATTGTTAGATTGTATTTTAAAAACACATCGCAACTAGCTGAAAATATTATTTCTGTTTATATTGTTAGTCGGTACATGGGTTCTACATATTCTCGCTCGGCTGTATATTAAGATACAAATTTTCCTGCTTCTATGGCTAACAAAATCCGTTTACTCGACAAGCACTTTCATCCACCGGCAAATCAATAGTTTGTGATGAGACAGGAAATAAATATCCATATAAACTCAAAGCTGAAATCATGACTTCTTGCGTTGATTGCTTGCACGATTGAAATTGGGCGACTAGCTTGGATTTTGATGAAAAACAGCGACTGCTTTATTTATTTTGTTTGTTTGTTTGTTGGTCTTTTGAAGGGCAATCAGCTCCAAAATAGATAACTCCTATATATGTAGTAGTCGAAATGACACCTTCGCTTCGAAGTTTAATTTCGTTTTTTTGGCTGTTTTGGTTAAATCGCTTTTGTTACCTTATTACATCTTACTATGCTAGTAAACACGTCGAATTAGAAACTAAAAGGCACACTTAAAAATCATAACCGTCGTTTCGCACTCCTCTGGACCGTTTCACTCTGTACTACGGAGAGCATCGCTAACACATGCAGTTATACATATTCAACAAATGTCACACACTGTTGGGTTTTCATGCAACAGTTCATTGCGTCTGCTGTCCTTGGTTTGGTTTTGGCTTACGAATATTCATGCATAATTTTTGTTCCTTCAAGCGTCGAAGCATTTTTTTTATTAAATTATCTCATATATTTGATGGTTTCTCCAATACAGGTTCAAGATATGTTTTACATCGTTTAGGCTGGCGTTGATTACTATGTCTTAAAGAAGAAGCTTTTTTGGAAGCATAGTAGTGTAATATCAGCTCTTTGGTTTTCAACAGATTTCTGTCATATAATAACTGTACAAGGCATAACATACAAGGAGGTTGTAACACTGGGCAGAAATAGACTCTACTATATGAGCTCTGGTATTGAACGACCACGATTAAGTTCGAAATTCAGCTGAAACCAGTTCCATAAATTCAGTTTGCTTGCGATTTTGTTGGAAAATCGCGTACCATTATTTTTAGTTTCAGCCAACAAGTAACAGGAATAGAGTAAAATATTTTTTTTTCCACAGAAACAGTTATAAAAAGAGGGAAACAGACACAGACAGGTTCTCAGATATTGTCTAACGAAATACAATAAAAAATTAAAAAAAACTTTCAAGCAAGTTTAAAAGTGATGAAAGAAACAAAAAGAAAACGCAATTTTGCCTTAAAATATGTTTTAAAATCATCTTTCTAAGAAATCGAAAGACAACTCAAAAAATATAACATTCCTTGGCAATAGTTTTTTGAATGCTTATTAACTGATAGAGGGCTTGAAGATTTGCAGTCCATTACATATGTACAAGAGATGACAATAAAAAGCACCTCCTGGCACCCTGGAACGAAGTGCTTCAGTCCTAGCTCTCAATCTTTAAGTAAATCTTAACATCCATATGAAGATGGTTTAAGAGCAATAAAGCAGTAAACGATAAAAACTTTTGACGCAAAAAACATCTTTCAAGTAGATATAATATTTTGTTTCCGGTAAAAAGGTCACTTTTACTGGTACTGTGGTCTGTTTCCGAATGCCTTTCTGTATAATCAACAAAACAACATTCGCATTCATAGTATGCTTTTAGTAACAAATCCCAAAACAAAGAAAACATTATTTCGTTTCGGATTGACACGAAACATCGTTTCCAGCTTGCGTAAATAGAAAAGAATTGAACAATTTCCAATGCATGATAAGTATAACAACAATCTTTCTCCTCTCTCTCTCTCTCTCTCTCTCGTTCTGATTCTTTCATTTACCTGGCACAACAGACTGGGCACGTACATTTGACTCTAAATATTATACTCCTGACAGCACTTGGAGCAGTAGAAGTTCGTATTGATGCTGCCGTAAAACTTGCAGCCCTCGGTTCGGCACATCTGATTTTTACCATAGTGGCTACTGGTTATCGCTTGTTGTTGCTGCAGCTGCTGCTGCTGCTGTTGTTGTCGCTGCAGCGTTGTTTCCGATGTGTTCGATCCGGAAGACGAGGACGATGACATTCCGGACGAGGAAGATGCACTGGGAAGTTGTGGCGGTTGGTGTTGAAGCACGGGACTGATGGCCGAAACGGGAGGAAGGGAAACGCACATTCCACTGGACGAAGCCCGGTTTAGAATGGTGCTTCCCGGTGAGTAGAGTGTGGCGACTATTCCTCCCGAAGTAGCCGTGGCCTGTTTGGCACAGTTGGAGTAGTCCGAAGCGGGATTGCTTTTTGTTACTGGTGTGGTAGGTGTTCGTTCCGTAGGACTGAATCCGTGTCGGTAATTGGACGAAGATTGCCCAGCAGAAGTGCTGATTGGCTGAGCTCGTTTGTCATTGTAGAATGTTGAACGTGATAAGTACAGTGTCTGATCCAGTTCATTCAAACGCCGTACAGAAGGCAATCGTTGAATTCGGTCATGGCTTTCCATATCCGCTTGGGTATAGAACTTGGATTTGCCGGTTCCATATCGTGGCATGTAATCAACGGCGTTGCACGATTGAGATTCTCGTTGTCGCTGTGTTTCGTAACAATCTAAACACATGTAGCTGGTAGCAACTGTGCCATAATTAAGACAACCCGCATTGATGCAGTTAACCAGATCTGTTCCATTGTCCACCGCTCCACCATAGTCACAAACGTCCTGGCCGGGATCAACATATTTGCTCAACTTTTCCAGTTCTTTACGTTCTCGCAATCGCTCCATTTCCAAAAACCGTTCCTGAGCACACTCCAAATAATTTTTGATCATTTCCTCCTGGTACTCATGTCGTCGAGCCTTGAGCGTAGCACATAGAATTCGAAACTTAGTATAGTCTCCTCGAGAGGACTTGTCCGACGAAAGACTGGACTTTTTATGTTGCCCACTCTTACTTCCAATTCTCGTTATCGAACCAATATTCTTCTTCAGCTTCTTGCTCATACTCTTTCCGATGCTTCCGAACTGTTTGGCAACACTCTGAAGCTGTTTTGCCGCTTTGCTTTTCCCACTGGAACTGCTTCCGCTACCACTCTGCGAACCGGGCGGGAACGGAGGAAGCGATTGGTTCGATGCACTCATCGCCGCCAAATTGGTTGAGCTCGTCCCACTGTTATGATTCTCGTCGGAGAAAACTATCTCTCCGTCAGCAATCTTTTTCTCGTACTCTTCATCGGAGTAGTCATCATAGATGTCATCATCAGGGCTATTATCTGCCGCCGGCGCATAAACTATATCCAAATACTCCTTCAGTAGAGCAACGTGCTCTCTGTCAGTAAGCACCCAGTTACCGTCGCTTCCATCATACTGTCTCCAATCAAAATCCGGTCCAGGATCAATGCAGAATTGAATCGGCAATAACTGATTGCTAGCGTCAACCAGTGGGATCAACGCCGGTGGATAATCGCCAGCCGTTTCCATTGCTACCAAAGCTGAAAAGTGCGCCATATCGTACGCCAACAACAGTGGCGCTCTATGGCACTCGTTCGACGGTACTTCGAATGGTAAATACACTCCGCCAAAGGGAATTGGCGAGAAGGCTTCGCCGTTCATGTCTCTCAAGAAAACATCCGACACCACGATTATCGTCCGCCGTAGAATATGTGCCAACGCAAGCACATGAATTTCCTCCAAGCTTTCGTAAGTAGCGCTTTCATCGTCCAGTGACGAAGCTCCACCTCCGACATCCAGGCTCTTCTCGATCAGCAACGATCGCCTCCGGGAGGCCGCTTTCGAGTTGCGTCGGGGTTCGGGCGAGGCAATCGCCACTATTTCCTCCCACTCTTTGGCCCATTCGGTTTCGCAGAACACAAATCCGGCTTGCCGGTTGAGGCGGGTCTGCTGAAAACGCCATCGCCGGTACAGGGCGTCCCGAAATTCCTCCTTCGAGAGAATGTCGTGCAGGGTACGGCGCAACGTAAGCCGCCGATCGTGGAAACCCCACATCGAGAGCGATGCAGCGTGCAGCAGGCAGTTGCCATCGCCTGGAAAAGGACAGGAAGTGGAAACGATGTGGTTAAATATTTTGGATTGATTTCGGTTTTACAAAGAGGTAAAGTATATGAACAATTCTTAATTAAGAATGATATCAGCAAAGATGCTGCATTTAGGATTAAATTACGTGTAGTTTTTCAGAAAAAAACCCTGAGAACCATTAAAGATTCTGTCATCAAATTCTGTAACTTCAATAACCAGTTTATGCTACATTTACCACGTCTAGAGAAGTACCTTTGCCAAAAATTGATTGTGATATGTGCAATGATGTGCAATAATATGTGTAACTAGAATTTTCCTAGTGAATTTTAACGTATTTATAAATAACACACGAATCTTACTAGTTTCAACTACTATAATTGTGTTGGGAAAATAGTCAATCTTTTAAAATAGTCAAGGTTTCACTCACAGGAACGCACGGTATCGAAGAAGCTACATCGGAAGCAGCAATTACCTATCACCGGTGCTCCTATTACCGACACAATTTTCGTTACTCATTGCCAGGTTTGTGAATTTTTAGTAAACCTTGGAAGAATAGTGTTTGAACACCAAACGTTCTTCGATGCATCTTCTCAAGCGTCATGACTAGGCAGACTTTTTGATAAGTTGAATTTGAATCCGTTTATTGCGGGGACACTAATGTTACAGGAAAGGAGAGAAACAGCATGCTCGGAAATCGAAAATGGAGAATCCATGCTCGACGCGAAAAATATTTTGGGTAGGTTCAAAGCCCGGAAATCCACGAATTTAAAGACCCTTCGCTTTCGTTGACCGATTTCGTATTCTCCTTGTTCCAAAGAGTGCTCATCGATCACCTCTATTTTGCACACCGAGCGATCCATATGCATACCGATGGGAATTCAGAATATGGTGTCTGATTGGAGCAGGAGATCTGAGGGCTCTCTCTCTCGACGTTTTGTTGACGAACCAATGCCAATAAACACGTTATCTCGCTTGGGCTGAAATTTTACACC
Source organism: Sabethes cyaneus (assembly GCF_943734655.1). Taxonomy (NCBI): domain Eukaryota; kingdom Metazoa; phylum Arthropoda; class Insecta; order Diptera; family Culicidae; genus Sabethes; species Sabethes cyaneus. The sequence goes on from NC_071354.1 coordinate 14,031,010, forward strand.
GGATCTCAAGTGTCGTGCACTGTTCAAAGTACTTGGATTTTCCTCTTTTTCAAAAGACCTTAAAGGTAACTGAGCTTTTCGTAGAGATATTAGAGCACTCTTTGTCCCACCGGGATATCGTTACGTTTGGACTAACATAACGTTGCGTCTAGAATCGATCCAACAAAATCAAGCGTGACGAGGGAAGTAGTTCAAATAGTTACCCAATCTGTGCTCTAGGAGGGATGTACCTATACTTTGCCTTAAATTCAGCCGAAATCGAAATTTGCCGAAAGAAATCGGTTTGTCGAACTGAAGTGAGCGATGTTCTCCATTCCGCCAGCAAAATCAAATAGGCGAAACAACTCGTACAAAATAAGTCAAGCGAGATCAATATCCGTCTGAATACAGAATAAGTTTGATTGTTAGTCGACTTGGGATAACTTCAATGCCAGGATTCAACAGGAGGCCAAGCCTAAGTGCTTGCAATTAAAGCAGTTCATATCCGGCGGCATAAAAAAGCTTAAGGGCAGACAAGGTTTGCTCACGCACAAACAGCTAGGCAAAGCTGATCCGGTCACCCGAAACGTATATATATACTTTTCTACCGTTGTCAAGTGATACTTTATGGCATAAAGTTCATGCAATTGCTTGCAGTCCAGTATCTTTACCTGCCAAGCATTAAAAACCTTGAATTAGCCAATTCCAAAATCCAACAGGTCCATGACGTAAGACGGGGATCGCTGAGTTCAATGTTAATTTCCATTGCACAGGCTGGCAGGAACATGTATCAAGGTACTCCCGCGAAAAAAAACGCCACCAATCAGTAATCTCGTTTGCTAACTTAAGTCTCTAGATTGAAAGATGTAGTTTGTTCTGACGAATTTTCAAAATCTTGATCATCACGGCCGAGTAATGCTTAGTCAGATTCTGTGAAATTCGCATCACATTCAATACTTCTTGAATAGCACAACCCACGAAGTTTAACTTAATTTTTGTTGAACCAGTAATAGTTTTGATAAATGTGTTCTTCTTGAACTGAGTAAAAATTATGTAACTGACGAAGAAAACTGATGAAGAAAACCTCATATTATAATTAAATCACATATTAAATAAATTACAAATTACAAACCTAGCCGATCACTCCGAATCAATACTCGTCGGGTTGGCTGTTGCAACTTGTCCTGTAGGTGCATGTAGCAAATTTCTTAAGGGATTTATACATGAAGAAGGAACGAAGAGCTGTTTCATAAAAAAAATCAATTTCGCCGTCGTCAACAGTAAGAAGAACAATCTACTATTTCACTGCTTGCCAGACCTATACCATCCGCTCGGCTACAGTGCAAAAATAAAATAGTTGAACATGGCACATACGGATTTATCGAAACAAATGCATTCGAAAACAATAAAACGCGTTCGCAATGACGATAAAATCGAACTAAGCATTGAGCCTTCGACCTAGACAGATCTTTTTTGATCAACCAATTTCTTTAGGTTAATACTGGTTTGCAACTTCCTCGTTCTGAAGCATTAAGAAATGTTTTTGGCGTTCCTCAGGGAAGTAATATGCAGCCTTTTTTGTTTTCGTTTTTCAGAGAAACTAAAACCGATACCGTTATCGCACTGTTGTAATGATTCAAGTTCTTCTTAAATAAAAGTGCAAAAAATTTCATGAAAAGCTCACACAGAAAAGGTGGTTTCCCATCGGGCACATAATTTATGTCCGTTGCACAAGCACCAAAAATGCAAAATCAGGAATGTCAATTTTGCTTATTGAACGATTAAATTAAAAAGACAAACTGTATACACACGTTTTAGTTTTTCGATCAAGAGTCATGAATTACATAGGGCTTTAGTCTATTAATCACGGTACTTCCCATATGATAAGCATAAAGAGAATCCCATTTTAAATGTGATTTGCATTTCATGTCAGCAACGGTGAAATCCCTCAAGCTAAGATTGATAAATTTATGAATTGCAGATGAAAAGAAACCATTGCGGCATAATAAAACTAATGCAGTCATAGTACCAAATCATTAAAAACATTACCGCTCTATTTTATAGTAAATACTAACCTGTTGTAGCCAACGGCCACAGCTTCCGACAGACGCCAGAATCGTACCACCAATTCAAACGATTAGTTGCTTCGAGTGAGTTAAGCGTAGAACTTTCGATAAGGTCTTTTTCAAGGAATTTCCTACGAAAGAAAGCACAAAAAGCACCGTTTTAAATGACGCCACCATTCGAGGAGGAAAAAATTACGACACTCACCGAAATTCCTCCGAGTATTTGGTCAGATCCGGCAGCGTGAAGGTGTAGTCCGGAGTGTCGATGAAGTTCAGATTCTTCTCGTTCTGCTCGTGACAGTGGGTGTGGAAGTCCATCTCGAACTCCTGCCGAGCCCGGGACACCAGGGTTACATTTTCCGTTGCCCGCGAGATGCCACGTTCCAGTTTCTTACCTGCGAACACACACGGAAAGGGAAGAAGGGAAACCGGAAATCAATAACATTTTGCCGCCGGATGTCATTGCCAACCGCAAATCGGTGGTGATAAACAGGAACATTCCACCAAAAAGCAAAAAAAAAACGAAAATAAAAAGCAAACAGAAGGATGCACTATTAGTGGGACTTGACTGCATGCCAGCCGTTTTTTTTTGTTCCACTTGGATGGCACGGGACGGCGAATACGCTTAGTAAATAACAGTAAACATACAGCTGACAAAAATAATGGCTTTTCCTACGTGAAACGTGCAGATGCTTTTAGGCGAAATGAAAACTAGTCTACCTAATATAATAGTGCACCGCCAAAAAAAGTAATTATAGGTTACGTGTAGGGTGTCACTTAGATGTGAAACTTTGGGCTCAATTTTCAAATCACTAAAACTAATTTTTTTAATACTTCTTACTTGTCTGGTTTTAGATTATCTGGATAGCAAAATTAAATTGCCAATTTTTTCCCAGAAAGATTCACATCTCAGTCTACCACCCTAATAGCCACACAAAAAACACAAACGAGAGATAATAGGAGAGAAACACACGTACAGTCGAAAACGTCTATTGAGTCTGTTTTGGTGAGCATTGGTTTCAGCAGACCGGTTGTTCCATTGCGATTGTGGCCAACCACGACTGGCAGATGACGATGACCTGCGGACGATCCGTAATCGCCGTACCCGCCGCCGCCACTACTGCTGGTATTGCTGTTGTTGCTGGATCGTGCCCCTACCGGCTGGTGCTTGTGGGGAAGATGAAAGCCGACAGAGCCGTTGTTGGCATGCGGTAGATGTTGATTATTGTATGATGAGCCACTGGCAGATGGCGATTGCTGCTGTTGTTGCTGCTGCTGCTGTTGTTGTTGTTGTTGTTTCTGTTGTTGATGTTGTTGCAGTAGTGTTGACGTAGTGCCTGTTGTAGCCACCAACGATGGGAGTAATGCAGGTGATGTACTGGTTTGTGCTTTCATTACTATCTCATTGTCGTTTTGCTTGTTGTTAAAATACTCGGTCGTTGATGTGTCTGTGGGAAGTGATGCCAAAAGGTGCAGAAATGAAAAAATATGAGCGAGATTTCATGTTCATGTGTAATATAGCTAGGAGATGCAAGACACAAAAAAATAAAAACCGACACCGTAAAAATTGCAAATCTAGTGCGATGCACATCAAATGGCTATAAATAGATCTAGAACTAGAGACTGCACTAACCAAATCACAAGTTGAATAGTTCAAGCTCGTTGTAATTATTTCATCATTACTAATTCAATCTATTTTCGATTTCATTAAAAAATGTAAAATTTCAAAACGACAATGAAATCATTATATTCATCGCGGAAAATGATTTATGTACAATGCTCACTAAGGTAAACGAACAAAAAAAATATCATATCCGTCTCCAGAACCAGTATCCTACCATTGTAATCGATGAGGGCCTTCTTCAGATCCCACTCCCACGACTTGAGACAGCTGACGGCGTCCTGTGCGTTCGCACCGGTATGCGTAATGAATTCCGTCACCAGGTGCGTCGTTTCCATAGTAGCACCAGTGCCGCCGACGCTATCGCCGCCACTGTGCGTCCTCCGGTGGCCAGAAACACTGGCCCGCTGTTTAGAGCGTTGCCTGCGCGAATCGTCGCAACATCCGCCGCAGCAACAGCAGCAACAGCACCGCGTACAACCACCGGCACCGGAACAGCAACGTTCGGTAGCGATCTTAGCACCGCATTCAGCACCGGCAATTTTGCTTCTTCCACTCTGCAGATTGCTTGAGGCCGAACTTAGCACTGCGGTTTCGGGGTTCTCCAACTCTTCCACGACGGGACGATATATGTATGCTGATTGACACAGCTTTTGTTTGCAACTTTGTTCTAGAAAAAGTTTCTTTTTCACAAGATCATCCTACTTTCGCCGCGTGTTAAACCACCAAACCAACCCATTTCACTGCATGATGGTTTCTGTTAGTACGTGAATAGTCGTGAGAATATTTTTCCGGTTCACGGTGTGGGTGGATGTTTGTGGGTAGTTCGACACATGATGTTTTGTTTTGTCAGAGTGATGCCGGTGACGATGGTTTGAGATGATGGTGTGTGTTGTTGTGAAAGATGAATTCACGACGATAGTCGAGCGTCGTGACGATTCCGTATCACCATACCAGAGAGGCCCACGCGATGAAAGTGCACAAAGTAGTAACATGTAGGAAAAGAACAGGAGAAAAATAGTTGAACAATATTAATACAGGGTTTTCTTTGTTTGTATCGGAAATGTTTTCAATTTGGTCCTGTTTGTTGATTTTTCTAATTAAACATTTAGCTTTGGAACATCAACGCGACGACCAAGCTGCATGTTTCAGAGCATGTTTTCTTGTTTTATTAAGCGAACAACTTGAGACAAGCGAACGTTTCACTCCGGCTCCACTCTGGTTAATTATATTACAGATAAAAGGGACGCGTGAAGTGGTTGCACTTTCATTTCACTGGTGCAGCAGCAGTGATTGACCAGTTATCGAGGTGAATAAAAGTGCAAAACAAGCATTGCACCACGGCTTAGCCACGCATATCGCCTATCGTGCAGCGGGAAAGATGAAAAACTGTTGCATACCCTCCAGCAGCGTGGTCAGCAACGGATACCGTGGGGGGATTTTGAGCTGAGTTTTATCTTTGTTTGCAGAGCGAACCTAATCGACATATTAGAATTATGATACAACTTCAATCAGAATAACATTTTTATGAACCCAAAGGCACACAATCAGTTTTGACAACGCACGCCACCGGTTGCTGGCTGCCCTGTCAGTAACAGAGGTTGATGTTTGCGAAGGATGTCGGTTATTTATAAATCCACTCTCTATTAGTAGATATTGCAGAGTGGTTTTGTTGGAGCCATAAAAATAGATGGAAAACCATTGGAGAGGAAGAGTTACATGTGCGCGTCGGAACAGTCGAACAGTAAAAATACTGCATGCTGAAAATCAATAAATCGGGGTTCCTTCTGATTGATGATGTTGTTTTAAGACATACATGTCTCGAAACTTCCTATAGTACAGGCGATATTTTGACTAAAGGACAAAACTGTTGACTGGAAGAGTTCTAAAATTTATAAACAGAAATATTTCAATATAAATCCGTAATTAAAAATGAAATAAAGAATGTTTTTTCCACACACACGGCCCATCATGCTTTACTGCCGCAAAAAAGTCAACAGGTCTCAAATTTAAACAAACAAACAACAAACTCTTTTGCCGCTATTTGTCTTGAATAGCAGTCGTATTTTATTTTTGCTGAAACTCTTTCTCGCAACTCGCAATTACACCTTCCTTCTTCAGGTGGCTTATTCACATCGACCAGTATTCTTTAATCGGCCTTCGCTTCTCGGAATCTGCCGCAACCGCCATAACCCCATTGTCATTGTACCGCTGTTTGGTTGCATCTGCTCCACTTGACAAGCGGAAGCTTATGCTGCTCCAAAAAAGGTTGCAAACTTTTCTGAACGAACTCCTGTTGATAACTTTCCGGATTGTTAGTACCAGAAGTTACAAAAAAAGTCACTTTTCAGCCCGTAGCAACACATTGCATACCAAGCCTGAAACTTTTTCGGAAACTTTCACATCTATTTTATTTTACAGTCTTTGCGCAGGTAGGAAAAGTCGCCATTTTAATATATGAACCGAACCTCAAACGGTATATTCATGGCCGAAAAACATTTGTCAAAACGACCTCTTGGCATAATTCCGTAAAAAATATGTTATGACTATATAAATGAGTGTTGCCGGCGGCCCGCCGTCGGAAATGCTGATGGCCACTGTAGGGGCAGCTCCCCGTAGAAATCACATCTGCCTAGGTTTATTCGTTTTCCTAGGTTTATCGACTCTTGTTAGTTTTGCCTAGCCCTGGCATCGACTGACCCACCGGGCAGGCACCGAATGGCTGTGTAACGAATAACCGAATTACAAATGGCTGAATTTCAATAACTACCACAGAAGGCCGAAATAGTGTTTGGCCGAATTACGAAAGGCAGAAGCCCTACTTGGCAGAATCTCGCTGAAAACTATTTTCTCAAAAAATATTGATAAAAATAATGCTTTTGAAGTCAACGTTAAGTTGATTAAGCTATCGTCAAAATAAGATATGTTCGTGCGATTTAGAAAAGTAACAAATAATGAAGGAAAATGAGCATTTGCCCAATGGGCTACACCCGTTCAATCCGGCAAAATGCTGGGAATACCAAGTCCCCACGCACCACCCGTTCATAGATTTCAAGCCCGCCTACGATTCTATCGACCGTGAAGAGCTATGGAAGATTATAAACGCAAAAAGACTTTTCCGGGAAGCTAACAAGTCTGATTAAGGCCGCTATGGATGATGTATTGGATGAGGATTTCCGGATACTCAACCGGATAAAATTATTTTCATCGCTCGTTTATGATTTCGCTTGCATTGACGCACACACAATACGAGAAAGTAGACTTTCTTATTAGAATGCTCGTTTTTTTCATTGTTACAAACACGGTATGGAATTTCAAACTCGGTATGGAATTAATTAGCTGGTTCAAAGATTTTACTAAACAAAACAACTTACTATTACATATTCCTATGACTTATGACCTTCGGTTCCAATTTATTCAACTTCGAAACTGATGAATAAAACGTCCAACATGACGAGAGCGTTGGTTCAGCGATCTCATTGAACAAGCATACCAACACATTGTTCTCGGCGCTAAATCGGAATTAATGAAGGAGGTAAAAACAGAATGTGAACAACTTCTACTCGATATTTGCTAGTTCATTTTACTACTACGTATTGCTTGTGGTGACATAAAAGAGTCGTTCTATGATCTTCTCGACAGGACATATGGAGAGTGCCCAAGACATGATATAAAGATAGTCATCGGGGATACAAATGCACAGGACGGACGTGAGAGTTCTTTCGTCCCGTTATTGGTAGAGAAAACCTCCATCCTACCACAAACGACAATGGCCTGAGGCTAATCAACTTCGCTGCAGCCAGAGGAATGGTTATCTGTAGTACCCATTTTGCACGATGGAACATTCGGAAGCACACCTGGAAACACCCTAATGGAGAGGCCTGTTCTCAAATCGACCACTTTCTGGTTGATAGCCGGCACTTTTCTGATTTCGCAGACGTGCGATCCTTCCGGGGATCAAACGTTGACTCGGACCACTATCTCGTAGTAAGCAAGATCCGCGCCCGGTTGTCCAAGGTATTCAAGCCAACGAGGAAGATACGACTGAACATTCGGTAGTTCTCAGCGGAGAGACCTGAACGAACAGTGGAGACACATCCACGACACGATCAGTACTACAGCGCGGGAAGTGTTGGGTACTACTGCTGCAGCCACTTCCAGTAAGTGGTTTGACGCAGAGTGCCAGCGAGTGACTGATGAGAAGAATCGAGCCAGAAGTCACATTTTGGCTGCAACTGTGACACGCAGAGCAGAGAGAGATACCGAGATGCTAGAGCTGCCGAAAAGAGACTTCATCGTCGTAAGAAACGTCAGCACTGGGATCGCGTTCTTGCGGAGGCGAGACTGCTTCGAGAGGCACGATACGAGAAGCCTCTTCAATACGATCAACGCAATCAGGAACCGGATCGTGCCAACTCCAGTTATGTGCAACAACAAGGAGGGGAACCTGATTACCGAAAGATCGGAGGCAGCTAGGCGTTGGTGGTGAACAAGATGGAACGGTCAATAGAAACAGGATAACGATTGAGGATGGACAAGCTGTGGATCCACCAACTTTGGACGAGGTTAGGAAAGCAGCAAGAGAGCTGAAAAACGGCAAGACAGCTGGAAAGGACGGCATCCCCGCCGAACTTTTGAAAGTCGGGAGCGAACGGCTGTATTGTGCAGTCCATCAGGTTATACTAAAGGTATGGACTGAGGAGGAATTACCTATGGACTGGTTGGAAGGTCTCATATGTCCAATTTACAAAAAGGGCCATCGACTCGAATGCAGCAATTATCGAGGTATTACTTTCCTCAATTCTGCATACAAAATTCTCTCCCGCATCCTGTTTCTCAGACTGAGGCCGTTACAGGAAACCTTTGTTGGCGAATACCAGTGCGGTTTTCGAGAGGGTCGCTCCACGACGGACCAAATGTTCACCTTGCGACAGATCCTAGATAAATTCTGGGAATTCAACTTGCAGACTCATCATATGTTTATAGACTTCAAGGCGGCGTATGATTCAGTTAAACGAAACGAGCTGTGGCAGACTATGCTTGAACATGGTTTCCAACAAAACTGATTAGGCTGATACTTGCTACCCTTGATGGTTCAAAATCAAGCGTCAGGATAGCAGGTGAGACATCGGACTCGTTTGTGACGTTAGATGGTTTGAAGCAAAGTGGCGGACTATCGAACTTGCTGTTCAACATTGCATTGGAAGGTACTATTCGAAGGGCCGGCGTGCAGAGAAGCGGTACCACCATCAAGAAATCTCATATGCTCCTAGGGTTCGCGGACGACATCGATATCATCGGTGTTAACCGTAGAGATGTGGAAGAAGCGTACACGCATCTTAAGGAGGAAGCTGCGAGGATAGGGCTTATCATAAATTCTACCAAAACAAAGTATATGGTGGCTGGTAGAGAGCGTGGTAGCCCTTCGGGTGTTGGAACTGCGGTGGTGATAGATGGAGATACTTTTGAAGTGGTCGATGAATTTGTATACCTTGGTACGTTAGTGACATGTGACAACGATGTAAGCCGTGAAGTAGAAAGGCGGATAGTAGCTGCCAACAGGGCCTTCTACAGTTTACGTAACCAGCTGAGGTCCCGTAGCCTACAACTCCGTACAAAACTTGCGCTCTATAAGACGCTAATTCTCCCGGTAGTACTCTACGGCCACGAAGCGTGGACGCTGAAAGAGAGCGACCGACGAGCTCTTGGTGTTTTCGAGCCTAAGATCCTGCGACCAATTCTTGGCGGCATATTAGACGAAGGAGTGTGGCGCAGGCGCATGAATCATGAAATATACCAAGTGTACGAAGATGCGGATATTGTGAAGCGACTAAAATACGGCAGGCTATAATGGGCTGGCCATGTAGCAAGGACGCCGGATGAGAGACCAGCGAAAACAATATTTAGCAAGAACCCGACAGAGGCCGACGACTTCGAGGCAGACCCCATACCCGTTGGATGAGCGCTGTTGACGCAGGATGCTAGAACAGCGGGTGTTAGGGGCGACTGGAGAGTGGCAGCCCAAGACCGAGTAATGTGGAGACGGCTCCTGAATTCGGCATGGATTCGATAAGCGGATTGTCGCCGAAAAAGTAAAGTAAGTAAGTAAGTAAGTATTGCTTGTGATGCTATGCAAAGTTATAAGCCTATTTGCCATTCAATGCGTGCAGATGCAGATGTTGTAAGATTAATATTCTTGAATTTGGTTCAATAGCTCCATTTAACAAAAAATAATTTGGTTCATAGTTGAAATGCAATTGTTAAACCCATGCATTAATTTTGAAGGAAATCGAGAAATGTTATGTGGATAATATTTTGAAATGACCTTTTGCTATAGCGGAATATGGAGGGAAGATTGATGTTGGTGAAAAGTGCAGTGCCGCGTTCTGCAATGAAGAAACTAAAATCTATATAAAAATTAAAGGGAAAAGAAATGCACCGTAATTTCAACGTTCAATGCTACGAAAATCACTGGTTATGTGGTTCGAGCAAATTGAATATTTACTACAAGATTTGTAAATTTTGGCAGTATGATTTGGTATTCTTAAGAAGGACTTCGACTCCAGTCCAAAAACTAAGCAAAGCATTACTCACTTATGTCTACAAGGTGCTCTCCCGTATTTTGCTTTGTAAACTGAGACCGTTAGCAGAGTTCTTCGTCGGTAAATATCAAACTAGTTTTATTGAGGGTTTCTCCATGACGAAACAGATGTTTCCTCTGCGCCTATTAGTAGACAAGCATCGGGAGTGCAACTTGCAGACTCATCATCTGTTTGTGTACTTTAAGGCAACGTACAATTCAGTCAAACGACAATTTTCCACAAGGCAGATAATCTTGAAATATGCTTTTTCGGTGAAACTAGTTAAACTGATTAATGCGATGGTGGATCGATCAAACTCATGCATCAGAATACCGAACAGACCTCAGTCGCTTTCATGACGTTGGATGGACTGAAGTAAGAAGATCAATACTTGGTGACAGAAAAAAATAGAGTGTGACGCAGACACATGAACCACGAGCTCTATCAAGTATAAAAATTTGCTGATATTGTGAAGGTAGTACGATGTTGCAGGCTGCAGAAAGCTCGGAAAAAGTAGCCAAATTCAGCAGAGAACCAGGATGGGGCCGAAGATTCCGGAGCAGACCCCGCACCCGGTGGATGAGCACTGTAGAGGGTGATGCACGTTCAGCTGGTATCCAAGAGCACTGGAGAACCATAATTCGTTCGGCACAGGATCGATATTAAAGTAAGCAAGTCAAATTTGGTATTCATAGTTCAGCGAAACAAAATCAATTAAAATTAAAACGAAATCGATTTACCTTAGCAACCTATCTACGTTTTTTGGCGTATAGTCCATTCATTTGAGTAAGCAAGAAAAACAACCTATCAACGCTAAAATTCGCCATATCTGATAAGCCATGAATCATCCATACGCATACCACAAAGAATAAGTTGCAGATCCAGCAAGAATATATGAATCATTTTACAATACTTATCAATACTAATTATATTGCTCTACTATTCCGCAAAAAAAACCTACCGTTTCGATAGAAGATAATGGAAAGCAGCTTTCGTTTCAGTTAAAAACTTCGTGTTAAATGTTTTCGGTTCGAAAAATGTCCTGCTATTGCAGAAGTTAATTAGTGGTTGTTGACCGTATTATAACTCAATAACAGCAGCATGAAGCGTAGAACAAAACTATCAGACTTAGCCACCACAAAACGGCCTTCTTGCCTTCATTTACTATTGTTGTGCATGCATATATGTAGACAGGAGTGAGTATCTAACCGGTATCATGGTCGGTTTGCCCTGCAGGATATTCAAGAAAAGACAATATGCTACTACCTGCTGTGCTGCAACCGCACGGTCGAGCATATTTGCTGCCATCACCTCGGTATGCTGCTGTTGTTTTCGTTCTATGCACCGGCGAATGGTGGTAGGCTTTTTGTTTCTATTTCGGTGTCCAAGCGGTGAAAACAAGCGATAGCGAAGCGAACCAAACCGGTGACACTTCCATCATTGATTCATTGCAGGTCGTTTGTTTCCATCAAGGGTTCCAAAAAAAGAGTGCTTTTGGGTCTCTTAAATTAGGCACAGTTGGACGAAACGCAAGGATGTGATTGACTCCATTTTTTCACCACTTATATTGTTGAAAGAGGTAAATTAAAAATCGCCAAAAATATATCTCAATAAATTCTACCAAGTTCTTCTGGCTTTTGGTACAATGAAAGCTAAATAATGAAATTTTTCCGTAAATAAAGGAAGTCCCTTTATCAAATTTCCCAAATAAAAACCTTAGTTTATCACTTGCTTTATAGCTAAAGTATTGTATTGTATACTTCTAAAATGCAGCGGAAAAAAATTGAAAATCTGTACATGCATTCAAAATTAATGTTTCGCCTTGCTTTATTTTGACCGCCCAATCGGCTAAATTTCTCTGTGATCGAGCACGCGATGCACAGTTTTCCATTTATCTACCACCGGTCGAAACTGCATTATTATGTACCCACTCCCATCTCAGCTGGTCGGTCGGTCGTCGGGCGGAAACGGAACAAGCCGGCAACAGCCAGGCCGGGCCGTATGTCTCGTGTTCTCCTGGGTGTGATAAATTCGTCGTTCCACTGTCGTGTCGAGAAGATTTAGCGAATCGAATGAAAAATTCAACCACATTGCGGCGCCTAGTGTCCCCGATGAGGGACGGCAAACAATCGCCATTGTGCCGTATATTAAAGTGTGGTGGAGAAATATTATAATAGCTGCAACAGAACAGCTAGTCAGGACGTACGCCGGGACGAAGCCGGTGTACAGGTGGGGTTTGTTAGCACCTTGTCACCACCACGTGTGCAAGTAAGAGCCGACGATGGAATGCCCTGTGGCCGACCAAAGGCTGAACAGAGCGAACAGCGCATGCAGTGCAGGTGCCAGACGATGCAGATGCAGCTATGAATACATTGTCCAATGTATACATAATGCACGTGGCCATGGGAGGCAGGGATTGTGGGAAGTCAATATTGAACTATGATAAGATACGCGAAAACATAATAGTTTAGGTCCTGTGGACCGGGTTTATGGTAATAATACAGTCCTGGCACGGAAGAAGAAAAATGACTGAATTGCATCAATTGTTCAACTTAAATTGAGCTCTAACTAACATGGAGGTTACGTACGAAAATATGTAGCTTTTGTTCTGGGTAATGAAGTGAAAGTATTATACTTTCAAACTTTTTAAATGCGATCCGACATTTTAATTAGCTGATTTGCGTTACCAGAAAACCACGCTTTAAACAGTTTTTGATAAAAGCGTTCCTTCGTAAAAGACGACAAAATCATATTTTATTCCTTTTTCGATTCAATGAAAAATTTAAAAGATTGTTTTTTGCAGTTCAATATATTGATTTAAGCAATTGGAGTGCCGCTTTATTTTCGAAAAGGGTCTGGACAAAATTGAAAATCTTAAAAACGTCGCACTGTCTTGACGAGTTTGAATGCTCTCTTCGGCAAAATTGCAGATAAAAGCCGGACCTTTCGGCCGTTTTGTTACTGCCATTTCAGAAAAAAAGTGATAGAGTTCTCCGGTCCCAACAAGTCAAGAAGCATTTGATTTGTTTGAACCTATATCAATTTGATGTCCCGAAAGTAAATCATTCTGTGAAAGGACTTGCGAATAATTTTATGAAATTTTGTACGCAAACGAAAGCAATATCTAAAAGGTTCGAGGTCTCGATACTCACGCGCATACCCAATTTAAAAATTCAAAACTCTTTAACTAAGCATCCTGTAGCAAAGTTTGGTTTATGAAATTTTAACAATACCTGGATAAATGAGTAAATCCGGGAAAGATAATATCTGGAGAAAATTGATATTTCACGATAAAATGCCGCAAAAACCGCCATAGAAAATTTGGAAAAGCTATGTTCAAAAAAGTATTACACAGCTTTTCTGACTTTTCTATGGAGTTTTCCACCATTGACCGAAAATTTTTTTTTTTTGCGTTTCTAAACACGGTTTACCACTAGGTACCAGGACATCAAATTGGTTCAAGCAAAATAAAGATTTCCTTATCTTTTGGGACAAGGAGACTGAAATGGACCAAATATGAATTAAGAGTAAGCTTTGATCACAAATCAATGCGTCAAAAACCAAATATAGTAGATGGTATGTAGGAAAAAGCTCTACAGAAAACAAGGTTCGTCTCCCACGGACAGTGGCCATGACGATGAGGAGCTCGAAATGGTTGACGACTTCATAAATTTGAGGTCTCTGGACAATAACGCGAGTAAGGAGATTCAACGACGCATTCAACCTGGAAGCCCTGGTCTACTTTTCCCAACGTAAGACGTTTCGATTAAGGAGCATACGCCGCCTCACAAAGCTGACGTAGTCCTTTACGGACATGAGGCTGTACTTTGCTTACGCAAGATATACGTGCAACTACTGTATTTGAATGAAAGGTGTTGCGGATTATTTTTGGCGGAGTACAAACGGAAAGCGGAGAGTGTTGAAGGCGCATGAACCACAAGGCGAAAGTTGGGAGACAACGGTGGGTCGGTCACGTCGTAAGAATGACGGAAGTATGTGCAGCGAAATCTATGCTCTTCACGAACGCCGCCGGCATCAAAAACAGAGCTCGACCAAGTACTAGCCGACCTGCGAGTGTCAAGATGCTCAACGAATAGTTAACAAGTAGTCCAAGACCGAGTTTAACAGGGACAAGCTGCTCTGGCTCTATGCTGTTAGAGGAGGAGGAAGAGGTGGACATGCTAAGGTATATAATTGTTAAAGAAGACTGTGTTCAGCTGCTTCTGATTTTAAAATGATATGGTAAATCACTTTTGAAGCTGTCTTCGCTTTATTCATCTTTGAAATATGCTCCTTGAATCAAACCTCAGAAGAAAGGGGATTTCCCATGGGTGCTCCCGTGATCTGCTAGTAAAAGTTACGCAACAGAAAAATCCTTTCACCCATGCAAAGTCGTATTAATTTATGTGGAATTTATGTGCTTTAACTTTGCATTTCTAAGTATATTCACTATATGAGAAAAGCAGCCAGAAGGAACAAACCGTCATTCACTGGACCACTAGGAAGCAACACCGTTATGTTAAACGAAACCATTCTTTAGTCACGCTCATGTTGCCAAAATGATTTTAATTTTTAGACAACATCTCCTGTGCTCTTAATTGTTCGACTAGGATTTTTTTGGCATGGGTGAAAATTCTTTTTCTGCTGATAATCTTACTGTCGGAATAATATTCCTTATTTCATGACCCGGCTTTTGAATTCAAAACTACAAAATGTTTGTAGCGAGCCTGGGAAACGAAAAACATGCTTATACATGTGATTGGTGCGCTTATTAGTGCATCACTTTACATCTAATTGAGAGCAAATCAGAGGTACTTAACCAGATTTTTTATAATTCCGACGAAAAACACTATTTTGCCTGATATTTTAGATTCACTTTAACGAAGATAGTCGAAATGTAGGGTTTATTTCTAATTCCCGTCGTAGTAAGGAAAGCCACTCTAATTTTCATCATTTCTTAGGTGGATTTAATGAATACTCCAAAAGTTCTGCTGCTGATTTGAATTAAAAACACTTACCTTTCCTACGTTTTTTCGTGCGACGAAGAAGAAAATGTCGACTAATCGTTTCAATTTCCGTCATTCATAAAACGAAAATAACTCACGCCACGCATTGTCGTTATTCTGCAGTCGGGAAAACTTGCATGACCTGTAGAGATTTTGCAGAACAACATTTGTCATGCCATCCTACACAAATACATGCGCGTTAGCTTCGTAAACATTGTTGTGATTTTTAGTTCGGACGATGAAAAATTTTGATGGACGGATTTTAAAACGGAACAACGAATTTAAGAAATAAAATCAGTTGCGTAGTTTCAATAATATGCGAATATTAACGCTTTTCAGTGAAATCAAAGTTCACGGATCGGAAGCTAAGTGTGTTTTAGTCAAATCAGCACAAGAACTTTTGGAGTATTCATTAAATCCATCCAACAAATGATGTAACAATGTTGTATCACGTATATTGTTATGTTTGTAACGCCTTTTTTTTCGAGCACACACTAATCCTGTCCCGGATAACAGAAGAGTTTAAACTATAGTTTAAGTGCACATTTATTAGTTTGAGCAATTGTGTAAAGCATTCAGAGAGAGATGTGATTCTTACTACGAAGACATGGCATCCTGTCAGGGGTTTGGTTTTTATAACAAACAGAATAAGGCGCTTATATTGTTAGATTGCGGATATTTCGGAAGAATTTAGTTTTACAAGTAAAAGGTTATTCAATTTTAAGAATTGGTAAAAATGGCTCCTCGTAGAAGTCAATAACAATTAACATTCTATGCAGTCGATCGGTTTAACTGCCAAGTTAGAATAATTAGCGGGACAGAATTGAACCACAACTACACTGTTTGATGACTCAATTAGAGCACTCGCCGCAAGTGCACTATTTGTTCGTAAATTAATGGCTCCTCGGATCTATGACTACACAGGCCGAGCGCAATTGGATATCTCATAGATATCTGCTTGAATACACCAAGCACACGTATTCATGGGGCCCGATCTAATGGGGGTGGTTGGCATGACACGCTACAAAGTTAGTTGAAGCGATAGGAAACAGCGCGTATGCCATCACGACTTCACCTAACTAACAGTACGACTATGCTGCTGCTGTTGCTGCTGCTACTAACGTCGTCGACTTTATCACCTCGAACTAGAACGAACCAGACGGTATGGTTTCCCGATGGTAATGCCAAGACTAATCAAAATTTACTGGTTCATTGACTGTGTAAGTGTGTATATTGTATGTGTAAATTTCCAGCAAATGGCACATCGCAAGAACAATGTTGAATGACCCAATAACAGTCAATCGGCGCGACAAGCGACGATTCACCCATAGCGACCGTTGGATATCCTTTGGTATGCAGCACAGCACAGCATACAATGCGAAATTGAGTTCACAAAACGATGTATTCGATTGGATTGGATTTAGATTGCTTACGATTATGGATTCAAACTGTGCATGAATGGAAACTAGCCACAAACGATGACAGCGACCGGAAGCCATAAGCTATTGTAGAAATCTAGCAGGGTGAATACTCCCCAACCTAACGGAGACTACATTTTCATGCATGTTATATCGAGCACCTTCATTCAGTTAACATCACAACTTGCAACTTTTCCACCATAACAAAGGTAAATCTACGACACAATAATAACAGCACAATACGTGATTATTGAGTGCTGACTGGCTGGCGAAATCGAATTTACGCGTCAATGTTTATTCCGCTCACCACCCCAATCAGGACAGCAATTCTTTGAACAAATACTTTCGCCGATAATTCTGGTGGTGCCGCTATCTCCTACACTAGAAAGGGGGGCATTCCGATCGAAACATTCTCGTCGTAGAGCAATGTGATCACGCTGATTGGTGCAAAGTAACGATTTTCCGCTGACAGTAGCGCAGAGCGTCACGACGCCACCACCGCCACTACGTGATGACTAATAGGCTTATCATGGAGAACGGCGTCCCATCGCACTCCATCGCCTAGCAGACAGAATCGATGCTATTGTTTACTTTCCCATGGGCTGACTCATGGTTTAGGTGCCACGCATAGGATTGCACTTGACTAACTAACTATAGGAGAGACTGAGTGAATGTCAATGGGAAAATCATATAACCAGCTGCTGACAATGCACGGTACATCGGGCTAAGCTGACCGTGCTAAGTTACAAAAGTTTGATAACAGTCAGCGCAGTGGCATGATTGAGCAGTAATTGACAACGAGCGAGCGCCCATTCCGTGATAAAAGTACCGGCAAAAATTTACAATACTGATTAAAATTTGCGATATTCCAAAAGTACCCATTCAAAGTTCACCGTATGGGTTTTATAGCTGCCCACATAAGTACATTAGATAGGCAGTTTTGCAACCAATTCCATCTAGATCCATCCCAATCCATTTTAAACAAGAGTGCGTGCATTTGATTGACTATTTTTGAACGGACAGTCTAAAATTATAGTAAAATAATGACTTTTATGACCTGTAGCTGTCGCCGTATAAATAGAACCTTTTATTTTCTCAGGCGATACCCATTTATAATACGTGAGGTTGGAAATTTGGGCAATTAAAATTACTTTCTCCACCGAACAAATCATAAAAGTCGCTTAGTGTTTGACGTCTATTGTAAAAATAAACCTCACTGTAGCACTTTTACATAAATTTGTTGCTGTTGTTTTTTGGAAAGCAGAATTCTATTTTTAAAGAAAGTTATTAAATGAATACATAAAATTAAATTTCATTATAAAACGTTTCATGATTTATCACAAAAAACTAAGTATGTGCGGATGTGCAGCTCCCGTACAAAATGATTGAATACAGTCTTTTACAAAGGACGGCTAACACAAATTGACCCTTTTGATTTCAAATGAATATGGAAGCACAGTCAAGCGGAACACGCCAATTCGATTGATTGTAAGATTTTTTCAATGACGAAGAGCGGATATAATAAGTAGCTTGTGCTGGAACATTATTTCCGAAATTCTGTTCGACATTCACAAACACGGCTTCGAACGAGGCGACTACAATCAGGACATTGACTAATGGACCAGTAGTGGCACCAGAACCACTATCTTATGCAATGAAAGGTGTGACCAGACCTTTCATGCCTCACAAGATTTTACCAGCGTTTTTGGTTTAAATTTAGCACAGTTCAGATAACGCATGAAGAGATAACGTTAATCATACGATCATACAACTAGCTTCACCACGCTTCTAAGCGTAAATTCTTTCTTATTTGTATGTTAACTTCTAATCGTAAATTGAATTGACGCATTATTCTTAAAAATTTCGTCTTACGATAAAAAGTTACAAATTTCAGCGATATTTGGTGCCTGAGATATGAATTTTTGAAGTAAATACTTGTAAATGTGAAAAATCGAGTTTTTCGGCCAGAGCTCTAGAATAACAAAAAAAAAGTAAAACTTTTATCACAGTTTATAATTGGCAAATAAGAAAATAATATTTCAAAAGTTATCTAAGAATTAGCAAATGGTTTTTCCGATTTTAAATAAATAATAAATAGAAAATAAATAATTTTCTTAGATTCCTGAGAAATATTTTATGCATGTTCATAAAAAAAACTTGATTTGCGACACTTGATTCAAGAGTTTAGAAACATTTAAAATAAACATCCGAGCAAATCGGGAAATTTCTTTCTTTTTTGGGAAAAGAGAAGACCTTGAATTTATTAAATATTGTTTTTAATAATAAGTTCTGAAATTATGCTGGCGCGCAAACACCTAAGGAATCTCCTTTATACAACAATGGAGGTCATATATCAGCAATGTAATGTGATGAAAAGAAACGTCTGGGCCCGAATCGTCTGCGACTCAATACTGGGGTACATTAAAGACTTCAGACCACACAAAAATTGGTTCAACGCTGATCGCATGATCTTGGAGACCACTTCGACAAATATCAATTGTTTAACGCGCGGTGTGGTATGTTGTGCCGTCTTGTTGAAACCACAGCTCCTACACACTAAGGGCACTCAATTGTGGCACTAGTTTTCGAAAAGAAATCTACAAAATTTGTATTACGCGATTTTCGAAATTTACGTTGATGTGCTCAATTAGTCTATTTTTTAACGTAGTGTTGAAATCTACAAAAAAAAATTACGCGAAATTTTGATTTTTTTACACGAATTTTGGAATTTACGCGGTTTTTTCCGCAAATTTCGGAATTTACGCGGTTTTTTTTCGCGATTTTAATTTACGCGGAACGTAACCTACTGTAACCGTAAGTTGTTTTTATTTTGAAGTTAATAGTTGCGTTGCTTATTGTGTTCTTGTTCGATTTAAGTTACTTGTAAGCAGTTATTTCAATTCATGTTTTTTATTGAATAGTTATTTAGGTCTTCCGAGAAAATTCGTCTTTTCATGTTGAGCCTTTCGAGGGAGGAGCTTAGCGGTTCGGTCTTTCGTGATTTAGCCAAATTGAAATTCGGCCTTTCGTGATTCGGCCGAATATTTTTGGTTTTTTTATCAGATAATAGTCACGTTAACAACTTGGGTCATTCGTAACTCCTACGGGGTTAAGATTTGAGGCCAAGTCCTCGGCGTGAATGCTAACTGGCCCCTCGGCCAAATATAATTTCGACCTTCTGTGATAGTTGTTGAAATTCGGCCATTTGGATTTCGGCTATTTGTTATTCGGTCATTTGTGTTTCGGTCACTCGATACTAGCCCATCTTTTCTGTGCAATTACGTTTGAAAAATATGAAGAAATCTACAACCTGCTAAACATGAAATATAACGCGCGCAACTAAGTTCTCACTGTTTTTTGTTTAAAAATGCAACCTTATGGTGACAAAATGGTTACATATGAATCATTCAAAATTGGTACAGAGATGGTACACCCAACCACATAAACGAGTGGCGTGAAATCCATTCATAAGTGGAATTACTGTTCAACCAGTCCATCAGCAATTAAACGAAACTAATAAATAATCAGATGGTACAATATCTGGAGAATACGACGGGGTGGGCAAAACGTTACGATCAAGAAGCATTCGCCGCCGTACGAAGCTGACAATGTGTGAAAGCCTCATTAGACCGGTAGCTGTGTGTGACACTACGCACGAAGGACATACGCACCCTTGCGGTGTTCAAGCGGAAGTTGCTACGGACGATGTTTAGTGGAGTATAAGCTGAATACGGAGAGTGGCGGAGGCGTATGAATCACGAGTCACAGGTACTGCTCGTAGAAATTCCCACCGTACATCTGGTGAAGGACGGTAGGCTACGGTGACCCGGACACGTCATAAGGATGACGGACGACAGTTGCAACAAAAATGATTCTTTCCTAGAACTCCACCGCAACATAACTAGGAACAGAGGGCCCAACGTGCAAGATGACTCGACTAGGTCGAAAGCGGCCTGCGAATTCTCAGAAGCCTGATAAATTAATGACGAGTGGTTTAAGAGCGAATTGAATGGAGACGACTGTTTGAAATAACATGAGCCATCCTAGTTCTAAGCTGACAACAACGACGACGACTGCGTCGACGGGTGGAATAGGATTACTGAGGATAGCTGAATGTATTCAAGCAGGTTTTAAGAGGGTTGGCAATGTGAGGCAGAGCGTTGTCATGCTGTAAAATCAATTTTTAGTGCTTCTACTCATATTGTAGCCATTTTTCGCACATTACTCGGCTCAATTGGCATCAATTGAATACGATACCGTTTTCCAGTGGTAGTTTCATCAGCTTATAATGGATAACATCGACTAAACACACAGCACCCAGCTTCGCAGGGTGAATATTTCACTGGCTTGACAACGAAGAAGCCTCACTGGGTGGTTCTCATGACTTTCTTTTTTTTAGTTGCTGTGATTAATCCATTTTCATCATCCATTATGATGCGATGAAAAAAAATAGTTTTTTTAACCACTGGAGCATATCCCAAGTAACAATGTAAGTTTTCTTGTACTCTTATTACGGTTTATATGATCGATTTTGGTCATAAAACGCGCCTTAAGAGCTACATAGCTCCATAGTCAGCTACATAGTCAATATATTCGTTAGTACAATATTGCTCATGGTTCGATGGACTTACGAGCATAGTATTTTTCGTACTAGCTGACTACTACTTACTTGAAAAATGGCCAGATGCACAGATGTCTATTTATGTCATTGTCACGTTATTCGCAATTTCTATTGATTATTTTACCAAGATTATTGTAGTCTAGTGCCTCGGAATAAATTAACAGCAGAAGGCGGTCACAACATCAATATCACAACAATTTCAAAAATAGTACACGGCAAGCAGTAGCAACTTTTGCGCACTTATCATCGTAATAGCTAGCGAATGATTTCCGTCCATATCCAAAACGTAGTGCTGTGAAGAGACTCAGTCAAATATAAAAAAATGCGATTGTATTCGTTCTAAAATTTGACTCAACTACTAGAATAGAGACCGAGTTTCGTTGTAACTGTTGTCGTTGATGATATTTGCGAAGTTCGGTAGTAAATATTCCATATGCGCTTCGTTGGTGACGATGATTAATTTGCTTCCCCCAAGTCCCCCGAGTCCACGTCCGCCGAGCAGCTAAGCGTTCACTCACAAGCGCCTTCAGCACACAGACAGACAGTCCCAGAAAGGAAATTGATCGGCTGCCTTCTTCCGCTGCTGCACACCGGAGAACCGACCGTATTCAATTGTATTTTGCTTAGTACTCTACACATTGCCAACCGAGATGCCATATTAGGTAACTATATTGCACACGGAAACACAATATCACGCAAATTCAAAATATAAATTTAGATTGCAGTCACCGGTTGAATAACTCTGGTAGGAATATAAGTTAGGCACATAAAAATTCATCCGTTCCACGTCGGATAAACTTACTTGTAAATTTGACTTATATGCCAATACTCAGGTTTAAAGACAGTTAGAACTGTAGTATGTTTTAGTAGCAAAGTTCAGCAGAGGACAACCAACTGAGGCGAATTCTGAATCTCATACAAAAAAAACAGGCGTAACTCTCTATGCCAAACAACGAACGAACAAAAAAGACAAGAACTGATCAACCGGAACGCAGCTAAACACATACCGCCACCGGAGGTATTCCATCATCGTCACGGTCGTCATGCTGATACGTCTGTGTGCGCTTCGGTCTACGGCATCCTCAAAGACATCAGCTGACAGTGATCTGTTTTTGCGGTTATATTCAGTGTGGAATTTAGCACGCAGAAAAGAGAAAAAAAATAGACAAACCTCGTCACCGCAGTGCCATCCGTCACAGCAGTAGATTCCGTCGAAAGCGACCCTGACGAACGGCGTGTCGGTCGTAGAGTAGAACTGAAGAACGAATCATCCAAATACAATATCAGCTATCAGATAAAACTTGCAAGGGGGCTGTACGATGCGCACCTGTACAACCAGCAACGGTCGGTGGTGCACGGTCAAGTTCAAACGCTCCAGAGGCACTCAATCGTGACTCATGGAAGGCCACGCGATCCCCCCGCATATCAGTCAGTCGGTCGGTGCTGCTGTCGAATAGAACAGCAATGGGTGTTTATAATATGCTATTTACGGCAACCCTCGCCTCCTCCAGTCAGTCAGCAGTTTCAGCATGCGTGAATGCAAGAGAGATGTAAATAAAGCGAAGTTGATTGAAAAGGATTGTGTGTTTATTTTTATATCTTCTCACCTTAATTCGAATCACATACCTTCATGAGTTATGTCTAGCAGATCGAGAACATACCGCAGGCATATGATATTTTACACGTGAGCTATTGATTATCTTTTTTAATGGCTGTTGCGTTTGACTTTTTTGATTCATAGCGAAAATGTTGAATATATATCTATTTCTCTTCGTCTATGTTGATAGCAAGCAAATCAAAGTCTCGTTTTTGCATTTCGCTTTCGGAAGTTTACCTTCTGCTTTTTGTTTCGATTGACAACGCATCCAACTGTTAGTGTACAGAATAATTTCGGATGCTAGTGCTACGATCATATTGATTCTAACAGTCTCTCTCAGTCGAGATTCGAAAATACGACTTGCTAGACCAGCGTCGCATCTTGAGACCAACTGGCAGATTAATGCATTGGTAATAATGATAATCTTCTTACGTAGCCTGATCGCAGTTGATTACCTAATCGTGAGACGCTCAACAAGCATCATTTGCAGAGGTCTTTATTAATAAAGCAATTTTTCCTTTGAAGAAGACACTAACGAAGCACGAAGCGTTGAAAGAATATTAGAATTCATCCGAATCCGAATCCAATTTTTCTCCTGAGCCGCCAAGAATCAGATATCGCGTAACACTTGAACCACAGAGTACTAGTAAAAAGTGATAACTCTAAGACGTGCGATACCGTTTTGCGGATGCTTCTTGCTGAATAGAAAACGCGTTTTTTTGAGATTTTTTTGAGTATTTTAAACGAATCTAAAATGTAAAGGAGAGTTTCCTTCATTTAATTTACTAACTACTACGGAATTTACAAAATATTCAGTTCACAAATACTTCGCACACAAAAATATTCACTATAGAATATTTCATAACGGAAAATATACGGTAAACAAATATTTTGGCGAGTATGCGTATTTCGTTTGCAACTCACCACCTTCTTCAGTGTTTTGGTGACAAATTGATAAATAGGTAGTTGTCTATTGAATATTGAGATTCCGGCGAATGAAGCTTGAGTCATTTAATATCTGGATGCAAAAAAAGGATCTAACTCCGAACCATATTAATAAAATAAAAATAATTATATCAATAGCATTTTCAAGGAAAAATTGTGAAAAAAAATATTTGGTTTTGGTTTTGATGAAAACTCAAACTTTTCTCCAAATACCAGTTATCACATCAACCCACCCGGTGCCGTAAAGACTTCCTACGTCGGATAAAGGAGAACGTTAAGGTCTATCATGAAGTTAAGACCAAGAACCCGAGCGTCAAGATTTTCCCCAAACCCAACAAACAACAAAAGACCTTAGGTACTACCATGAGTAACCTCAACTGAGGCTCCAATTCAATAAATTGGTTGCCATTCCACAGACGTGAGGTAACCGAGAAATGGATCAAGCGTGCAATAGACCTTGTTAGATTTACACCAAATGTGATCAAATTACGCATTTAGGTCAAAAAGCATAAATCGTAAGCTTGGTGCTGATCGGACTGCTTTTCGGTCAGTGAAAACATATCATCTTATACCTTTAGAATTAAACAATTCTAAGGTGTCGATTAGCCAACGAAAATGAAAATTTCCTTAATTTTCCAAGTTATTCTAGGTGTACTAATGAAAAAAAAACAACTGTATTCTTTAGATAGTTTTCTTGCTTGTTTCTGTCTCTCGCTTTATCTTCACCGGTTGTAACCATCTTGCTCGCCACCATTTTTCAGGGTAGTTTTCCCCCATTCTAGTACAATGCCCTACGCATCGCATCTGTTCGACCTTAGCCACAATTTGAACAATGGGTTTGTCGAAAAGCTGTGCGAGTTTATGGTTCGTCATCCACCTCCATTTTCCGTTCTCCTGTATACCGCCGAAGATCGTTCTTAGCACTCGTCTTTCTAAAACTCCGAGCACTCGCGCACTCCTTCTCGAGATGTACAGGTTTCAGGCCCGTAGAGAACAACCGATCTAATGAGCGTGTTGTACAGGGACCATTTTATACACTTAAGCATGGCTTCCACTGAAAATACGCCTCGGAATTTCACGGCCGATGTGATTGTCCGCCGTTACCAGTGAGCAGGCTTGCAAGAGCCTCACTCATGTGCTGTATTTGAGGCGAGCATGGCAACGAAACACTTCGTTATTTTTAACCTCATAGTGAGCCTTGAAGTGTTTCAACACGAAGCTCCCGAATCATTGGAAAACTGCACTTCATGAAATATTCCATTTGAAGAGCGCTTGAAGAGCAGCTTTACTACACATTGAGGATTGCACATTGAAAAATTTCAATGGAATATTTGCTTTAGAAGATACTTCTTCAAATCTTATTTATTTACGCACAGTTACTTACATTCACTTTTTATGTTTCATACGAAAGCTATTTTTTGAAAATCTACACAACACAAAGATTATGAAAAGCATCAAATTTCTTGAAATTATTTTGGGAAGTAATTTTTCATTGCTCTGAAACAATTTGATGATTGGTCCTCGGAATGGCCATTCTGCAACGGGTTCCCGTAGGGATCCGCGTTGTCATGGATGTTTTTGGATAGAATACCGACAATATGGATATCAAAATTCATCATTGTTTTGAGACATTTTGATGATTTATGATCGAACTATACGGTGCTGGCCTTACAAGCCAGTCGTCGTATGTTTGAATTTCGGCCGGGAGGTGCTGCTATAGAGTCAGTAGGATCATTGCACTAGCCCCGTAAATGTCCTGTACTCTAATAGTCGGCTGCAAAGTCTGTCGATAAATAAGGGTCAAGTTCTCAACAGGACGTTTATACCCATGGCTTTGCTTATTACTGATAAAAGTCCCGCGGAAATTTGTTCCAGAATCGTCCTACCGTGGACAAATCATCAGATAGAGTCAAAACCATGAAAAACGATCTTCAGGGGTAAATTTTTAAATTTGTATACCCTTATTGCCGGTGTTGCCAGCCAAATACTTCTATGGCCGCATGAAGCCCTAAGGGAAACCGTTGCAAAATAGGCATTCCAAGTACCAATCATCATATTATTCCAAAGCAATGAAAAATTACCTTCCGTTGTAATATGAGGTATTTTGAAATCCGTTCTGGTTTGAGAAATGAATTGTTACTGTTGTTTTACTATTCTAAACAGAAATTTAGAAGTTGAAATTTGAAAAATTATTGAAAAATAACATTATTTCCTTAATCTCGGATAAATTTGCCAATACCGGTTTTTATCAAAAGTGTCCAATATCGATCGCTCAACTTTCACCCCTCGTTGTAATTGTCCTCAGATAATTTAGTGATGTTAACATTTTATTGCTAATACTCGCCCACCTCTATGATTAACGTCACTACTGGCCTTACAAGCCAGTCATCGTATGTTCGAATCCCGGGTTTGAGAGGCTGTTAGAGTCAAATTATTATAACTCTGGCGCCGTAATTACCTTGCACTCTAGCAGCTAGCTGCAAAATCTGTCGTATAAAAACAGAAGGTTCAGTGTTAACATTGGAATGTACCACCTAGGTTTTGCTTCTATATCTCTACATGCTCTGGTTTATAGGTCTGACCGTTCTCATCTCATAAACCATTATTTGCTTTTATAGTGAAAACTGATAGAAAAATGATTGCAAAAATAAATTTGAAGGTAAATTTATGATTAACATTCGTATAAGAAAATCGTAATTTATTGATTTACATTTATATACAACGTACATTTGCAATTCCTATCAAAAAAAATTAAGGTGATAAAGCATACTTGGCATTTTGAACTATGAATATTATAAACATAAACTGTACTAGTCCATAGATCATTCTTGAAAGTTGCTAGTAAAAAATAAGTATATTTGGTAAAATAATGTTGCAGCAGAATTTCACAAAACAACATAAAAAAACTATAGCGATAAAACGCATAATGTGATGATAAATTTATGCAAATTCAGCTTGAGTTTTGCTCTCTGAGGATTTTCGAACTTGCTGTAAATACTACTCTTCAAACTTTGGTACCTTGCTGCCCATATTACTATGATTATATCCAAAACATAACAAATGTTTTAATTCCGGAACACATCCTCGTAATATCAGATTTCCGGAAACCAGCTGAACCAATTCCGACTCTGTTGTCACCATACTAGAAGTGGATATGTTCGTGAATCTTTGGGTACTAAGAGAATTCAAATTGGTCGAAAATTGCCAAAGTTTCAAGCATTTTAATTTGTGGTACCCGGGTACGCTTGTCGAGCACATAACGGTTAATTTTGATGAAGGTCATGATTTCAATAAACAAGTTTAAATTTCTGCATCTCGTGATTTGTGCACATATTACCCAAAGTCAACTTTAGCAAGATGCACAATTTTGAGTTTGATAGCTTTTGAGCTGACTTGTGTGAGCGTGAAATATTTCGCTCCCGAAAACTCTGAATTTGCACTTCAAGGCAATCGGGAGGAGCTTTTTATTTCTACTCAGAGCGATATGGTAGCACAACGTAGCAGGCATGATGCATATGTTCTTCGCTGCATTTGCACTTCAGTATTGATGAAGATGAAAATTTTTTCAGAGTGAGCCATGGAACTGCTCTTGTGAGTTTGAAGTGTTTTTGCAAGCCTGCCAGTGAGCCCAGATAGACAAACTCGTCAGTTACCTTAAACTCATCGTCGTCGATTGTTACACTGCTATCCCAGCGGCGTTAGTTTGCTTTAGTTTCACCGGGCGCGTAATTATTTAACCCTAATCTTTTCAACTTCGCGCTTTAGTCTGGTATACTCTTCAACCATCGCCACAGATGCAACCGATAATATTCATGTTACCTGGAAAGCAGATGAATTGGCTAGATTTGTTGAGAATCATTCCCTGCTTGTTGATATCCGTTCGGTTCACTTTGTAGCGATATGTTGAACAACAGGCATGAGAGACCATCACCTTGACGAAGGCCTCTGTGTGGTTCGAATGAACTCAACAATCAATCCGGAATCCGAACTTAACACCGCGTACCATTCCTGAGGAAGCCACTCTCCTTCAAGATTTTCCATAGCTCTTTTCGGTCGACGGTATCATATGCAGCTTTGAAATCAACGAACAAATGTTGCGTAGAAATTCTGTATACACGCCTTTTTGGAGGGGCTGCTGCAGTGTGAATATTTTATTTGAAACCGGCTTGATAAATTCTCCGGTTGGGTGTCATTCAGGTCGTCGTCGCACCTGCTGTTTTGCGAGATCGGTTTAGTAGAATTTTCGCGTTTCCTACGAACAATGCAGCCGCTCCAACTCCGCATACTCCCGGAAGATTTGGGTTCACTTCATCTTCTTCTGTTTATATCTTGCCACGTTCTGTGCATCTTGGCTGCCCGCGCAGTGTACTCCTCATCCATCACCCTCCTGCATTCAGCGTGAAACCAGCCGTTCTGCTGATTCCGTGCCACGTGCCCGATGGAGATCTCCACTATAGTGCAAATGTCTGTTTTGATGATATTCCAACAGTTCTCAAGAGTGACTTCATTCGGCAACATAGCTTCGAGTCAACACTACGCCAGTGTACGGCGACGTCTGGCTACTTCAGCCGCGCGAGATTTAACCGAGGCTGTCGTCGGTACCGAATGTTGTTCACAACGCAGAGTTTTGGGCGCATTTTAACCCTCACGTTCTAACTAGTAGTGTCAACAATGAAAAATCGAACCTGATTCCGGCCACGGATATCCCTGTCATGTTTTTTAAAGCTCCGCTATCAAAAATTGATTGCAACTTGTGCGTTATTGTTCAGTGACACAAGTCTCGTAATATCGTGTCTTCTTGCCCCGTAAAACTTAGAGGTACACAAACATGTATACATATTTCCAAAATACAACGAAACGAAATTCCCTGACTTTTCCAGGTTAACAGCAACTTCTCTTAAATTCCAGATTTTCTCAGATGTTCCAGCTCATGAACGTTAAATAAAACCAAACTTCAGCAGGAATTTTCCAACGGACAGATATTCAGCAATAAATTTTAAAATTTCTGCAGATTGCCATTTCTATGTTACGAAGTTGTTGGAATACATTCTACGAAATGGTAATCAATTGATCAATTGATCAATTGAAAATTTACAGTTTTGTATTCAATTCAATTTCTAATAATACGAAGTTCATCGGGTCAGATAGTTAAAAGTAGATTGACTACCACCATTAATGACCCCGCAGTTGGCCTCGAGGTATGATGCTGGCCTAATAAGCCAGTCGTCGTATGTTCGAATCTCGGCTGGGAGAGACTGTTGTAATCAATAGGATCGTAGCAACTGGCCCTGCAATTGTCCTATATTCTAACAGCTGGCTGCAAAATCTGTCGTATAAAACAGAAGGTTAAGTTTCGATAACGAAATGTAGCACCTAGGCTTTGCTTTGCTTTACCACCATTAACGGGAAACTAGCAGTCATCAACTTTTCGTCGGAGAGCCCAATTTCGGAAGCAGCTTTTGGGCCCAAAAGCGGAGTTGTGTTTACAGAAGTGTATTCACTGCATTTTTCTTGCCAATCCGAACACAACGAATATATTTTCATGAACAAAATTTTTGTTTCAAACAAAAAAACAGCTTTTGAAATTGGCAGAATCGAAGACGATTCATTTCACCTTAAAGCCTGTATTCCCATCAGTAAAACAATTCATTTTAATTCTTAGAACCGAGTTGAACAGTAATTATTTTTATATTCATAATCTAAATTCAACATCCTCATACTTATAAACCTTCTCCTAGAAAACGTTTCATTTGATTCGAAGATATTGCATCATGTGTTATCATGTGAGCAGAATTTATAATCTTAGCCCTAGACTCGGCGTCGTCAGAAATTAATAAATAACAATCTCAGTTTAAACTAGTTGCGGTTATTGCAGAACTATTCACCAATGTCTAAACAGATTTTATGGCACTAATGTCTTATAATTTTCTTAGCTAGTTTTTAAATAGAAAAAAAAATTCCAAAACAGTTTTGACTGCAGTTTTTAATAGTATGTAGAGCTTTGAGCTTTCAAATTTATCTAGACAACCATGCAGATCTTTCATCCACCACCCAATGTTATGAATCACATCGCAGAAAACAGACTGGCATTTTTGATAATTCCGGCGTCAGAACAACGTTGAACAAAAACAGGTTAAAATAGATAAAAAATGCAGGTTGCTGACAAGCAATGAGAATATGAAAGTTGTTTCCCAGGTAGAAACTATAGTTTCTTCACGAGGAATAAGATAATAATTCCACAACAATAACAAGTTTAGGAAAACAAAGAATTTTTCCAAATATATAATGTCTGTAAATGTATCCGAACTAATGTTCATGAGCACTTCAACTATTTAAAAGTAAAGTGGAACAAACGTTCCAGGGTGTTTCCGTTTCTACTGTGATTTTTTATCCGTGCTCTATTGGGAACCATATTTCATCCATCCATTTTTTTTGCCCACTTGCCAGTTTAGATGGACGTTTTATAGCCATTTGATTTACTACTCGCAAACAGTGGCAAACAGATCCGGAGATTCAGCTTCTGCAAACAGTAACCAGACAGCCGCGTCCCATGACGATGACGTCCGCGGCTAGCGCTAGCGCTAGACACACACGGAAGAATTTTTATAGCTTTTTGATATTACATTCTGCTGCCGTATAGAGGCGGTAGTGCAAACGAGAGCTCCGTGCAATTACCGGGAATTCAAATATAAAAATTTCATAATCCAATCAGGCACATCAGATAGGAGGAGATACGCGAAAAATCAGAAGTCTAAAAACGATTGAAATAAAGCATAATTAGTGATTCGAAAAAAGCACCGTTTCATATTGCATCTGAACTGGAATCAACCTAACGATGACGACAGAATAAACTAAATCTGCTACATGCACGGGGATCGTGACAGATTAGTACAGTCGTCTTTGCAGGGACAATCAATAGAACGCAAATATTGCAATAGAGCATTTTGCATTTTTTATTTTCATTTTACCCTTTATGTAATACACGTAGACTGACTGTCCACGTAATGCAGGGACAGCGATAACGTAACCTTCGCCTCCTGGTAATGGGACAGAAGCAGGAAGGACGCCAAATGGCACTCCGTGCCGAGTGTAGCCGAGTGCGGTGCACAGAAGGCCGAGCGGGTCGCTCTTTATTATTAGAACACGCGTCCTTGACATATTTGTTTTCCTGTGAAAATGCTAGGCCTACTGTTTTTTTTATCATGGATGCATGTAACAAATAGTTGCTGATGACGACATCGGCCAGACTAAGATAGGACAAGTATGGTGATGGGTAAAAGAGGTAAATGTGTAGAGGAAATAACTCCCCAGCAATCAACATCGGCTGCAAAATGATGTCCCTCAGACATATACATACATAAAAGTACAAACAGAAAGATAGATGGAAGATTGTTTCGCGATTGCGAGTCACGAAATGTTTAAAATCCAAAATGCACCTGAACACAGAATGGTGGTACAAATCGATATTCGATTACACATGTATCAGTTGACCCTGTAGACATGGCTGGGCCATGAAAACGGAGCTCACGGGGAAACCGTGCAGGCAACTGGTTACTCTGATAGTCCCAAATGTATTAGTACTCTGACAAAAGTGTTTCTGTCTCTTGGATGATTCTTCTGCAGAAAACTTTCGTTTTATTGCAATCACAATCTATGGCGCGTTGGTTGGTTGGCAATATGGTTGATTTAGTTTGTTTTATAACCCTAATATTTTTTAATGTTGAAACATTTTTGGTTGTTCGGATTTTTAAAAACATATCGTACTTACTTATCCAACTTAAAACTAAAGCCCTAACCTAATGAATTCATAACTTGGATCATTCAAGGTATCCAGGGCAGTGAGCTCATGCCCTTAGCTTGTTCTCGTCCAGGTTCAGGGCAGGTTCAGGATCATCTTTATGCATTTATTTTGTACGCGCCATAAAAATCAGAGGACCTAGGTGGCTTCCTTGAGGTATACCTGATGAAGCTGGATAGCTATCGGATCGAGAATCTTCAACGGCAATTACCAGCTGTCGATCGGTGAGATACGAGCGAAAACATTGCAAAAGATTTTCGCTAACACCCAATATATGTAGTTTTGCAATTGTGATGGCGTGGTTTATCTTGTCAAAGGCTGCCGACAGGTCAGTGTATAAAACATCTGCTTGAGTTCATTGTGCCTTACCCTCCGTTATGTATGATGTAAGACACAGCTAGTTAGTAGTGGTAGAACGCTGGGAGGTGAAGCCATGTTGATCAGCACTTAGATATTGCTCACAGTGGGAAAGCAGAAGTTCCATGACCACCAGCTCGAATAGTTTCGAGACTGCACTCAACGATGTGATGCCTTGATAGTTGTTTACATCTCGTTTACTTCCTTTTTTGTGTACAGGAAACATATGTGTAAATTTCCATGTGTCTCTTCAGGAATACGGAAGGTACTCCTTCGGGTCCAGGATTGAAGGATGACTTGAGCATGGTCAAAAAAAGCAAAATCTCGGGTTTAAACGTCTTTTCTAAGACTTAACCCTTCTTTATCAACAGACTTCACAGCCGACTATTAGAGTATAGGATAGGTACGCAACAATCCTACTGACTCTATCTAGCAGAACCGCCTAGCCGAGATTCGAACATGCGACGACTGGCTTGTTACACCAGCGTCGTACCTCGAAACTAACTAAGCGGTGCATGGTTACGGCCATCGAAATCATCTCGACATCGATATCAATGATGATGAGAGCCCTGACTCTACATTGCTCGTTTAAGTAATTCCAGAAAGACTTCGGTGATGCTTCAATCTTTGTTGAATACTGCGTTGATACCGCGAAAAGCATTGGCGACTGACTTGCCTGTATAAATTGTTTATCCTCGTATCGTGGAGTTTTAGTGAAAGCGTGCGAAACTTCGTGAATCGTCTTAATGCTTCTCTTTTGTAGAGCACCAAGATTTGTGTGCCAAGAGGGATGAGAAATACTGCGGAGACTTCTTTTCGGTACATGTCGATCGATAGCCTATATCAAGACATGAGTGAAGGTCTGCGCAGCGGCTTCAACGTCGTCAGGATCTCTAGTGTGTTTGCCCCGTCAATACTGGACAATAAATCATTGATGCTTTGTTGATCAGCTTTACGGAAGTTATGTGAGATAGCAGCTGGACACTCATCGAAGTCCTGAAGGAGTTTATCTTCAATGCAGACGATCAGAGAAGGATGGTGTGGAAATCTCTTGATTAACAGACATGGAGCCGCTAAGACGAATGGGGACTTGTCCTGTGACTCACAAAGCAGAGGTCTAAGAAACGGTTGTTCTCGTTGACGACATGATTAGCTTGAAGCATTGCAGCACTATAGTTGTCACGAAGATTTATTGTACCGGCGTGGATCGTTGAGTTTTCAGAATCAGGATACGGGAAACCGCTATGGGCGGGTTTCCACGAGATATCTGGCAAATTGAAGTCGCCCAATATAACTATCTCATCGAGCGGCGAAGCGTCCCTCATAACTGAGTTAACTAACTGGCAGTGAGCGTCAATTAGATCGTTATCGCGGACCCGATCAGGTGGGATGTATAAGGCACATTAAAAAGGAAGCGATCACTCAGCTTGATGGCTGCCCAAACCTGTTCTACGCAGTTCCATGAGTCCTCCTCGATAGCTCTCGCTTCATAGATTTGCGGCTGTTGTTAGGGTTCCGATTACAACGGAAAACTTCGTAATCGGATCCAAAGACGTTTTTTCACTCGCTTTTTTTAGTGGTGCTGGTTTGCAAGATGCGCTACTAACCACAATGTATCGTTGGAGGACCAACGTAGCTTGAAAGAACCCTCCTTCTCTATTAGTATACGACCTTGGTTTCCACAGGGGTTGGTTATGGGATCTTCACCTAGATTGCACGTATCCCGAGTGGGTCCACGTGGAGGTGAGACTAGGAGTTGCTGGATAAGAGGCTATGAACCACTGTAGAATCTGTTAAACGCCCAATGCGCAGGTCACCAATGGTACGCAATATCCAGCCGTTTACCAGCCAAATGGTAATGGTAATCAATAGCAACCTCGGTTAACTTGTACTTTGTACTCGTTGGGTATCCGCAGTCTGGAGAGAAGGCCAGGAGGTCTTCAGCTCGACATGGTGCTATATCTGGTGCTTGACATAAGCCAGGAATAATTCAATGCAGCGAATGATACGTCCAGTTTTGAGTTATGTCAAAAAGGATCTCGTCAAGAGTTCGGGATATTCTTTTGTAATATTGTTTGGATATCAGGAAGACCTTCTCTTTGGTATTCTGAACTACCTTAAAAGCCTTTTTGATGTCGATTTTGAAGATCGTTTGGACGACGTGTGGCCTTAATCTTAGTGGCTCATCGCTATTGGTGAGTAGCTGGCCTTATGTACTTCCCTTTTATTCCAGTTGGGCATCATACAGCACATTTGAGGCTGTATAATCTATTGTAAGTTCATAGAATTCTGGGAAGTTTAGAAGGTGCTCCAGACCTGTAGTCAGCATATATTCTTTTAGATACAATTTGGTAAGATTTCTACAGTAATGCTGCAACAAAAGCAAAATTGTAGTTTATTCATAACACACTTCTAAGGTTTCTAATCAAAATTGGTAGCAAACCTAGAGTCTGATTTTGATTAAATATTCAAATGTTTTGAGCACGGATTAGTCTGATGGCCGAAAATTAGGAATTAGAAAGAAAATTATGTTTCTAAACATGTTTAACTTCGAATTATAAAAAACGCTCACTATGTGCATCATCGAATGAAAACTTATTTCGTATAATCCGATGATTATTAAATTAGTGAATGCATAAAAAATATAATTTGAATAAAATACTTTAGCTTGTTGAATAAAACATCGTCTCGGAATAAAATCATGTCGAAAAAAGTTGGATTCTTAGCTTGTTGTAATCACATTCACTTTCCCCATATCGCAGATAGTTTGCGAAACTTAAAATTGTTACACAACCGATCCAACATGTTTCCTATCCAAATATCATTATCATATACGTAAAATTGCACAGCTGAACGTCAAATACATAACATCACCTTCGGCAAAACTATTAGCGCTGAATTCTGTCGCGATGCACCAAGCAACGATTAGCCTTGAAAACGCACCAACCGACCGACTGACTAGGCGCACTATGTGCATTGCACGGCATCGGCAAGGCAATCATGGGGCATGGGGCAAAAGCACCAGCATAAATAAGCTCAGCAGCAGGAACTACTTTTCCGCATGTTTGGGGTTCCCTCCCACCCCCCACGGTACCACCTATAGACGCGATAAACAAAACCCAGCAACAGTGGTTCATTTTTTTCTGCTTTTTAGCGTGTCGGCGTCATTTTGTTACTTTTCCCGTCTGCTTTCGTTCAGCCATGCCAAAATTGAAAACATCCCGAGAGGACCGTAAAATTCGTATATTTAGACACATTATTTATGACGATTTTAACTGGCTCAACACTTACACTTCAATTGCTTGCTGATGAGACCGTGTTACTTTTTTTTATAAATTCCAGCTCCGACTGTCGCTTCACAAGATCTTCGACGGATACCTTCCGACACTAATTCCTTTTAGAGGAAAAAAATGAACACTCACAAAGCGCAGCAAATAAAGAACTTGTTAACACTTCGCAACGGCACAGACCGAGGTCACAGTGAAAAACATCCCACTATTTTGATTGCCACTTGCTTCTCTTCTCAGTTTGCTTCCTACTACGCACTTCCGCCAGCTTCTTTCAACTTTTAACCTTCTCGGCAATCAATTTTTACAGCTCTTC
The DNA here is from genome assembly GCF_943734655.1 of Sabethes cyaneus. NCBI lineage: Eukaryota > Metazoa > Arthropoda > Insecta > Diptera > Culicidae > Sabethes > Sabethes cyaneus. The sequence goes on from NC_071354.1 coordinate 14,066,602, forward strand.
GAAGCTGGAAATCAAACTATTCAACTTGCAAAACCGAAATTCCACCGAGCAAAAGCATTTTTCCTTAGCACTGTTCAACACACGCAACAAAGTAGCGATTTTTGCAGCTATCCTCACTTGAATGGAATTCAGATTTATTCACTAAACTTCTTTATTTGGTATTTAAACGTGCGCGAAACTCATCCGCAAAGTTATTTTTGCAACTTGACTGACGAATGAATGAGAGCGGACTAAAATCTGCTCAGGGCTGCTGCCTGTTCCGTTAGTCAAACGAAAGAAGGCAACGCTCTGTTCAGGCTGCTGTTGTTTTTGCGGTTTTTGCGTAAGAAAAAAGAGAGCGAAACATTTTTGTTTTTGTTGTCTCCAACAATTGACAGTTTGTAACGGAGCTTTATGCAAGTGTGAGCGGATCGTTTGGTTTGTTTGTTTAAACCACCCCACTGTCACAAATGTCATTCCCATACATTTTTCGTGTAGCCAACATCTCATCTAGCCCACAACAAACTTTGCCTCGGACAAAATGTATTTGTGAGTAGCCCGCTCTAACTTCAGCCTCGGATGAATCTGTATTGGTAAGCTCCCGAACAAAGTTACTTTTTTGCTTTTTTCTTTTTGTGTCGGACGTGTAGGAAGCGTAAAAAGATGTTAGCTACTTCTTTACCCTTCAGTTTCATACGCCTGGTTTAAACCCGTGTGACAGAGTGCAATAGCTAAAAAGAGAGAATAAGTGTGTTCGTGTTTTCGCCCTTGAGCTGTTTTCGCCGTTTTCACAAATCTAGATAGAATTAACAAAAGGGCGAATGTCGCAAATGTAAACAAAACGAGTGAGAGTTACTTTTTGCTGGACCAGCATAGAGCTTGCTAATTTGCGGTTGTGTTGGTGGTTTGTTTTCCCCCAGTTTGAAAAACGTCATGGAAAAACCAACAGCAGCAACAACAAATTGCGTGTACGTATACGCGGCATAGTGTGCGTACGGTAGCTGTCAGCAATCTCAATTGGAAAATCAACCCTCACTCGGTTTGTTTACGCTTGCGACATTCGCCCTTTTGTTAATTCTATCTTCAAATCGCTTTTTGTATTACAGTGCAGTATAGTTGTTTTAAATTTGCTTCGGGATTTTTATGGCTTTTATTCTATCTAGCTTTTTACGAGCCATAATGACGGACGTGTTCGTAATATTTGAACAGCATTTTTAACATATCCCTAATACGTCGCACTTTTTCTTTCCGTACATTCCTTTAATTTTACGGTGAACGCGCTGAAAGAGAACGTGCGATGTATTAAAGAAATGTCAAAAATGCTGTTCAAATATTACTACCCAGGTAACCAATAAGCATTTCCAATGCAATTTAAATGCAAGCCAATAAGCATTTAAGTTGCCTTAAATGCTACTTAAATGCTATTTTGGCAAAATATGCGGCTACTTTACTGCTAGCCCTCTTATAGTGCTGACAATGCTTATTTGCAGCTAGTTACCAGCAAGAAGAATTTAAATAGAATTGTGGATGCCAATTTACAACAGTTATGCAGTTAAAAAGCTGATAAACAACAACCTGCAGTATAAAACGCCAGGGATGCTAATAAACGACTGATTTACTGCTTATTTTAATGCTTATTGGTTACCTGGGTAACACGTCCGCCATATGGCTCGTAAAAAGCTGGATTAGGGAAATGTCAAAAACGCTGTTCAAATATTACGAACACGTTCGCCATTATGGCTCGTAAAAAGCTGGATTAGGGAAATGTCAAAAACGCTGTTCAAATATTACAAACACGTCCGCCATTATGGCTCGTAAAAAGCTGGATAGGCATTTCCAATGCAATTGCAATGCAATCCAATAAACATTTAAGTTGCCTTAAATACTGCTTAAATGCTATTTTGGCAAGATATGCAGCTACCCAGTAAACCATTTGGTTTGTATATCTCGATTGCAACTGAGATATACGAAATCATATCTGAACGAAAAAGTTATATTTCACGCCATATAAGAACATATATGTACCAAAGTGGAGGCGATATACGTGCGAAAGCTTTGTCAATTATTTGTAATTCTTTTTTGCGTAGTTTTTATAACACGCAACTAAATACTCCTGAATATTGTCAATTGCAAGGAAAATTGTACCATCCAAAGTGCGATATCGCTAATAAAAGTGCTATTTTGCATTAAATCGTTTCGGTATCTTCGGCGCACTTTTTCGTTATCTTCCAAGCAATAAGTGCGCCGAAGATATCGAAACGATCTAATGCAAAATAGCACTTTTATGAGCGATATCGCACTTTGGATGGTACAATTTTCCTTGCAATTGACAATATATGATTAAGATATAATCAAATACTGCAATCGTCTATACTGCTTTATAATTCACAGTCATGAATTGTATATGAAGGCACGCACGACTGCAAAACAACTTATTGTTTACTTCGATTTGACATACTCTAATTATTATACAATTCCAATGTGAAATTGACATGAAAACGATTTATTATGAACTTTCTATTACGATTTTGTGTTATCTGGGTACTTTACTGTTAGCCCTCTTATAGTGCTGACAAAGCTTATTTGCAGCTAGTTACCGACAAGAATTTAAATAGAATTGTGGATGCCAATTTACAACAGTTATGCAGTCAAAAGGCTGATAAGCAGCAATCTGCAGTATAAAACGCCAGGGATGCTAATAAACGATTGATTTACTGCCTATATTAATGCTTATTGGTTACCTGGGGAGCAACGTACCGTTTGTTTGTGTTAACACCCAGTAAACCATTTGGTTTGTATATCTCGATTGCAACTGAGATATACGAGATCATATCTGAACAAACAATTTATATTTCACGCCATATAAGAAAATATATGTACCAAAGTGGAGGCGATATACCTGCGAAAATTTTAACAACTATTTGTAATTCTATTTTGCGTAGTTTTTATAACACGCAACTAAATACTCCTGAATATATGACTAAAGGCCCCCATACACGTACGTACATGTTGGCCGAAAATGTTGGTGAATTCATGCTCGTCCAATACGCTCGCCGGAGTGTGAGTGCCACGAACCTAGCTGACAGAAGAAAATGTTCGGCTCGCCGCTCGACCGGAATGACCCTCCAACATTTTGTTCATTTCCAACCCAACATATGCGTACGTGTATGGGAGCCTTAAGATATAATCAAACATTGCAATCGCGTATACTGCTTTATAATTCACAGTCATGAATTGTATATGAAGACACGCACGACTGTAAAACAACTTATCCAGCTTTCCACGAGCGATAATGGCGGATATTGAGCACAAGTGGGCACAATCTTTTGACATGCATTGGAGGAGCGTCGAGTTCGCCCTGACGGAGTTACTATGGATACATTCATGATTGTTTGTTGTTCGAGTGTAAAAATGTAAACATTGTTTAATTTTGCAGATCAGCAGAAGTGGAACATAATTAAACGGATTCAAACTTTTATAGTGGTTTGCGGCCATAATTTGCTGAAGGCACTGGCTCAGAATACTTTTTTACAATCGTGCGAATTAAACATTCAAAACACATTAACGCAAACATTAACTTTATGTTGGTCGAGCCGTTGTCAAGTTTGCTCTCGAACAGCGTCTCGATTTGATAAGAAACTTTCCGTTGCGTATTTGGACATTCTCCCTCAAATTTGCGAAAACTGCAAAGCCACAATCCATAAAACTTGTTGTCCGTTCAATTATGTTCCTCTTTAGCTGATCTGCAAAATTGAACAATGTTTACATTTTTACATTCGAACAACAAACAATCATGAATGTATCCATAGTATTGTGCTTTGCAGCTGTACCTGGATTAATCCAGATTATTTTCTCTAATGCCAATGTATATGACAAAACAAAACAGAAACATTGCAGTTGTTACTCTTTCTCTTTCTCACTCACAGCATTCGCATTGTCGCACTTTTTGTGCCAGTCGCACTTTTAGACTGCGGTGTCCAGTAAGGTGCAAAATGCGGGATAACTCCGTCAGGGCAAACTCGACGCTCCTCCAATGCATGTCAAAAGATTGTGCCCACTTGTGCTCAATATCCGCCATTATCGCTCGTGAAAAGCTGGATAGAGCTTGCTAAGCCCAGTGCAAAAGGCTACAAAAACTTATCGTTTATCACTCAAACGTATGTTTTTTTACCGGGGTATAACTGGGGGAAAACAAAAACAAACGTGTAAAATCAATGTAAAATCTAACAACAGCAACAACAAATCGCGCGTCGATGTGTGTACGATAAACGTCAGCAAGCTCAATAGAGTATTTTACGTGACGTTTAATACTATATGTTTTTTATTTGTTTATGATCTTGACACTTACTGGTAACGACAACATGTACTAGTAAAAGAGAGACAGAAATATATTTGGTTTTGATGTCACAAATTCTCTGAAAATTGCTTACGCGATTCCGTGTAAGTGTGAGCGGGTACCAGAAGTGTTTCCTTCTTCTTCTTCATAACAATGTAAACAACAACAAACTGCACTGCTCGAATATAAACCATAAACTGTCGTCGTAAACAGCCTTATCCAGCTTTTTACGAGCCATAATGGCGGAGGTGTTCGTAATATTTGAACAGCATTTTTGACATTTCCTCAATACAACGCACGTTTTCTTTCCGTACATTCCTTTAGTTTTACCGTGAACGCGCGGAAAGAAAACGTGCGATGTATTGGGGAAATGTCTAAAATGCTGTTCAAATATTACGAACACGTCCGCCATTATGGCTCGTAAAAAGCTGGATAGACCTTTCCATTCAAGTGTGTGTTGGTGCTTGAAAATGAGGCAAACAGGCATCAGCTCTTCCTCAAAATGAGGCAAATATCATGTATATACACGCGTATTTCGTGTTCGCTAGTGTGGGTGCTTGAGCTGTCAGAAAGCTCTATTAGAGAAATGTCAAAAATGCTGTTCAAATATTACGAACACGTTCGCCATTATGGCTCGTAAAAAGCTGGATAGACAATTTCACACCCCTGGTTTAGACGGTTTCAATTTAAAAAAAATCTGACATCACTGCTTCTGGGTGATGAGAAGTTATAAAAGAGTAAAGGCCCAAACACAATGCATACGGATTTTACTACGTTGCGGCAATTTGACAGTTTTTCCGTTGGTTTTCTGTCAAATATCCGCAACGTAGTAAAATGAGTAAAATCCGTATGCATTGTGTTTGGGCCTTAAGTTTGACAAGATTCCATGTTATTATAAAAATATAAAATCGTTACAACGCGTGGTAACGGGTGTATCACGTCATAGTTGCGCATTTTGTTGTAAGTTTTCTACAGATAAATTTTATGAGTTTATTTCACAATCATACATAATGTTCTTTCGTATTTTACAGAACTGACGCAATATGTGGCCTGAAATACAAACCGCTAAGGAAGAAAATCGCCGTGAATTGAAACTGTCGGGAGCAGCTGTTCGAAAACGGTTTGAGGCAGATGATGGTTTGCTGGATGAAGCCGTCTTTCAGTTGACGGCCCTCAATTTGCTGGACATTAACGATACTCCTTTGGCGGAACTGTCTCCTAAAGTAGGAGAGCTAAAAAATTTACAATCGCTGCTTTTGTTTCGAAATAAAATCTGTACGATTCCGGTAGAACTTGGTCAGCTAACGGCACTGAAAGTGCTGGATTTGTCAGGGAATCAGATTGGATCGATGCCAGCTGAACTAAACTTGCTGAAACAGCTTACTACACTTAATTTATCGGGAAACAAGTTGAAACATGTGGATCTGAGTCAGTTGGACAATCTCAGCATTTGTAATCTGGCCGCAAATGAACTGGAGGAATTTCCGATTTTTCCATGCGGAAAGGACGTACACCATCTATCTGAGGTATATGTATTTAATGTTGATTTAATTTCAATATTATAACGTGATACTTTTAGGTGATTTTGGAGAAAAACAAGATCAGAGAAATCCCGTCCAATTTTTCAAATCAAGCTGGCATTAAAGTGCTGAATGTAGCAGACAACAAAATCGAGTTGGTTCCTAAATTTTTGACCAAATGTACCAAATTAAAAGGTAATGCTTTAGTTAACCAACGTTTGACAATGTTAAACATTTAATTTTTTCGCAGAAATCAACCTCAAAGATAACCCATTGAAGGACAAGCGTCTCAAAAAGCTCGTTGAGCAGTGTCGCAGCAAGCAAGTTTTGGACTACGTTGAAAAACATGGGCACGTGTCATCGGAAAGCGACAGCGTTGGTAACGAATCTTGCCATTCACCCGACGAACCTGAAGAACCAATCGTCATTGATGTTCGTCAGAAGATAACTGTATTTAAGCCATCGGCTGAATCTCGCAAGGTGAGCATCAGTGCGGAAGCCAAATCTTTGCGGCCGTATGTGCTCCACTGTATCGTTCGTGACTATGCTATCACAAACATGAAGCGATTTCTTCAGGCACAAAACGATCTTCATGACAACGAGTGCGGCAAAAGGGAGTTAGCCACAATCGCGACCCATGACCTAACCAGAATCAAAGGTGATGTTAGCTACCAAGCGGATTTATCAGAAACTATTGAAATAACGCCCTTGGGCGCGAAAGCCAAAGTTACTGCAGCTAAATATTACGAAGATTTACGCCAACAAGCCGAAGCCATACGGAAGGAGAAGAAACGAAGCACCTACTCGGGTATATATAAATTTATTAATTTGCTGGAAGGCAAAGTGTTCGTGTTCTTTAAGGATGCAGAGAAGGTAGTCAGCCTACCTCCGCTGACCAATTGCGACGAAACGAAGGTATCCACCGAAACCAAACATCTGCTGCTGGAGGTAACCAGCTCTGTCAGTCTGGAGTGCTGTCAGCGGGTAATGTTGGCTCTGGTTAAGAAGATGCTACTGCTAGATGTTCAGGTCAGTCGGTCCCATGCCGAAGGAAAGAAAAAATCGAAGGGAAAGGGTGTTACAGTCGTGAACTACGATAAGCCAATGGAACTCACTCTCGAGCAAGTTCGTCTACACGACACAGAGGGAAACTTTCTCTCGATATATCCCGGTAAAACGGATCTTGTGTTCCCGGAAGAAGAGAAAATCGATGTGGAGTTCAAATAAGTTATGCGAACGTTTTAAATGTATTATTTTTATCCGGTCGGTTGTTATTCGGAAATATTATTACTAGACTACGAAGCACAGTGATACAGGAAATAAAACTGTAGGTCTACGAACTTTGCACATTTTCTTTATTCGGTCCCGGGCAAATCAAAACTTTCAATTAGGACTTCAACTATATTTGCAATATATCTTTATCCGTATAACTTTCTTGGATCGTCGAAAACTACTCAAACGTTTTGTTTTAGATGAACAATTTTCACTAATGTTTTTTAGCAAATCAAATGCATTTTAACAACTTAAAAACAGTTCAATCAATTTGATTCATGGAACTTATTTTGCAAGACGAGTGACGGAACAAGGCAAATTTTAATTTGCATTTTGTTCAGTATTAATCGAATCGAATGATGTGATAATTTTGTAATTCACATAATATCGCAGTAAATGCGAATGGCAGCGCAGCGCCATGGATTTTGGCCTGTCTCGCCACTCACATCGCAGAACTGGCCCCAATGATTAGTCCTCTGGTTTAAATGCAGTGCAATCCTTCCCCAGCTTCTATTGATCTATATATTCATTACAATTCAACAATTGTTGAAAGTATTTCTTCCATCTTACTACAACCGTTGATTTATTAGTAAGCAGTAGGTTTTTTCCAAGGTCTGAAGAAAACCGCAATTTTCAGCGTTTAATTGCAAGACACAAGAGACGAATCGATTTGTTTTCCTCCCTGGGGGTTAGTTCCCCGATTAACGATTGTTCAACCTACAGGATTCATGCTCTCAATGTCTGAACAAACCGCCCAAACCGAGATATGCCTGACATACCACCCTGTTAATAAATAAGCAACACTTCCCCGTAGCCACTGGTTTTTCGCAATTTCCTCAGTCCCGTCAGCCACCAACAGCAAAATGCCAGCCCCTAAATTCCATGCGAATAGCCTCCACCAATCACTGACACCATCCACCATCCGACAAGAAGGAAGCATTCTAGGTGCAGCTCAAGGCAACGGATCTACGACAGCTGTTCACCACGGGACATCAAAATCGTCACCGGAGATATGAACTCCCAGCCCAGGTCGGCAGGAAAGCAATGTATGGATTAGTGATCGGGTCCCATGGCTTGCACACCGACACGAACATACGCTCCCTATGCGGGTTCGGTGATGGACTCAGTTCATTACCTATAGGGACTGTAGTGGCAGTACATGTGCGTGCTAAATTATCGACGTCTCGGAGCGAGCGGCTGATTATGAAATGCAGTATCCCGCAAGCAATTCCTAAGATGGCAGACCCATCAGCGGGATGGTACCTGGAATGTTCGAACTCCATGAACCGGTGCAAGCTGGCTTGCTTGCTCGAGAGTCGGAGTGGGATTACTGCTATACAGGAAGTTCGATGCCCAAATTCCGGAAAAAAGGGAGTTCCGTGCAGTAGATCCTACTGCAGGTACTTCTTTCAAGTACCACATCTACTACAGTGGCGATAGAAAAGCAGAATATATAGTCGGTTTCGTAGTGTTGAGAAAGCAAAAGCAACGAATTATCCGGTGGATGCCCGTATATGTTTGTTGAGAATTAAGGGCAATTTTTTCAACTACAGGCTAATCAACGTCTACGCACCGACGGACGATAAATCCGATGATGCTAAGTACGAGTTCTACGACAGGCTCGAGAGGACCTATGGAGAGCGCCTAAAACATGACGTGAAAATGCGCAGATCGGAAGGGAGAAATTTTTCCGTACAGTCATTGAAAGACATAGCCTTCATCTATCGACCAATGATGACGGTCTGAGGCTCATAAATTTTGTACCTTGTAAGTCGTAAGGGCCTGCATAGTGTCGTCGTCCTGAAAGTAAAAACAAGTTAGATCAAAACTTCTCGCAACCTGTGTGTCTAAAAATAACCCAAAAACCAGATAGGTCGCTGCATTAATAAGGGGGATTGCACAGTCTTCTTTTGTCCAGCGCCTCTATGGTTTAAAGGTACACGGGTACCAGGGTGCCACACGCCCTGGCAGGTGTTGTGGGTTCAAATCCGGTTATAATCTGCTACCCATGCACCTTCCAGCATTGGACAAAAGATAGGAGTCACAACGACAACTTGTTAAGCGTACCTACCTATTATCCCCCCCCCCTTCCTTTCCCAAAAAATTTTCATTACTTTCCCCTACCGTCCCTCCATCAATTGTAAAACCATCGTTTCAAAAAATATTAATATTAATGCCTGACCGCAAGGTCAAAGACTAAAACACGAGTTTGGTCAAGGTGCAATACGAAAAGCAAACGTGGAAAGGAATGGAACTATCATCACGAAATCTCACATGCTTCTTGGCTTTGCGGATGAGGTCGATATCATCGGAATCAATCGTAGAGCAGAGGAAGAGGCCTTCAGGTCTTTTAAAAGGGAAGCGCGGCGAGATTGGGGTTTACCACGAGGCTTGCCATTAACACCGTCAAAACGAAGTACATGATTGCGTACCGAGGTGGAATTAGATTGTGAACGATATGAAGTAGTGGAGGAATTTATATACCTTGGTACAGTCGTGACATGTGAGTTTGCAAATTTGCACAAAACTGGCGCTCTACAGAACACTAATCCTCCCGGTGGCCCTTTACGGTCATATGAATCGTGGACGCTAAAGGAAGCTGATCAACGAGTGCTTGGGATTTTTGAGCGTAAAATTCCGCGATCCATACTTGATGGCAAGATGGAAGATGAAGTGTGGCGCAGACGCATGAATCACGAGATGTAGCAAGTATACAAATATGCTGATATAGTGAAGGTAGTACAATGTGGAAGGCTACGGTGGGCTCGGCACGGGGTCAGAATGCCCAACGAAGGAGTAGCCTATTTTCAGCAGAACACCAGGAAGAGGCCGTAGACTCCGAGGTAGACCCCTCACCCGATGCGATGGGTGTGCGCTGTCGAAGACGATGCACGTTCAGCTGGTGTTCGTGGGGATTGAAGAATGGCAGCCCAGGATCGTCAGTACTGGAGGACCATAGTTCATTCGGTGCAGGATCGGTAACGGACCGTTGCCACTAAAGTAAAGTAAAGTAAGTAAGAGACATGTAATATCTGAGCATATTGTACCGTGCAAGTTAAACCCAAAACGACGATAGATTGAAATGTGAACAAAGATAGCTGCTAGACAAAGATAGATCAGGCAGAGAAAGAAAAGAAAAGAAAAGAAGAAATTTTTAGTCAACATGTTGATCGCAATTTTCGAGTTAGTAATATCACGAGAATTCTATGTCTGTCCATCACCTGTGCTACTACCGACTAACTACTCGCTAGGATGGACGCTACTCATCTCCCAAATACCCATGTCATCACGATTGACCCAGCGCTGTTCAACAACCTATGCTCATTAAAAGCCACAGCCGCCTCTTTATCTACCATCTTTGCAGTATTGTAGCTGTGGGCGTAAATTTTCGAATATTTTGTGCGGAATATTATTCAAGAGCAATATTATCGCTCAGAACTATCGAAAAACTACTTGATCTGCCGAAAAATAGAGCAGATGCGATATAATGGGGACTGGTACTCGCTCGTATTATTCCCGGTGGCATTAATGGCATATTTGTAGCGGTAGTCAACCGATTTGTCGGTATGCTCTTCAGACCGTGGTCAATTTAAATGATTCTGTAACTAAGAAGGGATGAGGTGGATCAAAAAGAACTTCACTTGGAGATATGTATATATGCCGTGTTAAGTCAAGTTAAGTGTTAAGTGCAAGCTGTCACTGAAGCAAGACTTAATAAGATGTTAACGACGTTGATAATTCTGTGAGGATGGTATTGCATCGAAAAAAAATCCTCATACCATGGCCATATATTATGTACTATGACCCCATTTTAGGAAGTGGGAATGATGGTATATTGAGGACAGCCCTTCGCTATCGCTTGAGTCAGCCAGAGAATCGAATACCTGTTTTTACTTGAAGAAGTTTTAACTCTAAAAAGATTTAGTTAGAAATGGAATTTCAGTTGAAGTCTGCCAGCATTGGGCAATGGACAGAATAAAATATATATCGAGGCTATAAAGCTTTTCGAGAGATCCACTAAGTCCGACCGCGACGACAGCCGCAAGAATGGAGAGGAGCAGGCCGCCGGTGAGTTGCCACCGTTCGACTTGATGGACTCTCCGACAGAGGCTCATCAGCATTAGGAGGGCCCTTGGGAGACAAACAGCGTCATTCATGATCATTTTATGTTGTTAGTTGAATACCGTTAACGCGGTTAGTCACAAGACATGCAAATCATTCTAATAAAGGAGGGAAATAAGAAAAAAAATAATTATAATTAATTACATCCAAAACAATACAATAGAGGTGACAGTAACAGCAACGATAGCAATATTAGTAATAATAGTAATAACATAGGAAACTGACACAGGAAACACAGCTACTGACTATAACTTTCTGCCCATTAATAATTGTAGTTTGGCAGCATAGGTATAAGAAGAATTTCCGACTCATCATAGAACACTCAAACATATATTCATTCGTACCTATACACCCATGCACACTCATACATGCATACACATGTATACATGTACGTGTGTGTATATTTTTCAGTGCTGTGCTGTCCATAATCGCATAACAGCCACAAATTCTATGGCAATCTCATAGAAAATGTCTCGATTACGCAAATAAAGACATCACATCATTTTTGAACACTCGTTCGTTCTAACTAGCGATAATTTTTAATTTTCATGAGTAAGTCAAAATCTCATGTTTCTAGAGAAATTTCTGTGCATACCAGCAATTCATCTAGGGAACTGAGTAAGCCCTCCCGGTGCTTCGGCCCAAACGGATTGAATTTAAAATCAAATCCGATCGATTTCGCTCCATTCCGCTTTACGAGACACATGCTACACATAAAGCTAAATTATGCAATACTATACTACATACTACACATATATCTAACTTAAACTATATTACATTCTGCATGCGGAATTAAGTTTAGGATTGTGCCGAAGTGCGCGACAAACCACCTACCCATGGGAGGGTTGCCCCCTTAAACAAAAAGTTGTAATAAGAAGTAGAATTTTGTTAATTGAATTTTGACACTACTTAACCGTTCAGAATATGATGATTGCACGGTACACTCCCGACATTTCTGCAGTTTCTATCGAATCATAATTTTGTCCGTCCTTAAACAAATGTAAGACCGAAGCAAAAAGAACGAAGTCCACTTGGACGGTATCACAATAGATCAAGTGATAATGTCTATAAAAAAACAGGCCTTTCCAGTTCGGCGTACCGCTGATGGGCTGCTGTCTTAGGCAAGTTTCCTCTGCCAGTTAATGCAACAGTGACTCGAAATTTATCCGTATCTAACTTGCACTGATTTGTAAATATATGATATCTCTATTGTCTCTGCTAACAGCTGTTGAATAATGAAATAATTGAATAACTATAAATGTCAGAAAACGGTTTGGCATTTTTTAAAAATATATATTTACACCTAAAAGCTAGGATCTCAAAACCTAACAAAACATTCCGTCCTGATTTTTCACTGTAATCGAATACACTAGTTGTGACAAAGAATTTCCTAACTTAGGCAGTTGTCACTAGAGATTTAATCTTAAGATTGTCCAGAATACAATCAGAAACTTACCTGAATACCTGAGTAAAAAGAACTCCAAAAATAACATTCAACAGCTATTTGTTCAATTAAAATTGTGAAGCGATCAATCACATGGTTGTCATACTTGAGAGGAGTGAGTTTTACAATAGAGACCCATCGTATGGCTACTAGGCTAAAGATTCCTCCGGTTCCCTGTTGAGAAATAAAACATGATTGGTTAGAATCGTTATTATCGAAAACAGTGATGGTTGAAGCTGGGGTATGGTAGCTTGTCTTCAAAAATACGAAGGGAAAACAGAATAGATAAACAATGACAACAGTAACAATCACAGATGCACCAACAGAATCCCAATTCACAAACAGATCACTAAAAAAAGAAAGAACAATAAAAAACTAAATTCAATAATAGACAACGAGCAAATGATAACTAGTAGGTTTGTAGCATTTTGTAGAATGAATCACACAAGCAAAATACCATGACGATTTACCTTCAACCGAAAACAACACTTGAATGACCTATCGTTGGTACAAGAGCTGATAGGCGCGATTATGGTGGATGGATTATCAAACTGATGTTCAACAGTGTCTTGTAAGTTAATCAGAAGTTTTTATTAGTCGTTTATGGCTGACTTATATATATAGAGTTGAATCCGGTGTATATATACGCATAGCAAAAATATGTTTAATGTTTCTATCCGTTAATGTGCTGATTGTAAGGTAGTTTGACGATAATCATGAATGAGCTGGTAGACAAATGATAATAGACAGTATTGTTCTATAATCCTGAAATGGTTTAGCTCTTACTGCTAACGATAATTCAATTTCAAGTCATTTTTTATACTAATTTACCGGAAGAAAACAGGAACGTGGTTTAGAAAATACACTACTTAAATGAGTCTAATGTTTAAATAATAAAATACTCTATAATATCCGAAGAAATGTGATTTAATACATCAAATTATTACTAACTTGCGAAATGAACTACGACGATACATAAATAAGACGTAATTCGAAGTTACCTACTTAGTCTACAGATCAGCTACTCATGCTGTATACACTAGATATTTTGAATTTCACACAAAATTTGAAATAGCAACCATCTAGTCTGTTCTGTTATTCTTTTATAATTAGTGGTTCTTGTAAAAGCACTTAGATGTGATAGAACCGTTCGATTTGGCAACAAGAAAAAATATAATCTCTAAACAACGAACCAAAGAAGCTTTTTATCTTGATACTACATTTAATACAAAAAAGTTGGCAAGTTCTTTTTTGATTTAGAAATTACTAATCAAAAATTAAAACGCGAATTTTAAGGCACAATTACAAATAACCTGTTCATGTCCACGAATTCATAATCGTGATCGTCTTCTGGATGAACTGATATACTGATAATAAAGTGGCAATCCGGTAGATTCTCCGAAGTCTACTAGTTCGAACATTTTTTTCGGTATTTCAGTTCGATGCGAAACACAAGCACAATAAAATCAGTTTTCAGAAAATTTCGTAAACCGAACTAAATATCATTGCATATTGGTGGCATGGTGGCAGCACTTCCTCAAAAGTGTCCCAAGAAACAAACACAACAGATATAAAAAAACGAAACGAATGCAGCACGCCCAAGCGTACAGAGAATAGCCAAAAACCGAAGAGCACCCACGCGTCATCCCACAAAAAAAAAATAACGAAACTAAACGAAATCTACATTCTACGTATAGTCACTTACAGTTCCTCAAAAAACGCTACTCGTGCTTTCGTCGAACCCGACTTGAGCTTCTTCAGGGTGGAATACTTGGTCTCACCTAGGCGCATCTGCTGCGCATTGATGTTGTCCAGCGGGCACTGCTTTTCGCCGATCTTCAGTTGCTCAATTTCCGAGCGGAGCTCCTTCAACTGATTCTGCACTTGCTTAGACTTGGTCAGGTATTCCACTCTGCGTTTGCAAAAGTAAAAGTTAAAAAATAAATAATAAAACCAATTTTTGCCTTTTTATCATACCTCTCCTTCTCTATCTCCAATGAGAGCTGGTCCATATCGCCGTCAGCAAGCAGATCGTAAGTGTTACTCTCCAAGTTGGGAGTTTCCGGCGAGGAAGACGGTGTTATAAATATCGATTCGGTAGATGTTCGACTCAGGAAGGTAAGCAGTTTTTCCTTGGCTTCCTTCTCTGCAACACGGGCGTGAATTAGCTCGTTCTTCAGCTTGTCAGCTTCCATGGATCGCTTGCGGGACTCCTCGATCATTCGAGCAGTCAGCAGCTCAGCTTCCTGTGTTTTTCGCTCCAAGTAAATTTTCTCCTCTTCAGTTTTTCGCGCCGTCATACGCATCCGATTAATCTCTTGTTCCACCTCCAGTGCTTTATGCGAGAGTAGCAAAGCTTCCTCCTCTGCTAGGCGGTTCTTCTCCGCCAACAGCTCCGCTGCTTCTTCGCTTCGACGCTACGAAAGTATACGCTATTAGCTAAGAGAAACCAAAAGTCCTAAAACTACTTACCAAAGCCTCATTGGCAGCTGCCATCTCCTCCTGTAATTGCATCAGTCTTTTCTCCATGTTGGCTCTTTCCTGTTCTGCCTCTTCTCGCAACTGTTTCTCCCGAGCCAACTTGTTTCTCTCGATGTGCCGTCGATGTTTTTCCTCCTTCGCTTGTGCTTTCATCTGTTGAATCTCCATCGTATCCGGCTTGCGCCGTTTCATATACAGTTCGTGATTGCCCACACACAGGTCCAACAGTTCCTTGTTGGTCCGAGCTTTCTCCGAGTAGAACGTAGTGGCAACATTACCCTTTTCTTCGTTCGTTTTGACGAAGAATCTTTTCCCATCAAAGCTGATGTTGCGTATTTCATTCCACGGGAAAGTCGTCATCGGTGTCAGTTTATTTTCTTTGCTGTAAATGTTGAGTCCAAGTGCCGTTACGCCAACGTAGACTTCCGTGTTTTTCTTGTTCTAAAAATAAAAAGAAGCTTAAAATTTCAAGAAAAAGTCATAAATCAACGTGAATGATAAAACTTACTGTGATCGGAAAATAGTTAACACCGAACATGTCCAAATCTTGTGCGATTTTCAAATACTCCATTTCCGCTTCGTCCCTCGACATGCCCCGATGATCAGCGTACCAGGTTTTGATGCGTTCTTCCCACATCTGCGGTGTCATTTGATACTGATCAATTACCCGCTGTGGCAGTAAATTTTCACTGATCAACATACCCGGCTTGCAAACAGCCTCATCGTAATCACCATACTAGAGAATGCAGAACAATCAAATTAGAATTCCTGGTACCGACTGATTCCCTTACCTTGGCCTGCACTGCATAGGATGCTAGCAAAACGGATGCCTCCGGTGGACAGTAAACTTCCATCGTCAGGATCGCTGCTTTGATCTGCAGGAAGAACATGTGCTGGGTAACTTCCTGCACCAGCTCTTCGGCTACATTCTCGGGAAAGAATTTTGCCATAAACATAAACACGCAACCTTCGTTCGTAAGGTTTATGTGCTGATCGAGAACTTTTTTGTCCATTTTAAGCCAGCTCTTATAGCCTTTTTTGTCCACATAGCGCAGACCGAAGTACCACGTCTCCCGCAGACCGATTGTGCGACAAATTAGATCGAAAAGATAGCTACCAGTTGCGCGGTGCTGTAATAATCGAACGAAAAAAAAACAGAGAAACAAATGTTCCTATGAGCTACGCATAATTTGTTACGTGCATGCTTCCCGATTTAAGCAATTATAAATAGAATCCGCCCACCACCAGTCATCCGATAAAAAAAAATAACAAACCAAACCCACTTACCTCAAGAGGAAACTCCAGCTCGGAGTCGTAGGTGCACACCTTAACCGGAAACTCCTTGTTGGATTTTTTGCGCCGGAAGGGGGCCATCATTCTCCCGGACGGAGGTGCCCCGAAGATGCTTTCGGAATCCACCTTAAGGCAGCGCTTTCGAATGAAACGACAGCAAACCCGATCGAACGGCGGTGGATTCGAAACGGTATTTCTAGATTCCTAGTAAACTTCTGGACTGAACTTATAGTGAACGCAGGTCAATTTTATTATGGCCTTTGGTTTGCTCATCAATTCTTGCGTAAACACGAACACCACTAATAAGCTTCACGGACGGCTTCCAAGGGGAAAAATATTCTAACTTTTCATCATATTTTCCTGCGTAAAATTTATCTTATTCCACTGCTTATTTGCGATTTTACGTAGAAAAAATAACGCCACAACATTTGATGCACTTTTTAACAGACACAAACAGAAAATAACGCGTTTAATTATAATTTTAAAACGTAAATAACTTTTAGGCACTTCACTTTTCTGGAGGCATATTTTTATTTGCACAAAAACGCGACTGACAGTTCGAGGAGACGAGAACGCTGTTGATCAGCGCTGCCAGATGTGAAAGAATGTTTCAGAATTAAAAATATTTTTAAATAAAAATATTTATTACAATATTGCCCCTTTTATGACTATTTAGACTACTGTGATAATCATTTAATGCAACGTACCGCATTTTGCACAGTTAATCTGACACTAGAGTGCCTTCTAGTTTGATCTACTAATGAGTTCTTCTTCCCCTTCTTTTTCACTTCCTTTTCTTTGAGCGAAATCGTGTGCGAGATTCGACTGTGATAATCGTGTAAATCGGGGTACCCAGGTAACCAATAAGCATTTCCAAAGCAATTTAAAAGCAAGCCAATAAGCATTTAAGTTGCCTTAAATGCCACTTAAATGCTATTTTGGCAAAATATGCGGCTACTTTACTGCTAGCCCTCTTATAGTGCTGACAATGCTTATTTGCAGCTAGTTACCAACAAGAAGAATTTAAATAGAATTGTGGATGCCAATTTGCAACAGTTATGCAGTCAAAAAGCTGATAAACAACAACCTGCAGTATAAAACGCCAGGGATGCTAATAAACGACTGATTTACTGCTTATTTTAATGCTTATTGGTTACCTGGGTAGTCTAAATACACACTTAATAAAAAGCACCGAATTCGGTAAAATTTTACCGAAATCTAAACAGCTGAACGTTCGGTAAAAATTTCGATGGTGCCAATCGACGTTTACAGATCATTAGTAATGTTTGGTGCAATAAAAATTTTTACCGAACGTTCAGCTGTTTAGATTTCGGTAAATTTTACCGAATCGTTTAAGTGTGTAGGGGTAATATTACGGACAATAATTGTTGTTTTGAAAAATCAACCTTAAGCGGGGTACGCTGCTGAAAAGAAATGGATACCCAGGTAACCAATAAGCATTTCCAATGCAATTTAAAAGCAAGCCAATAAGCATTTAAGTTGCCTTAAATGCTATTTTGGCAAAATATGCGGCTACTTTACTGCTAGTCCTCTTATAGTGCTGACAATGCTTATTTGCAGCTAGTTACCAACAAGAAGAATTTAAATAGAATTGTGCATGCCAATTTACAACAGTTATGCAGTCAAAAAGCTGATAAACAACAACCTGCAGTATAAAACGCCAGGGATGCTAATAAACGACTGATTTACTGCTTATTTTAATGCTTATTGGTTACCTGGGTAAAAACGTAGCAACTTTTGCAGTGGTTTTCGGCCATAATTTCCTGAAAGCATCGGCTCAGAATACTTTTTTTCAATCGTGCGATCTAAGTACCGTGGACCCCCGTTCGTTTGACCGTTTTTAATCTGAACAGTTTTTAATTTGAACCCCGTTGGTTTGCACGACGTACAAATTAAAAATGGTTCAAACGTCATACTCAATATGACATCATTTGCTTATGCAGACAATGCTCATAAATACGATTTGTTTGTGCTGATCTAGCGTGTTTAATCTGTTTCACATTGCGTTTTCCCAACGATTATGGTAGAAATCCGATCGGAGAATGAATATTCGCTGCTTGCAACTGCTTACTAAATCAAACCACCAAAACAATAACAAAGAGCAGGGCAGCCAGTTCACACAAGTTCCAGCATATTTAGGGTTACCAGTTGTTCAAATTAAAAACTTACCCCGTTAGTTTGCATGAGGAATCGTTCAAACGAACGGGGTCCACTGTATTCGAGTGCACTCAGAGGCAAACATTAACCTCATATTGGTCGAGCCGTTGGCAAAATTACTTTCGAACAGCGTCTTGATAAGAAACTTTCCGTTGCGTATTTGGCCATTCTCCCTGAAATGTCCGAAAACTGCGAAGCCACAATCCATAAAACTTCTTATCCGTTCAGTTATGTTCCACTTAAGCTGATCTGCAAATTGAAACAATGTTTACATATTTACACTCGAACAACAAATGTTTGCTTCTGAGTGCACTCGAACTAGGACAGGCCGTGCCAAGTGTCTACCGCGGCGTTGACCCAAAATTGACCCAGTTTCTGATTGGCTGAAAGCGACGAGCTGCCGTTGACTAGAAAATATAACGCGTTATCGCTTTCAGTGTTGCTGAAACTCATTAGTGGGAATACGACAATAAGTTATTATTTCCGAATTTTGATTTCTTTTGTATTCTGTAGTTCTACACACTTAATAAAAAGCACCGAGTTCGGTAAAATTTTACCGAAATCTAAACAGCTCAACGTTCGGAAAATTGTTCGGATTGCATCTCGGTTAAACTAACAGCATTCAGTGTAAAGTGCAGGTTAAACCTGTCTATAGCATTACGGTTTACGGGTTGAACTGTCAAACTGCCCGTATCGTTAATAAATTTCGGGTTCGAGTTAGCACGAACCCAGGTTAATTTATGAATTCGCTATTAAACTACAACATCTGAAAAAAAATCATGGATATCCATTATATTTCTTCCTTGCAGAGTAGGTTTTCCCCTTAATGTATATTTTTGTGAAAAAATCTTGAGAATTTTTTTTTCTGTTAGAGATTTTAATTTAGGATTTTTGTAAAATTTCTTGATGTACCAGAATTGAGCTACTGGGATCACTGCTGCAGGTAGTTGCTTTTCTCGAGGGTCAAGAAACTCATAAGAAACAATATCAAAAAATGTCATGTTTTTTAAAAGTACTATCGAGTATCCCCCCGTTACCAATGTTGTGATTTGATAAAAATGTCGCACATTTTTAGTTATGAAAATTTTGTTTAAAAGTTTCTAGTTTTAATAACCAAAGTTCATCGATATAGAATCACAGAACATAGCATTTAGTGAAGGTTACCACTTTCCACTGATATCAACTAGGTATATCAGAAAGTTATAACTACAACGAACAAAAACAAATACCTCACAGTAACGCACGTGTTTGTTTTCTCTGCTTGCCTCACACCGTCAGTACGATGGGCAAAAAGAAGGCAAATCAGCTAGGCCGTTCCCTGATCAAGGACCGTTTTGGTCACGGTAACCGGAAAACTGTCGACAACAATAGTATGGTAAGCTTTTAGGGAACACTTCGTGTTACGTTATCCTATTGATATCATACCAATTTTGTTTGCAATTGCAGCTGCACACAACCGAGGTTCAAGACGGATACGATTGGGGTCGATTAAACTTGCAGTCCGTCACGGAGGAGTCCTCCTTTCAGGAGTTTCTACGAACGGCGGAACTAGCAGGGACGGAGTTTCAGGCAGAAAAGTTAAACATTAGCTATGTGAATCCGAAGTCGAAGGTCGGCCTATTGACGACCAACGAAAGGGTTGCAATCGAAAAGAAGCAAGTTGACAAGAAAAATTTGCTGAAGATTCCACGCAGGCCCAAGTGGACGAAAGACACCACGCCAGAAGAGCTGCAGTCGCTGGAAAATGAAAATTTCTTGGAGTGGCGAAGAGGTTTGGCAGCACTACAGGAAGAGGAAGGTATGCTGATGACTCCATATGAAAAAAATTTGGACTTCTGGCGCCAGCTGTGGAGAGTGGTCGAACGGTCGGATATTGTCATTCAAATAGTGGATGCCCGAAATCCGCTATTGTTCCGTAGTGAAGATTTGGAACGATACGTCAAGGAAGTTGATGAACGAAAGATGAACATGATTTTGGTTAACAAGTCGGATTTTCTAAACGCCGAACAGAGGCGTTCATGGGCTCGTTATTTTGACGAGCAAAATATTAAGGTGGCATTTTTCTCCGCTGCCCAGTCGGTTGATGATGCTAAACGCGAGATGGAAGCCGAAGCCGCTAAGAGTGACGAATCGTCATCGATTGAGCAGAAACTGAACGAATTAAACCTTAAAGTAGATCGAGCCGAACAAGCGCTGGAACGATTGGAGGAAAATATTGACGTACTGGTCGATCCGGACGATAAGGCCAGTGCTTCATCGAGCCGAAATTTACGCAACAACCCGAAAATTCTGTCCAACACTGAGTTGATTGCCCTGTTCAAGAGTCTCCACACGGAAGAACGGGTTACCCCTGGACTGGTTACGGTCGGTTTGGTGGGTTATCCGAATGTCGGTAAAAGTAGCACCATAAACGCTGTGTTCCTGGAAAAGAAAGTATCGGTTTCGGCAACACCGGGTAAAACGAAACATTTCCAAACGCTGTACGTGGACAGCGAGCTGCTGTTTTGCGATTGCCCCGGTTTGGTGATGCCCAGCTTTTGCACCACCAAGGCGGACATGATACTGAACGGCATTCTACCGATCGATCAGATGCGGGATCATGTTCCGCCGGTTAATTTGCTTTGTACGCTCATTCCGCGGCATGTTCTGGAGGACACCTACGGTATCATGATTTCCAAACCACTCGAAGGAGAGGATCCTACTAGAGCTCCCTACTCGGAGGAGCTTTTGCTGGCGTTCGCTTATAACCGGGGTTATATGACGGCCAACGGACAGCCCGATCAATCGCGAGGATCTCGGTATGTGCTGAAAGACTTCGTTAACGGTAAACTGCTGTACTGCTGTGCACCACCAGGAATTGATCAGAAGGAATTCCACCGATTTGCGGAGCGTTTTAAGGAGGAAATGGACGTTAAACTTTTGCCTCCTCGGCAGCAACGAGCGATGAAGGTTGGGTTCTTTTTTTTGTCATTTGATTTTTTAAATGATAAACATTTTTTTGCAGATGGGCGTAACAACTACCGGCAAGGACATTGATGAGCAGTTCTTTCAGGAACGGTCGTATACCGGTATTATAAAAGGCCGAAGTGACTTTCCGAACGTGCGACCGATGGGAGTACCTGGATCAACGACTACTCAACAGGCAGGTGTGCTAATAGCTGGCAAACCATGGAAGCACCAGAAACGGGAAAAGAAAGAAAAACTGCGTCGAAAGTATGCCCATCTTGATCAGCATTGAAATGCATTGTTAACTAACAAGTGCGGGATGATAAATAGTGTTTAATTTGTTTTTTTTTTTGTAACTTTATTCAATGTACAAAAGAATTACACATCTTTATTTTAAATATATGTGCTTCATCCTATGTTTGAAACCGCTCACATGCTTGCATGAAAAAGTTTCCATTCTTGATCGGTCTTGGGTGTTTTCCTATCGTTTGCAGCTCAATTTGTTATATTCCTATTATAAATTAGTCACGATCTGTTAGTATTTTTGTTGTTCCTATTTTCTGTGGCTAGATTTGGTATGAATATTATATCAGTTTGCGCAGGACCTTCTTGTTTTTGCATATGACCGTCATTAAACTGAGAGAATAGCATACATAACACCCGTCGCTTTGAGGTTTCCTTTCTTTCAGTTACCTAACTAACAATTAAAAACTAAACCAAGGGGGACACACGATTTCTGTTTTACACTTTGTGTTTGTATCACACTGTTTGCGTTGTAAGCTAGTAAAACAGTACACAATGCAGTACGCTCCGTTGGCATTTGCTTTCGAAATCATGCAGCAGCTCATCTATGTCGTTGTCCAGGTCGTCCGTTTGAGCCATCTGCGAAAGGAGGAAAACATTAGTGTGAGTTATGATATTAGTGTTAAAGAAAGCAAATTAATTTATGCGAAGTGAGCCAGCCGTTCGAGAGTTAGCGATATTTTAATGTTACATAAAATGTATAAAATTTCACGAGGAAATACAAATGTCAAGATGCTTGACCATTGATATGCCTGATATGCAAAATCTTTGAACTACGCAGACTTTCAGTATGATGAAATGTGATGCTTCGAAATATTCACTTTACGAATTGAAAATGATTGTCGACCAAATCTATCGAATAAAAACGGAAGGTTGAATTAAGAAATCGAAATGTAACATCAAGGTTTTCTTTACTTTTTGTCAATCTTTTCCACATGCCCCACGTCTTTCAATGGTATTGATCCTATACCGAATTCAGACGTCGCTTCAACATCGCTTGGCCTTGACCTGCCATTCTCCAATTGCCCCGAACACTCGCTGCTCAAGCATCCTCGTCGACAACACATATCCAACGGGTGCAGCGTCTGCCTCGAAGTTGTGGGTCTCTTTCGGGTTGTTTCACTGAATCGTACACTACCTTCAAGTCTCTAAATAGATGGTGGATCTGTAAGTTGGTAAACACAGTTGATCGCAACGTGAAAAATTCATCTGTCGTGAAGCATATTTTTTTCAAAAGCACTTTGGCATTCGCTAATGAAAGATTCCGTTAGCTCGGTATATGGCTATTTGTCTCTCTTTAATTCCTTGAAATCTGCTAGAACACTTCCTAGATCTTCGAAAACGGGCAGTGCTTGCAAGTCCGCCTCTCATCTTACAGAAATACGTAGGCTGATTTTTCTGCTGCAACTGTTATCCGACGTCACCAACAACCCCTGGAAGCTCAGTTGAAAAGGATTATGCCTCAAATCTTTGTTGCACTCGAGTCGATCAGGTCTTCCAACTAAAGAATCGGAAGTTCCTGTCGTAGTACCACCGTTTTTTGCTGTTTTTTTAAGCTGCTTTGTCGTTCTTTAGTATTCGTGCTCCTTTCTCTGGAACTAGTCTCACGGTGCCGGATCTACAACTTTTCCATCATCCTCCATCTCTATCCCGCTTATATCGCCAAAGGCGTGTTCTTTACTGTTCAACAGCCCATCGGAAAGTTGTGTCCTATGCCTGGTCCCAGCGGATCCCTCGGTAATCAACCTCCCCTCTCAATCGTTGCACATAACAGGAATTCCTACGGGTCAGATTCTTGATTCTGTTGAGCGGTTTGAAGAAGCTTCTCGTATCGTGGATCTCGAATAGAGAATCTGAAATAACAACATGGCCAATGCACTCAATAACTCACAATTAACGTCACACAGAGTGACGCTGATTTAATGATGACAAGTACTCGCGAGCTAATGAGTTACGTTGGCCATTCGCTTGTTCCAGATTCTCTGGGTTTATGGACATGCTTCCACTGCCACTCGGAGCGCATGCTTAGAATGCGGCGAAGTCAGACAGTGGGCCCTGCTGAAATTCTATGAAACACCATAGTATCCGGAAGCAGTTTCGTCATAGCAAGTAGTGCCCCATCAGTCACAGCCCACATCCTTCCTTCACACTGAATGTTGCGTTTATGAACCATGAGGCTTCTTGCTAGGGCAAGTATAGGAGAGTGATACTGGCTCCAGGTGCATTATGAAGACTCCTGTCCATCGGCAAATTGCAACTAATCTCCGCACTTCATGGATCTAGAGAGTCAGTTTGATTGAAAAGTAATAAAAACATGGAGGAAAAAACGGGTGAAAAACACCTTCAAGAAGAACATATTCAAGATTCAAGCACGGATGATAAGCAGCTCGTTGAATACAGAAAAGAGGAAAATACTCCTGGACGTTATCATAGATCAAAATACGTTCTCTCTGCCGGGTATTCTAATGGAAACTTATGACTCAACCATATTTAATTGGAAGGACTGACGGTCCGATTGTTCTATTTTGGCAATTTTTACAATGCACAGTGGTCCAGCAGCGAAAATTAAGTGGAAAGTTTTTTGTGGCTCAAAATAGCTCCCCACAATGTTCAGCAAAGTTGTACAACTCTAAAAGACAATTAATGCGAAATCAACGACTAAGTTCCAGTTTGGCTTGTAAACACATAATCGATAATAACTTTTTATAAGAAAGATATTGAAGGATAATTTTTTCAACAAAGTTGTAGCTAAAGATTATATAAGTAACTTTGCCAAAGACATAGTAGGCGTATTTTTAAGCGTTTCTAACTTACAGGGTATTTTATAAAAAGACCTCTCAAAAATCATTTTTTCGCTGATTACTTCAAATGCAATGGTTTTATTGCATCATAATGTTTTACAAAGTTGGTCATCTTATCAAAAGACATATTTATGTAGAACATTGTATGTTGAAAACTCATACGTATAACGAGTTCTAACGTTTTTCCTGTGTTTTTTTAGTCTTTTTTGGAATAGAATATCTCAAAAAGGGGCAAACGAAAAAAATCAAACTTGGCCGTTTCTGAAAGCTTGGAGTTTTATCTCAAACATATGTGAAAATAAAAAACTGGTTTTTTCTCTAACTCGAATAATTTCAGTTTAATTATTTCATGTTTGACCATTTTCTACTATGCAGTATTTTCTAATATCTTCTTGAAGACGATTAAAGTCAACATGTCAATAGTAAAAACGAAATTTGTCGTACCATGACACAATTTCTACTGATTGTCACGTAAAATAGTCTTCGAACTCAGGATAAGTTAAGAGATCTAGTTTTTCGACCTTGTGCTAGTTTTCGAACCACTGCTGAAATATTCATTAAATAAGTTTGTATAACGGTAGTTTTTATAATTGTTTATTGTCAAGATATATGGACTTCGCCCGTCATCCAGTCCATACATATAAATATAAATTATAATACCAAATACAAAATAATATAAAATGCAGTGGTATTAGTGTACATGTAATTGCCCTCTCAGAAATAGTCAGAAAGTTTTTTCTTAATAGTATCAGTCGACATGTTTAAGTTTAGTTTTAGTTTAGTTTTCAGCGGCAGGCTGGTTCATTGCGCGCGTAGTTAGTTCGACGGTGGTTTGGAGTGAAGGGCCTTAGTCTCCACAGAACTACTGTACTCTGGTTAGCAGTTATCCTGGATTTCAAATAATCACTGTCGTATCGTCCTCTCTGCAAATGGAGCTCAGCACCAGCTGTTTTTGATAAATATCTATCTTACAATTTTCATTATTTTACAAATAGACAAATGGAAATCTTCACTTGGATATATGCACATGAAATTAAATTTTATATTGATATTTCTGATTCTAGTCTAAAGTAATCTTTTAAGTTACTTTAGTGTCAGAAAGCTAAGAAGTCTTCAAAATTGATGTCTTATACGTATTCAGGAACAGGAACATGACTATGATCGTAGTAAAAAAGAACTAACGCTTTCAAGCAAATCCTATTAGAGTCCTGGAGCTTTTGTCAAAAGATTTGAGGGTACCGTTACTGTTTTTTTGAATTAGTATCTAAAACGTTCATGAAAGTAATTCGGTAGTTTAGGAGATTATTTCCCATTCAATTCCATATTAGCTATATCGCCAACCGTTAATAAAATGTTAGTACACGGCGCAGATATTATTAAGGCCACGGCACGACCCATAGGGTTATTAAGCGAAGAGGTACAGGAAACGCGAAATAAATGTATTTGTAAGTTCAGAAAATTTCACGCCAGAAAATTTAACCGGAATGCCAATTTGGAGGATGCGTTCAAACGCCTCCTGCTGTCGTCCGATCCAGTCATTGCAATACAAAATCGTTCGTATTGTACACGTACTCTGGAGCTTCCACCAATTATTAATATAATAAATTATTATATTGCTGACAATAACATTTACTGAATCTCTCAAATAAATGACTACCATTTTTGTTTTCCAAATCAACGATATACTGATATAAGGTGGTTGAAGTTCGAAAGGGATCTGTAGGTTTTTTTTCTCTTTTACCTCTTTGCCTGTTTTGATATACTTACCTGCGATTAAAAAATGACATAAAACTAAAATAACAGTTAACAATATTACGCATGAAATAACCAATATTTTTTTCCTTTTTTATTGAAAATTATTTTTAAAACATTAGGCTTATACAAATTTGAAAAAAAGTTTATGTCGCCCCCCCCTTCAAAAATTTTCGAAATTTGAAGGGGCAAAAAAATAAAGTGCAATATTATTGAGTTGCATTCTTTAGTGATGAGCAGATTTTTTTACAGTTCAACGAGTTTACATCTCTAAATTACCCAATATGTGCAAAGTTAAAGTAAATATCCGGTTAGTCTCGAACAACTTTCCTTCACCAACTAAGCTTTCTGATTCCTGCTACAGGTCACAAGCGACCATTGTGCTTAACCTTTAAATCCGGACGCCGAAAATTGGGGTGCTTGAAATTAGACTTTTGGTTCCATTTGCTTCCTATTTTATTCCATTTTAATTCAACTTGTTTTAAAAGAACCGAATTAGATTGAGGCATCAATAAACTAAACAATATATTGGTGAAATTTGGTACCGCTTTTGACGGAGATATTCCGAATTGCAGTGGGTTTTTTTGCTGTCATGGGTAGTAGATAGATTAAAATAGAAATACAACAAATTAGACACTCCGGAATATCAGCTTTCAGCGCTTTCGGGGCTCCAATTGGTCGTTTTATTCGGTAGTGTCCACGAACCTACTCTAATTGTAAATGTTAGGGACGTAAAACTTACAATTTTACCTTACAAATATAATAGTTTACCGTGTATTGGATGCATGCAGAAAGGATATCAGTGAATTGTTTGAAACTTTTCTGACTATTGTCATGTTGTCAGTGGTGGCCCCGACCATAACATCAAATCAAGTCATGTTAAGTTCTATGTATTGCTTTTTTACTGAACTTTATCTTCTTCTGCTTAAAAATGGAGTTTTAGTACGGATTATGGAAATGTGCGAAACTGGAATTAAATTGGAATAACATTTTCATTGCTGGGCAGTCGAAACGGTTAATCTCTCCAAACATTTCAATGATTTGCGAGATCCTGGAGTTTTCGAAGAAAGATCTACTCATTTATACTGATCTTATAACAGGACATTGTCCAAACCGCTATCATCCGAAGCTTAAAAAAAGACTCTGGACATCTGTTGTGCCGATGTCCGGCAAGGTTTAATCAAGGTTCTTCGACAGAGGACTGTTAGAACCTCTGATATTTGGAGAACAACTTCCACCGCAGTAGTGAACTTCAACCGAAGTGAATAGTGATTTTTTACTTAAAAAATGTCGGTAGCACAGCACATGCAAAAAACTAAAGCCATGGGTGTAAACGTCCTTAAGAACTTGACCTTTCTTTACCGACATACTTCGCAGCACAGTACATGCGTTCAAAGTAAAAAAAGTTGTAGTGAACTAAATTGCCATTTTTACAAGATGATTAGATTCCGATACTATTTCGTGGTTACCGAGTTCTGAACTAGTAAGTGACACGGATTTGTTTTATTCTAAAATACAAGGTAACTAACCGAAAGACACGCAAGTTCAAAGTAAAATTCAAATGAAGGTTAAGTTACACGCGTGTAGCTCTTTAAGGTGATGCTGTGGCACTTCATTATTATAAAGTTGATTCACGTCTACCACAATGCTTATGTGATTGAATTGAAAAATTTTGAAGGTTGGTTCGGTTTGAACTAAAATTTAAGTACTGTACAACATTTTTGTTTTAAATTTGTATCAATATAGAAAAATAAACACTGGTTTGTTCTCCTTTGTTTAGTTATTGAAGGTTTGAGGTTATTATTTTTTTCTTGCCCCCCCCTTGAACAAAATTTCGGGACCAGGACATAAACTTTTTTCCAAATTTGTATAAGCCTTATTGATGGTAGATTGAGCATATTTGCAAAGTAATGAAAATTGAAAGATAGATATTTATCCAAAACAGCTGGAGCTAATAGAAAACTGATGTCATATCTGGAGTTCGAAGACTATTTTACGTGACAATCAGAAGAAATTGTGTCAAGGTACGACAAATTTCTTTTTTACTATTGACATGTTGACTTTAATCGTCTTCAAGAAGATTTTGGAAAATACTGCGTAGTAGAAAATGGTCAAACATGAAATAATTAAACTGAAATTACTCGAGTTAGAGAAAAAACCAGTTTTTTATTTTCACATATGCTTGAGATAAAACTTCAAGCTTTCAGAAACGGCCAAGTTTGATTTTTCTCGTTTGCCCCTTTTTGAGATATTCTATTCCAAAAAAGACTAAAAAAACACAGGAAAAACGTTAGAACTCGTTATACATATGAGTTTTCAACATACAATGTTCTACAAAAATATGTCTTTTGATAAGATAACCAACTTTGCAAAACATTATGATGCAATAAATCCACTGTATTTGAATAAATCAGCGAAAAAGTGATTTTTGAGAGGTCTTGTTGTAAAACACTCTGTAAGTTAGAAACGCCTAAAAATACGCCTACTATGTCTTTGGCAAAGTTACTTATATAATCTTTAGCTACAACTTTGTCGAAAAAAGTATCCTTCTATCTCTTTCTTATAAAAAGTTATTATCGATTATGTGTTTACAAGCCAAACTGGAACTTAGTCGTTGATTTCGCATTATTTGTCTTTTAGAGTTGAACAACTTTGCTGAACATTGTGGGGAGCTATTATAAATCGCTTAGCCGCAAAAGTAAGTTTCCACTTAACTTTCGTTTCTGGACCACTGTGCAATGCGTTAACGGGTGGCAACTAAAATTTTGGAATTTTTTTTTCACAAGCTGTCAAAAAAAGACAAAGATACATGAAGAAGATCTGATTTACCGAAATTAAAGATACATTATCCTTTGTTGGAAAAAAATAGTGTACATTTGAAAATGGTCCGTAATCGGCTGTTCGGCGAAGCTTTCGTTTGACGTCGAAACAGGAGCGTTGT
Source organism: Sabethes cyaneus (assembly GCF_943734655.1). Taxonomy (NCBI): domain Eukaryota; kingdom Metazoa; phylum Arthropoda; class Insecta; order Diptera; family Culicidae; genus Sabethes; species Sabethes cyaneus. The sequence goes on from NC_071354.1 coordinate 14,095,970, forward strand.
ACGGCCGTCATGTCAACTTTGCGAATGCATCTCTTGATTCTACCAATCAACTGTGCAATTCGTGGCTCTCCAGTTATTTTTGTACACCAAGGCACTCAAAATCCTGAAAAAATCTTTGATTGGGTGCACTGAGACAGATTTTTAGCGTCGTGGTTTTTGTGTAAAAATAGGATGAAATGGGTATTCAGGAACGATTGTGTTTTTTTGGCGTAATGCGATGATGCTATATCCAGCCAAAACACGCATTGTCCATCTGCATGATGTTTTTGTAGAAACGGAATCAAAATTTTCTTCAAACATTCGTCTGGTGCATCTTAATTGATAGCCAAACCAGAGGGCTTGTTGTTGAAGAAACGAGAAAGAGAACGATGCCCTTCTGCGTCCATAATTTTGGCTGGTCTTCCACTACCTTGCTTGCGAACAGTTGTTGGGCATCTTAGGATATGGTAAACAGCAACTTATTTGCTTTTTAAATGTTGTACCGTATACTTTTTGCCGAGTTTTCTGTTGCAGTTCGTAAAAGTGTACAACGCATTCCCGAAATGCTTTTTCCATTTTAGGCAAAACTGGACAAGCATAAACAAAACAAATAATATTAACAAAAAGAGGAGAGAGAGAGAGCTAACACATACTTACTCTCATTTCTCTCTGAGCTCGTTTGTTGTTGAGCATAAGGGCTGCGAAAAATTCCAAAATTTTAGTTGCCACCCGTTATATAATGATTTGAAAGGAGGCTGGGAATAAAGGTGCATCGTATGAGTGGAAGACTGGGTAATGGAGTGAGTAGTCAACTGGATTTGATCAACGATAGGATTTGTATGTTGAGGTAAAAAGCCCATTTCTTCAACTACACCATCATATACGCGCACTATTCACAAGAAGGTAGACTCAACGATAAGAAGGAAGCGTTCTATGCGCAGCTGGAGGCAACGTCGATACGGGACACGCGACATCAACATAATCATCGGGGATATGAACGCCCAGATTTGCAGGGAAGCAATTAGGCAACCCACGAATTGCCGAGAACTACGCGCGCGTACTGAATGAAGCCCAACCTTCTTTTGTGGATCTTATGTGCTTCGACCCTTCAAGATGGATGGAGCAGGGTACATTAGGCCATCAATGAGGCCGCAACCGCGGTGCTATCTGACGAAATCTCGAGTGCACGAAATTATTGGTTTGATTATGTACGCCAACAAGCGATGGATGGAGAGGAAGAAAAGAGCTTGGCAAAACTATCTAAGCACTGCCACGAGAGAGAATTTGGCAAAATATCGACAGGCTCGGAACGAGTTGACTACGATCCTGAAAAGAGAAAAAGTACCAGAAGGAGGACAGTGATCGCAAAGAGCTTGAACAACACTCTTGGCTAATTTATTTATTTACTAGCTGACCCGACAAACTTCGTATTGCCACAAATTAAACCGTGTTGTTCGTGTTTTGTAAGTTTCTGAGGAGTTCATGGATGTTTTAATATACAAATTTTTCTCACAGTAAAGGAGAAAACAACTCCCCCATTGCTTAGCCTGATAAAATAAAGCGGATAGCATTTAAATATTCGCCATCATTGCAAACCATTTCGCCGAATACCATTTTGCGGAACACCAATACTCGGTTGACCATAACGCGGAATATAGAGTTTCGCAGAATACCATTTCGCAAAAAACCTTACGCGGGATGTACCATTGATTGATGTTTTATGAAAGAGTCTAAAATTTCTCGAGTGCGATTAGTTTTTGAGTTACACAAAAATTTCTGTTTTATTTGTATGAGAGTTCTTATCCCCCTACTACAGGAGTGGGGGTCTCAAACCATCATTAAAAAAATTCCGGCCTCCAAAACCCCCCACATACCAAATTTGGTTCTATTTGCTTGATTAGTTCTCGAGTTATGAGGAAATTTGTATTTCATTTGTATGAGAGCCCCCCTCCTAAAAAAGCAAGGGGTCCTAATTCATCATAGAAAAAATTCATGCCTCCAAAAACACCCACATGCCAAATATGGTTTCATTTGTTTGATTAGTTCTGGAGTTATGAAAGAATTTGTGTTTCATTTGTATGGGAGCCCCTCCTCCTAAAGTGGGGAGGGGTCTCAATTCACCATAGAAAAAATTCTTGTCTCCAAAAACATCGACATGTAAAATTTTGTTCCATTTGCTTGATAAGTTCTCGAGTTATGCAGAAATTTGTGTTTCATTTGTATGGGAGCCCCCCTCTTAGTGGGGAGAGGGGTCTCTAACCACCATAAGAACCTTCCCTGTCCCCAAAAACCCCTACATGCAAATTTTCACGCCGATCGGTTCAGTAGTTTTCGATTCTATAAGGCACATACGGACAGACAGACAGACAGAAATCCATTTTTATAGGTATAGATTTATTTCTCGTAAAAGATAAACAACGAAGCCTGACATATGTAGGAACAATGAGGAAAACCTGATCATAAACGAGTGCAAGGTGGTCGACAAGTGGTCGCTGTCCTTCAATGAACATCTCAACGGCGATATAACAGAAGTAGACGGAACGAAAATAACCTAGGAATGCCTATAAAGGGTAACACCGCGTCGGCTCCCGATCTAAGAGACCCGGCAAAAAATCGGTCAACGGGAAGAATAATATAGTAGAGCTGCCGGCAAGAACCGATTCCTGGCAGAACTCTACAAAAAATGGCATAAAACCACTAGCAACGGCACTTCACTGAATAATTTGAAGGAGGAGGAGAATCTACCCGAGGAATGGATGGAAGGTGTGATGTTTTGTCCCATCTATAAAAAGGGTGATCAGTTCAGTTGCTGTAATCAACGCCGCCTACAAGGTGCTTTCCCAGATTTTGTTAGGTCGTCTATCTCCAATAGCAAGAGAATTCACAGGGCAGTATCAGGCGGGCTTAATGGGAGCCCATGCTTCAACTACGGATGCTACATTTTTACTCTTCGACAAATCCTCTAGAAATGTCGGGAGTACAACGTTGCCACGCATTATATTTTCGTGGATTTCAAGGCAGCACACGATACAGTTGAGCGCGACCAGCTATGGCAGATAGTGCTCGAGTACGATTTTCCGGGCAAACTGACCCGACTGATCAAAGCTACCCTGAAGTGAGTGATGTGCTACGTGCATTTTTCGGAAAGATCTTCAGCAAAAGTTGCCAACACCTAACCGGATTAAAAACGGAGGCTCCTAGCATTGGGTTACAAATTGATGCGTCAAAAATCAAATATACGGAAGGAAGAGGATCCAGAGAAAACGACGTTCGTCTCCCATGGACAGTGACTATTGACGGCGATGAACATAATACAGGTAAGGAGATTTAACGACGCATTTAAGCTGGAAGTCGAGCTTTTTTTTCCTTTCGCAAGACGCTTTGATCAAGGAGCACGCACCGCCACACAAAGTTGATAATGTACAAAACGTTATTCAGACCTCCACGTCCATTGCGGACTTGAGATTGTAAGTTTGGCGTATGACCGACGGGTAGCATTTCTACTTGGAGAGATTCCCAGCGTAAGCCTGGCGAAAGTTGGAAGAGTACGGTAGGCCGGCAACGTCGAAAGGATGCCGGAATACTGTGCAGTGAAATTCGTACTTTTCAAGAACCCACCTGCATCGGGAATAGATGGGCCCAACGCGCTAGATGGCTCAGCCAGGTTCAAGCCAACTTGCATGTGTTAAGACGCTCAACGAATTAATGACGAGTATCCCAGGCCTAGGACCGAGTACAGCGGAGAGGAATTTTTGATACGGCAAGAGCCACTTCCTATGCTGTTAAAAGAAGTAAGTCAACTGGATTCATTGGGAAGAATTATTGAACGTCTACAACAATAATCATGCTTCGCCGTTCTCACAAACGAGCCACGCAAAGTTGATCCGCAGACCAAGATCTTTCAAACGGTGGAAAAAGTTTTTCTGTTAGGTTTTAGCATGCTTATAAATCGAAGTTGACGCGAGTAACGAAAGGTTAAAGCGGGGCAGGTTTCATTTGCCGTTTTTAGCTCAGTAGTCTGAAGAACATATAGGTAGCAAAAAACAGCAAATGAAGCCTGTGGACGTGTTCTAACGCTGGAAAGAAATTACACTCATAATCCCAGTATGCGCACAAGTGTTTCTTCATAAATCGGAGGGCGAATTATTCTTGATTATCATTTGAAAGATTGTATATCATTCCCCCGAAAACCCATAACATATCATTCCCTAGAAATTTTTGTCCCAGAATGAGCTAAGAAGTGGCTCTAGCAGCACTAGTTAACCGAGATTCGAACATTCGGATACGACAGCTGGCTTGATACACTAGCATCGTACCTCGAAGCTAACTGGACGGCTTCTGGGCCGAATATCAACAGTTCAAACACTACCTCGACTGTAACTCTATGCGGTTTGAAGGATCTCAGCTTTTCATTTGTTAATCGTTACGAGGACTAGGAGTTTGTAACTAAAGGTCAGTAAACCTTGATAAACGAATAAATGTAAAAGCGGCGTTTCCTGCCTTAACAAAAAAAGTTGTTACTCGGTGTTGAGCATAAAATAGTTAGAATCAACTGAATATTAGTTATTATTATTGAATATAAGGAATAAACAGGATTGGCAGATTTACGAGAGAAAGTCTACTATATCCTGCAATGATTTGGCCATCATTTTTGTTGGTGGAGAACCTGATCATGTTTGTGCGGTAAGGTCTTGCAAGTGAAACTTGGCTCGGATAATATCGTCCTCGTTTACGAATAAACCTGGTGTACCGCAAGGCAGTAACTTGGGACCTCTTTTGTTTTTTTTAATTACGCTACCTCTGCCCTTGGAAGAGGTTGCACACTGGTATATTCTGACGGTTTCAAAATCTTTTTGACAATCTGTCGCATCGAGGATTGTCATCGTCTTCAATTTCTTTTGGAGGTACGTTTGTGAATTGGTGCAAAGTGAATAACTTGACTATCAATGTCACTAAATTCGAGGTTATGAGGTTCCACTGAATCAAATCGCCTATAGATTTCGGCTACAAAGTTGACGATCAGACGTATTGAAAAGGGTCATACACGTGAATGATCTTAGTGAATGCCAGTCTGAAACTAGCTTTTGATCGTCACCATTCAACGATAAGCTCAAAAGCGTTTCGCAAGCTAAAAATCGACGAAATTTTAATAACCTGCACTGCCAAGAGCACTATGTACTGTGCCTTAGTTCGATCCTTCTCGAAATTGACGCCCAATTTGGACTCCGCGTCAACTTTATTGGAACTTTCGCATTGAACGAGACCAGAGGAGGTGCGTAGTTTGTCTTAGCGCTACCCGAAAAATTTTTGTGGCAGAAATCACCACTATTTAGGTGCCTGCATTTTCCTATAGGTTTACTGTCTAGTAGGGTATATTGCTGCTTCATCGTAATTGCCTATTCCCGTCCTAACCAACACAAATTATTAAAAATATCTCTATTTATATAGGGTATGTTGCTACTTCGTCGTAATTGCCTATTCCCGTCCTATCTAACACAAATTATTAAAAATATCAGCATTTTTATGACATATAATGCAAAATTAGTTATTCCCTAATATTTTAGTTTGTTGACTGTCATGTGCGATCAATCAAAGTGAGCTAAGATCTATTTGAATGCTTTTTTTCATTAAAGAATTCCTAGCAGCCAAATTTCCTACGTACTTTCGTGCGACGAAGAAGCAAATGTCGACTAATCGTTTCAATTTCCATGATTCATATAATGAAAATAACCTACGCAACGCATTGTCGTTATTCTGCAGCCGAAAAAACTTGCATGACCTGCAGAAATTTTACAGAACGGACGGATCTCAAAACAGTACGACGAATTTAAGATACAAAGTCAGTTGCGTAATTTCAATAAAATGCTTTAATAATCGCTTTTTAGTGAATTCAAAAGGCACGGACCGGAAGGTAAGTGTGTTTTAGTCAAATGAGCAGCAGATCTTTTGGAGTATTCTTTACATTCACCTAAGAAATGATGAAAATTAGAGTGGCTTTCCTTGCTACGACGAAAATTAGAAATCGACCCTAGATGATTTACTGTTGAAAATTATTAAATGACGAAGTCCAATCCACTAGTGTATGTAGAATTCGGGCTATTGGGGACACGATGGAACATAATTTGCTTTTGTAGTTTTGCTTCCAGGCAGTTGGCAGTTGCCAGCCGTTGATTACTTATAACTATTTTTATGGCATGATTCATTCTGGGGAATTGCTTTCTAGGGAATGGTCGTTTTGAGAAGTGCGTTTCTGGGGAATGGCAAACTTTCAGGCAAATGGTACATGCGAGGGAATGTTTCTCTGGAGTTTTCTGGGGATTGATTTGGTGGGGAATGAAATTTTGGGAAATTCTGGGGAATAGTTTTTGGGGAAGTGGTATATAATCCATTTTAAACACTGTTTCGCGTTCATTAATCAGCACACAAAGAATAACAGTTTGAAAGCACTATACATATGTATTGTATTGTGACGGGATAATTTGATCGATAGTAGCTTTTTAACAAACAAAGGATCCAGTTATATGACTGTCAATTCAACGATCTGCAAGCTGCAAGTATGTTATACGATAATGCGATCGATGTTTTGTAAAGAATTGTTAGCAGGTGCGATTATGCCTTATTGGCTATATGATCAATTATGAGAGCGTTAATAGGCTCAGAGCAGAGCCTTCACCCACTGCGTTGCGTTGCAATATTAGGACTAATAGTTAATGTGCACGAAATGATATATGTCACGTATGTTTCCAAAAAATACTTAAACTTTGTATAGATTCTTCTAGAATATCGATACAAATGATCGAATGTAAGGAATTGCACGTTTACGAACACATTTTAATCTCAGGAACAGGTTTGGATTACGTTCACATAAGGTAAATGATTGATGACCTGGTGGGACAGGAAGACTGTCACATTTTTCTCAGGTGCAGATGTGTGCTTATAGACGAATAGTTGATTAATCTATTATGACGAACGTGGTTTTGATTTTGATTTTGCACCTTTAAGTACAGCATCTCAGTTAAACAGAATTCAAAAAAGTGGTGCATGGGGCATTTGTATAATTAGTAATTCTACAATATTGTTGAATATATTGATATAGATATAATAGAACGATCGGTTCGTAATAAATTAAAATATATTAAAGCAAAATGTGTTACAGTATACATTACATACATACATCTTACACACACACATGCACATGCACACATACGCACAAATTCAACCATACTGCGTAATAATATAATCATGTCATAGGCAGGTGTTGGAATTCATTCTCATAAACAATCGCGCAAGTGTATTTAAAAAAACGCTCTACTTTCCATTTTATTGGCTGGAATGGCATTGAGCATTGATAAACCATCAAGACTAGAGTTTTCAGATAAAAGACAGCCGTATGAGTTGCAAGTTGAACATTTTATTGACGAAGCTATTGCACCCATATAACAACCATCGACTCCCGCCCGCACGAGTTGTGCCACCGTCAAAGAGGTTGCATTCTTTATTCGCTTTTCGCCAACTTGCTCGAATACTGGCTACCAGCAACAATACGATTCCACTTACCATCGTTATCAGATCACAGATAATGAACGCACCAAGCGTCGCTTCCTCGTGATTGTCCTGAATATCGATATTGATCACATGAACTGGCAGATTGCAAGAGGGACTTCTCGATTCCATAAACTCGATTACCTGAAACGCAGATTAAAAGAAAAGAAAAACATGTTAAAACACAAGTCGTTTCAAAAGTTGTTTTCGATTGCAAACCTGATCGTAAACTCGCTCCTCACACGTGACTAGGACGTCAAACCGTTCCGTGCATGTTTGAAACTTTTCAGGGTGTGCTTTAATACGCCTATTACGATCCAGCATGTGCAACAGGCCATTTTGGGTGTAACTATTTTTCACTAGTTAAGGAAACTATTTCGATATTTTTGCTGAAATTGGCTAGTTATATTATCATTTTAAGATATCGGCGCAATATCAAATCAACACATTTCCTCCTACTCCTCTCTCGATTCTAGGTAAGGATTAGTTTAAAGCAGTGGTGCCCAGCCATAGGCGTGGAGCGAGCCAAATCAGATCGCCCCATGAGTCCGCGGGCCGCAATGACCATTCTTGCGCATAACAAAATGTAAAATAGGTGGCAGCAAAAGCCGATTTTTAGAAATCACCCATAGATTTAAACCTGAAAGCAATCACATCTACAATATGCACGAGGTATTACGACTGAAATGAGTGACCTCTGGCCGCAGTTTGGCTAATACCGGTTTAAATTTAAAGCATCTACTTAGATCCTAAGAAACAAAAACAAAAAAAAAGCGAAAGATTCGAATCGACCTTTGTCCGCAAAATGCTTGGGCATAACGCAATTAAAAATGTATATGTCTGTACATTTTTGTAAATGTATGTCGGTTTTTTCGTAGCTCCCTAAGCATATTTAGTATTTAGATAAGGATAAATTTAGTGCAAATTATTCCAGAATCGGAATATTTTACCAGGCTAAATCGCTACGATGCGACATCTTACACAAAATAGAAAATTTATATCACCTGAATACTACTGGAAATCAGAGAGCGCCACTGTTCCCGCCAAGCTCGACATAACCAAATTTTCAAATACAGTAAAATTAATAAAATTTAAAATGATAAATAAATATGCTGATTACCCTAACCACCCACGTATATACACAAATACCTCATGAAAGACAATTTCATAATCTAAACGAACATTTACAATAGAAGGAAAAATACATGTTCCTTCCTTGCATCCTTCGAACTTCCTGCAAATAAATGACATCATAATCAACGGCACGAAAAAAAGGATACTATTGCTTGTCCTTGCTGGCCAGATCGGTGTAGATTTCATCGTAGCTTGTACCGAACTCGTAGATGTTTGGTTTATCGGCAGCCGTGCCGGGCAGTTTTACCTTGTCACCGGTTCCGAAGGAGCGTACCTTAAAGCGCTTCTTTGCCAGAAATCCGTGCGCTTCCATCGAGCGATTCATATTGGAGGAGCAAATGACCGCTATCGAAAGTGGGCTAACGAACTGGTTCGTCATGATTCCGTGCCGGCTAGTCGATTCCTCGTCGTTGACCCGGTGAACTAGTTTCTTTTCTCTCTTTTACTGCTAGCTAGCTATTCAGCAGCTGTGCACGGCAGAATAAAAATAAAACTTGACGTATTCCACTAGCAAGTTTTGCCGACTGGAAAACCCTTTTTGTATGGCCTGAAACTATAAATAAAGCGTTCGATTAATTGGTACAATAATTTGAGATATTGCTCATAGTTACGAAACAATTATGATGAAGAAGAAACCAAAACTATTTAATAGACTTTTTAAATGTATTTTTCAACTCAAGCAAGAGCGTGCCTTTTCGGCTAGTTTTATGATTTCAATTCGAATGTTTTGAACGTTTTGAGCAGGGCTGCCATACGAAATTACACCGGTATTATTGTTCAACGCGAGCGCAAAAATTCAAAGTTTTATCGGAAATTTCGCTGCTAATGAGCAGACTTAAAAACGTAATTTAAAAGTTTTTTTTTTTGGAAAAGTCTCATTATCTTTTCTCAGTCTTAGAAATATTTTGCAGATCACTTTTCCTTTCAAAGAAATTTAGACATTTCGAAATCAAGATTTATCTTCATATCTGGCATCATTTACATGAATTGAACGAGAATGACAGCAGATTGTCAGTGAAATGCGCAGGGATAAACTCAATGATTTAAAGCCGAGGGGTGAAATCTTGGGAATATTTCTTGATACACAGAGAGCACCGAAAGGAATTTTGTGGTATTTATAAAGATTGCTGACATTTACCGCACGCACACTTCGTCGCGCATACGTATAAGGGTTGCTAGTGTGTGACTGTATTGGTGGTTTGTGTGCATCGCGAAACGATTTCGCTATGAAGAAAAAATTTCCCGATGAATACAAATCGCGTATACACGTATAACGCGGCGAAGTGTGTGCAAGACAAAATGTCAGCAATCTCTATACGCGGTTTGTTTGCATCTGCAATTTTTTTTTCAAGCGAAAATTTTGTCCCGATGCACACGAACCACTAATACAGTCGCATATCAGCAATCCTTATACATATATAGGAGTTATATCATACACGCAGAAAAATGATGATTCCTAGTTAGAAAAAATAAAACCTGTTCAACTTGTATCATATTTCTGAATAAAAATAAATTGTTTAAACTGAATTCATACTCCTTTGGTTTCTACTAGATCGTTTATAAACCAAAAAATACTTATTGCTTATTCTGAGATTTTTATGCCAGGTTTTTGGTTTAAAAAATAGCACGCTATATGTTGAAACAGTTTGTAAACCATCTGCGGAATATTTTTGTTATTTTTGTGCTAACAAATATGTGTTTCTCATTCGTCTGTCTATTTTGTTATTTCTGGGTCGTTATTGTTTTATTTTTACGGCATTTTGCGACATTTTTTTTTCTTTGGTGGCATTTTTGAATTATTTTAGAATTATTTTTGTGATTTGATTCCTTTCTGAGATATTTTAAATGTCATTTTGTTTCATTTTAATAAGGATTTTTATGTTTCTTGTTATTTTTGTGATTTCCTTTCATTTTTTATCTCTCTTTTGTGTTATTTTTGTAACATTTTTTTTATATATTTATTATGAAATTACCATGTTTTATATAATTTGCCAGACCACACCAGACAAAATTACCCTGTGAAGATGTTGCTTGCTTCAAATCTAGTAGGAATAATACAGGGGGGATTTATTGCTGTCAAATTTCTTACATGTGTGCGTTACCGCAGATGATGGTGTTTGGTCCATGACGTTTGTACTGTCATGGACCAAACGGCTTATGATTGATTTTGAACCAGGGGACTCGCAACTCTATTTTTATCTGCTGCAGTTGACAGAAACTCAAACCCACATACGCAACGCAATTGTCGTTTGTATTGTTTTGATCCGGATATTGCATTTATCTGCTATTTAGCGTAAATAAAACAAACTAACAACCTTTTCTGAAGCTACATTAACAGGCAAGAGCAGCAAATCGGTAAGAAAAAAAAGTAGCAAGAGCGGCATTGAAAATTATGGTCACCTGCCTACCCCTTCACATGTGAGTTTCACAATTCCTTACCGATAGATCCCCCCTGGAATAATACGACCATGATTATGATTGTTACAAACCAAAGTTTTAGTTATCTCTTTGTAAAAAATTCTCATGCAAGCGAGACAGTCCCGGAGCTAGAAGACTTTTTCCTTGCTACGAAGAGTCTCAGAATATGTCCCGCCATGACTGATTTTATTTATTGTGCTCGTTGAATGTTGAATCGCTCCGGGCACAGGAAAGACCGAATTTTTTTGAAAGTTGCGGAGAGTTTCTCGAGAAGATTTTTGCTAATAAAGAATTGTTAAAGCAAGTCCATTCAGCTGAACAATACTGTATTGAGTGCTGTTAGATTAATTTCATTGCACTACAAAATGAGTCCATTCATTTGTATTTGCCACCTAATACGTTCCTCATTCATCCGAAAATATTCTGGTCAGTTTAGTTACTGGTGAGAATCCTGCACCATTGATACGTGAATTCGATTCGATATACGATTGAAATTGATATCACAGCGCGAAAGTTATCGACCAATCAACATTCTTAAGCTTTTTCTGTGTCCGGTGAATGTGATATTAGCTACAATTGTTCAAATATTTGCAATAATTTTTAAAATCTTGAATAAAACATTTCCATTTTCGACTATATTTCACTTGTTTCATTACCTAATTTGTAATAAACGCTTTCTCATTGGTAACTTATTGCTCGAAGTGCGCCAAACAATACCTAGCGTGGATCGCTTCCTAAACATTTCACATAAATATAATAATTTGGCATGCAAAATAATAATCCTATGCTTAGTTTACTAACTAGCTTTACAATATTTACACCAAAAACACTTTGAGCGTTTTCTCTAAACAAATACTGAACTATCGCTCTAAACCGGTATAGTGTACGTGGTTGTACCGAACCTAAATCAATACAACCAAGCTGACCAGCAGCACTAGCAGAAGCGCCTTGGATTTGCTGGTAGAAATCTGAGCTCCGCCATCGCCATTATCGTCCGTGTCGCCATTATCGACCGTTGTAGTTTCCACCGGAGGTACTTCAATCGGATTGAAAAACTCAAAGTTGTTATGATTGAACGCGTAGATAGCGAATGTTTGAAGATTAGCCACCGTGCTGGAAAGTGTCAATTGAACATGCTGCTGATTGGATGAATAGCTGAAAGCGTTGAGAATTCAAATAGATTAGAGTGTGTAAATCAATAAATCTTGTGGTATCGCCTCTTACTTGAAACTTGAATAGAACTGATACCGATCGGCGTCCAGCGAGTGCAGCATGTCATCGAGCGAATTGGGCATCGCCAGTGTTCCGTTCGCAATAAATTTCCCTGAGATGTTAATCTCGTTGAACTCCAAGTAGTTGGAATTTTCATGCATGGGAAGTCCACAGCTCGTAATCGATTCATTACGACAGGCAAAGACGCCACACGTAGACACATGTGCGAATGCGTAATCCTGAAAGGATCGTTCACCGTCGAAAACAGCGAACCGGTAGTGGTGCGTAATTTCTCTGTCGGGGATTACGGTCAGAGTTACGCTAAAATCGCAACAGAAGTCACCATTACAAATTATTTGCCCAATTTCGTCATGGTATTGCTGGGGATTGATTTGCATCGTAGTGAATTGATCCAGCACGTCCCGACCCATGCGAATATTTTCCAGAAGGATACCATGCTTTCTACCGGAAACGGTTTTTTCATCGACTGGTGGCTTGGAGACCGGGTTGTTACTTATTTTTGGTACGCGAACGGGGTATAATTTTCTGGAAAAGTTGAAAAAGTTTAGCTTTAAAATATCTTTTGCTTCAGTTAAGCCGGAGTACTTACCTTATTGGTTCCCCCGTCATGAATGAAAACACAGCTCCGTTTCGACCATTGAACACACCCGTACCAGTACTGCCAGCCGGATCGTAGTTAGTACCCGACGCTATTAGATTAACGTTATTCGCGTAAGCCCAGCTCTCGAAGATCTGCGTGGCAGTGAGAAAGGGTTGCTCTGAAATCCACATGGCTGGAAAAATAAAATTTTTCACATCGCGTTTGATTAGCTCGAGCGCCGGCTGAGCAAACAGCAGATCGAAACAGGTAAACAGTCCGAATTTCACACCAAAATCAGTCTCGAATGTTATCAACTCCGGGAGGTGGGTTGTGTTGGTCCCCGGCTCTCGGAATAGGTTAAATTTGCGGTATCGCGCTATCACAGCACCGTTACGGTCGAACACGACATCCGTGTTGTACCGGTGAAAACCATGCGGCCCACATGGTCTGGGATCCTCTTCGAGGGCAGCCTGACAGTCAAAGATCTCGGACAGGTTTATCACAATGTATTTGCCAACTTTGGCTGCCAAACAGGAGAGCCGAGACAACAGTTCCGGCGAGTCTTCCAGGCATGGTGTTAGGTGATCCTGCGGATCTGGAACGTAAACTGGATCCGAGAGAGTGTTGAGGGTGAGTTCAGGAAAGACAATGATGTCGACTAGCTGTTGAAGTGTGAAAATTAGAATGATTAAGATGATGCAATGCGTTAAGACGGGTCGATTCGATCTTATACCTTTGCATCCTCGGATTGAGCTAATTGCTCGTATGCCTCAAGGTGCAATTCCGTTCGCTGGCGTATCTCGATGTTAAGTAGCTCTGGTCGAAACTCGATAACGCCTACGACGTAGCTGTCATCTAGAGAGCCAGACCGCGGAACGGCGCCCTCGTATGTGTAAGTAACGGAATTGCTCTGTGGGAACTGCAATCAAAAATGTAAGGATTATTAGTATAGCCAGGATTTAATATTAAGCGAAATTTTAGATAATGTCGTATTAAGTGAATAAAAAGGTTCATTGCCGAAATTATCGGTACATAACCTCCTCAACTCTGAAACCAAAATTGTCTCCCGCAGATCTAATGTAGTCGACAAATTCCGAAAATTCTGCTTATAGACTCAACATCTGTTCATAGATTTCAAGGCGGTACGACTCAGTTAAACGAAATATGTTGTGACAGATAATGCTTAAGCATAGTTATCCAACAAAGTTGATGGTCTTAACAACAAATGGGCTGATACATGCCACCCTAGATGATTCAACGTCACAGAAGATCTGTCGCAAAGGATTGAAGGTTTGAAAGATCCGCGGCGGAAAGGTCCAATTTTACCAGAGCGGTGGCACTACCAATGAACTGGGAACGGGCTTTGTAGTGTTGGGTAGAATGAAGGATCGTAGGGCCGATTGGAAGGCGATCAACGAAAGAATGTGTCCATTGGGTACAAAGAGCCGTTTCTCTAATTACAGTATTATCAACTGGCACTGCTCGCACGAAGGTAGACCCGACGGTGAGAAGGGACAGTCCTAAGCGAGCCTGGGGATAACATACGACTGCTGCTCCCTACGGGACATCAAGATCGTTAACGCCCAGCTCGGCAGGGAAGAAATGTATAGACTAATGATAGTAGATGAACATACGTTCCATGCGGGTTCGGATATTGACTCTGGCCTTCACCTAGTAGCAGTATATATGCGTTCAAAATTGTCAATCGAATACCAGACACATCAAACCCGTCCTCCTCGGCATCACGCTATCTAGCCGTGATCTACCGAGACACTGCCTTCTTCCGAGGAGTTAGGTGCTTCAAACCACGAAGACGGTTGTTACCTAGAGCACTAGGGAAGACGCGCCAGAGTATACAAAAAGATTGGTTTGGTGGGAAATTGGTGGGAAGTGCCAACAAGCGGTGGAGAGAAAACAAAATTGTTTGTAAAAATTATCTGAGCATTGTTACTGAGGAAAACTTGGCAAAATGCCGACGAGCAAGGAACCAGTTGACCACGATCCTGAGGAGTTGAAAGCGCCAAAAGGAGGACATAGCTCGCGAAGAGATAGACGAGAAGGTGAACCAAACTCGCTAGGGCTATACACCGAAACCTGACATGCGTGGGGACGAGGGAGGGAATCTAATCACAAACGAGCGCGAGGTGGTCGATAGGTGGAAGCAGTTCTTCGATGAACTCGTCAATGGTGAAGCTGCAAAAGGAGACGGAACGGAAGTTAACCTAGGAGTGCCCATGGAAGATAGTAATCTCTCAACACCTGATCTCCAAGAAGTGAAACGAAAAATTTGGTTGCTGAAGACCAATAAAGCCGCTGGCTGGTAAGGACCACCTACTGGCAGAGTTTTATAAACATGCCCGGGAAAACCTGGCAATGGATCTACACTGGGTTATTCCTAGGATTTGGGAGAAGGGTGATTTACAAAAAGGGTGATCGGCTCTGACTGCTGCAACTATTGCGGCATAACGCTGGTAAGCGCCGCCTATACAATGTACTCCCTCACATCCTATTAAGTCAGCTGCCAGCGATAGCACAGGGTTTCGTAGGGAATTACCAGCCGAGCGTCATGGAAGCTCGCGCAACCACGAACCACATTTTTACCATACAACAGATCTTGCAGAAATGTTGTGAGTACAACGTGCCCACGCATCACATCCCTATTGATTTCAAAGCAGCATACGATACTGTCGCTCCAAAATGCCTGTGGCAGATAATGCACGAACACAGTATTCCGGATAAACTGATGCGACTGATCAGAGCTGCATTGGATCGGGTGATGTATTTCGTGGGCATCTCGAGTTCCTTCGAGACTGATTGCTTTTACTCAATAGCTTTGTTATATCTTGAATTTTTTAAATACTGTTTTCAATGTGTATAAAAGTGTATAAAATGTTATGAAACTCCGAGATCCATCGTTCCTTTTGTACGACAATTTTTAAAATTCCCTTTCTTTGAATACAAAATGAGTGACGTATCTTTTATTTTATTTTAGTTTCTTTAATACGAATACCCCTATCAATTGGATTGGAGTTTTTGATTTGATAAAGAATGCAAAAGGCGAATTTCGAGATACGATTTCTTTAAAAAATGCGATTTTTTATCGTTAATTTTGAATATTATCAACTAGTGGAAACTCCACTATCCCCCGTAATGAAATTGATCAAACTGTAAACAGAGCTAAATATTTAGTGGCATTCTAATTTTTTTTGTATGATTCATTGAACAATCACCTAAAGGTCCTTTTTAACAGTAGTTCTCATTAAATCGCTCATTATATACTGGATATTGCTTATCACTATTTCTAAGAATAGCATTTTCGTTTCTATTTTTAAGCATGGCAAACAAGAATATTCGTCACATATCAAAACGATATCATTGGACATTATACATATTGACTAATACCCAGCCTATATTGTACGAGCAGAAATAGTAATCTATCATCTGGTGCGAAGAATGATAAATTGGATGAACTGAAAAAGTCAGCAAAACTAGAAAATTCCAAAAAAGAGTTTAAGTCTTGACCGCGCACCTCTGTGGATAATTTTGTAAAAACAGGTAGGGTTTTTTTTCTAATTCCCGTCGTAATAAATAAAGCCATTCTAATTTTCATCATTTGTTGGATGGATTTAATCCAAAAGTTCTTGTGCTGATTTGACTAAACACACTTAACTTCCGATCCGTGAACTTTGAAATCACTGAAAAGCGATTATTAAAGCATATTATTGAAATTACGCAACTGACTTTATTTCTAAAATTCGTCGTACCGTTTTAAAATCCGTCCATCAAAATTTTTCATCGTCCGAACTAAAAATCACAACAATGTTTACGTAGCTAACGCGCATGTATTTGTGTAGTACGGCATGACAAATGTTATTCAACAAAATTTCTGCAGGTCAGGCAAGTTTTCCTGCCTGTAGAATAACGACAAATGCCTTGCGTGAGTTATTTTCATATACGAATGACGGAAATTAAGACGATTAGTCGACATTGCCTTCTTCGTCGCACGAAAAAACGTAGGGAATTTAGCTGGTAGGACTTCTTTAATGATAAAAAGCATTTAAATAGATCTCAGCTCACTTTGATTGTCGCGTATGATAGACAACTAACTAAAATATTAGGGAATAACTAGTTTTGCATTGTGTGTCATAAAAATGCTGATACACTCAAGTCGCTTTTTACGCGAAGGATACGTCCCACGTAAATCAAAATCGCGTAAACTCCGAAATTCGCGTAAAAAAACCGCGTAAATTCCAAATTCGCGTAAAAAAAACAAAATTTCGCGTAAAAAAAAACTTTGTGGATTTCAACACTACGCGAAAAAATAGACGTTTTCAGCACATCCGCGTAAATTCCAAAAATCGCGTAAAAAACCGCGTAAATTCCGAAATTCGGGTAAAAATAGTCGCGTAGAAAAACCGCGTAAAAAGCGACTTCAGTGTATTTTTAATAATTTGTGTTGGATAGGACGGGCAATTACGACGATGTAGCAACATACCCTAACACAGATAATATTTTACCGGGTTACTGAGAAAATTTGCTTACATTTTCATAGAAATTTTTATTTGTTCTACGGTGCCTTGGTTCTTACTTACTTACTTACTTAGGTGGCTTGCCGTCCTAAGACAAAGCCTGTTGAACAAAATTTCTCCATGTAACTCGGTTGAGGGCTACCGCTCTCCAATTCCTCGGACACCGAGTACTCTCCGCCAGATCTCGCTCCACCTGGTCTAACCATCTTGCTCGCTGCGCTCCTGGTCGTCTTGTTCCTACCGGATTTGAGGCGAACACCATCTTTGCAGGGCAGTTGTCCGGCATTCTTGCAACATGCCCTGCCCATCGCATCCGTCCAGCTTTAGCCACCTTCTGGATACTGGGTTCGCCATAGAGCTGTGCGAGTTCATGGTTCATCCTCCGCCTCCATACTCCGTTCTCCTGTACGCCGCCGAAGATCGTTCTTAGCACTCGTCGTTCGAAAACTCCGAGCACTCGCAGGTCCTCCTCGAGCATTGTCCATGTTTCATGCCCGTAGAGAACAACCGGTCTAATAAGCGTCTTGTACAGGGTGCACTTTGTACGGGGACTTAGTCTGCTCGACCGCAATTGCTTGTGGAGCCCATAGTAAGCACGACTTCCGCTGATAATACGCCTCCGAATCTCACGGCTGGTATCATTGTCCGCCGTTACCAGTGAGCCAAGGTAGACAAATTCATCGACTACCTCAAACTCATCGCCGTCGATCAATATACTACTGCCCAAGCGGTGTCGTTCGGCCTCGGTTCCGCTGGCCAGCATGTACTTTGTTTTAGACGTATTTACCTTTAACCCAATCTTTTCTGCTTCGCGCTTTAGTCTGGTGTACTGTTCAGCCACCGCCACAGATGTTCTGCCGATAATATCCATGTCATCGGCAAAGCAGACGAATTGACTAGATTTGTTGAATATCGTGCCCCGCGTGTTGATATCCGCTCGGTTCATAACACCTTGTAGCGCTATGTTGAACAGCAGGCATGAAAGACCATCACCTTGACGAAGCCCTCTATGTGATTCGAATGAACTTGACAATCCACCCGAAATCCGAACACAGCACTGTGTACCATCCATCGTAGATTTAATCAGTTTGATGAGCTTCCTGGGGAAGCTGTTCTCGTCCATGATTTTCCATAGCTCTTTCCGGTCGATGGTATCATATGCGGCTTTGAAGTCAACGAATAAATGATGCGTGGGAACTCTGTATTCACGGCCCTTTTGGAGGATTTGCCGCAGTGTAAATATTTGATCCGTTGTAGACCGACCTTCGACGAAGCCGGCTTGATAAGTTCCCACAAATCTATTCGCAATTGGTGATAGACGGCGGAAAATGATTTGGGACAGCACTTTATAAGCGGCATTGAGAACGGTGATCGCTCGATAGTTCTCACAGTCCAACTTGTCGCCCTTTTTGTAGATCGGGCAGATAACCCCATCTTTCCACTCCTCCGGTAGCTGTTCCGTATCCCAAATTCTAACAATTAGTCGGTGTAGACAAACGGCCAGCTTTTCTGGTCCCATTTTAATAAGCTCCGCTCCGATGCCATCTTTTCCAGCTGACTTGTTGTTCTTTAGCTGCATGATGGCCTCCTTAACTTCGCCTATCGTTGGGGCTGGCACCTCTTCCCCGTTTGCTGCACCGTCGAAATCGCTTTCCCCGCCGCCATGGTTTTCCGCCTGGGCGCCATTCAGGTGTTCGTCGAAGTGCTGCTTCCACCTATCCGTCACCTCACGATCGTCCGTCAGAATACTGCCAGTCTTATCCCGACACATTTCGGCTCGCGGCACAAAGCCTTTGCGGGATCCGTTCAGTTTCTGGTAGAACTTCCGCGTTTCCTGAGAACGATGCAGCCGCTCCAACTCCGCATATTCCTGCTCTTCCAGGTTGCGCTTTTTCTCCCGAAAGATTTGGTTTCGCTGCATCTTCTTTTGTTTGTGTCTTTCCACGTTCTGACGTGTGGCACTGCGCATCTTGGCCGCCCGCGCAGCGTTCTCCTCATCCATCACCCTCCTACATTCATCGTCAAACCAATCGTTCCGCTGATTCCGGGCCACATGCCCGATGGAGCTCTCCGCTACACTGCTGATGGCTGTTTTGATAGTGTTCCAACAGTCCTCGAGAGGGGCTTCGTCCAGCTCGTCCTCTTCCGGCAGTGCAGCTTCGAGTGAATGCGCGTAGTTTGCGGCGACGTCTGGCTGCTTCAGCCGCGCGAGATCTAACCGAGGCTGGCGTCGGTACCGAATGTTGTTCACAACGGAGAGTCTTGGGCGCATCTTAACCATCACTAGGTAGTGGTCCGAGTCAACGTTAGCGCTTCGATAGGATCTGACGTCGATAATGTCTGAGAAGTGCCGACTGTCGATCAAAACGTGGTCGATCTGTGATTCTGTCTGATTTGGTGACCTCCAGGTGTACTTATGGTGGATTCTGTGCTGGAAAAAGGTACTACGTACGGCCATATTCTTGGAGGCGGCAAAGTCGATAAGTCTTAGGCCCATTTCATTGGTTCGCTGGTGTGCACTGAACCTTCCAATCACCGGTTTGTATTCCTCCTTCTGGCCGATCTGAGCATTGAAATCCCCGATGACGATCTTGATATCATGTTTTGGGCAGCGGTCGTATTCACTCTCCAACTGCGCGTAGAATTCATCCTTGTCGTCATCGGTACTTCTGAGGTGAGGGCTGTGCACGTTGATGATGCTTATGTTGAAGAATCGGCCCTTGATTCTCAACCTGCACATTCGAGGATTGATTGGCCACCACCCAATCACCCGTTTCCGCATCTCGCCCATCACTATGAAAGCTGTACCCAGCTCGTGTGTGTTGCCGCAGCTCTGGTAGATGGTATGTCCATCTCTGAACGTACGTACCGTTGAGCTCTTCCAGCACACCTCCTGCAGCGCCACGACGTCGAACTTGCGGCTCTTCAATACGTCGGAGAGCACTCGAGTGCTCCCTTGGAAGTTGAGAGATCGGCAGTTCCACGTCCCGAGTTTCCAATCCATAGTCCTTTTTCGTCGCGTGGGTCTATTCCGATTGTTCCAGTAAGAATATATTTGTTCTTCGTTCCATGCTTTAATATTTTTCGTGGTGACGGCTTGCAAAGCCTGCTACACCAACCCCCTGTTTCGCCGGAGGGCCAACGAAGCTCGAAAGAGCCCTCCTTTCCTGTCAGCATACGACCTTGGCTTCCACCGGGGTTGGTTACCCGATTGTAACCCTTCAAACTGCTCAGCGGGAAGGGAAGGGAAGGGTAATGGTGCTAAAACGGATAGAAACGGTTGTGCGTCACGGCTATTCCTCAATACAATAAGTGTTTCCGTCGCAAACAGAAACCGATGGAAATCAACCAACAATTAGGATAATATCACGATGAATAGTGCTACCAGAAACACAATGATCGAGTTTATATTCGGGTCACACCTCAGGAGAAAAATAAACGACCAGGACTGAAACTCCTTTCGAGCTCGCAAACGAAATTTACAATCAAGGTGAAGATAAAATTAGAGGACGGTGACGCTGTTGGTAAAACTCTAGATTATGTATACAATTTACAGGTTTATTTGCCCTCTCCCGACAATTTTGGCTTAAATCTAGGTTTTTTTTTTTTCCGTGTTGCGGACTTACCACCGCGACCATTATTTTGATCTATTGTGGTGTGTCCTCTTTTAATTTACGCCATGTCGTATCGGTGAGCTATCAAAGTTTGATGAGCCACCTCAACTACTGTCGGCATTTATCCCAATCGGGTGATGCATTTCGTATGAAATTTATCACCTGATTAGGAGCAGCATTCCAAATATCGCAGGGCTGAGTCAGCCCCTTATCAAGATATCTACGTCGTTTATGATATAGTGCAACACAGTCGCACAACAAATGTTCGGAGCTTTCAATCTCATGATTACAAAAGCGACAGTTAGCTTCATTAAGTTTACCGATGAGTTTCAGGTGGTACTTACAAGGACAATGTCCTGTTATCAAACCGGTGTATGTGCTCAAGTCGGGTTTTGAAAGGTTTAATAGTTTTTGTGATTGAAGAGCATTTGGCTCTATAAAACGTTTCGATTGCCGGGCATTCGAGGTAATATTCCAGTTAGACTGTACCTTTAG
Source organism: Sabethes cyaneus (assembly GCF_943734655.1). Lineage (NCBI taxonomy): Eukaryota > Metazoa > Arthropoda > Insecta > Diptera > Culicidae > Sabethes > Sabethes cyaneus. The sequence continues at coordinate 14,117,494 of NC_071354.1, forward strand.
TTTTTCCCAATTCCTAAGTTCCATTTTAAGGGCACATGAAGATAGTCCAAAAAAGGGTTCGGGTCCTATGAACTGCATAGATGATCCCTTCTTTGCCAATTGATCAGCGGTTTCGTTCCCTTTGATTCCGCAGTGACCAGGAACCCAATAGAGGTTGACCATATTGCGACAGGAAAGTTTTTCCAACAGTTTTATGCATTCCCACACCAGTTTAGAAGTGTGAGTTTTTGATTTCAAAGCATTCAGTGCTGCTTGACTATCCGAGCAAATACAGATATTTGCATTTTTGTAGTTTCTTTTTATGCATATCGATACACATTCTAGTATTGCATATATTTCTGCTTGAAATACAGTGGGATGTTTTCCCATTGCAACTGAAACGTTAATCCCTGGGCCTGTTATACCAGCACCTGCCATGTTATTTTGTCTTGATCCGTCTGTGTAGAACACCAGTGATCCTGAGCGAAAGTTTGGTTCTCTGGCATTCCAATCAGAGCGAGTAAAATCAAGAACACGAAATTTGTGATCGAAGTAGTTACGCTTAGGCATATGATCTTCGTTCATTAATATTAAGGGATTTACGGAAAACTCTTTGAGAATACTCAAGTGTCCAACGAGATCACCATCGAAGAACCTCATGGATCGCTTGAGCCTCAAAGCATTTTTCATAGCATCCAATTGGATGAATTGATGTAGAGGAAGAAGATTGAGTAGAGCTTCTAAGGCTTTAGAGGGAGTGCTACTCATAGCTCCTGTTATGGAGATGGTAGCAAGCCTTTGTAGCTTGTTCAACTTAATTTGAGCCGTTTTTTGTTTTGTTTTCGGCCACCAGATAAGCGATGCATAAGTGATTCTGGGTTTAACTATTGCTGAGTATATCCAGTAAATCATATTTGGTTTAAGACCCCATTTTTTGCCGAAGGTTCTTTTACAGACCCAAAAAGCATTTATTGCTTTACTTGTTTGTTGTTCGATATGCGTGTTCCAAGAAAGTTGTTTATCTAAGGTAACGCCCAAATATTTGACATCTGTAGATAGAGACAACTTAACGTCTCCTAGTTTTAGATCAGTGAAAGACACTTTGCGTCTTTTAGTAAATGGCACAATTGTTGTTTTCGTAGGATTTATGCTCAATCCCTCGCTTTTGCACCATGATAATGTGAAGTTTAATGCGCTTTGCATTCTATCAGCGATGATAGTATCGTACTTTCCGCGGACTATGATAACAATATCATCCGCAAATCCGATTGTTTCAAATCCTTTGTGCTTCAGTTTAACGAGAAGATCATCAACTACTAGAGACCACAAAAGAGGGGATAGGACACCCCCTTGAGGACAGCCTTTGACAGCTATTACTTTTACTTCTGTGTCTCCAAGATTGGCTGATATTTCTCTGCATGATAGCATTTCCACAACCCAATCGATTATACTTACATTGAAGCCACGATTTCTCATGGCATTCTTCATCGATAGGAAAGATGCATTATCAAAAGCACCTTCAATATCAAGAAATGACGCTAAAAGAATTTCTTTGGCAGCGAAAGATTTTTCAATTTTTGTTACAAGAGTGTGAAGAGCTGTTATCGTTGATTTGCCTGCTTGATAAGCAAATTGCTCTTTGGTTAGTGGATTTTTAGGAAGTATTTCAGATTTAACGTACTCATCGATCAGTTTTTCCATTAATTTCAAGAAAATTGACGAGAGACTAATTGGTCTGAATGCTTTGGGAGAGGACTTATCTTTTTTATTAGCTTTTGGTATAAATATTGCCCTGACTTTCCTCCAAGTTTTTGGAATATATCCCAATACAAGACTTGACCTAAATAGTTTTCCTAAAGCGGGAATTATTACCGGTTTGCACTTTTGAATAAGTGCCGGAAAAATTCCATCTGGACCAGGTGATTTGAATGGACTGAAAGAATCGATAGCCCATTCAATTCTAGAGTATGAGAAAATTAAGTTTGCTAAATTTTTAGGTTCTTCGCTGAACATATCTAGTGACCTAGTAGGTTCATTCCGGACCTCTTGTTCTTCTGTAGCATTTTGCATGCTATTAAAATTTTGCACCTGATCGGTGAGTAAGAGCGATCCTGGAAAATGAGTATGCATCATTAGTTCCAGAGTTTCATTTACGGTTTTCGTGAATTGGCCGTTGGTCTTTTTGAGGGACCCAAGGCCATTTGAATGATCTTTCGAGAGAACTTTTTGAAGTCTTTCAGTCTCAGGAGCGCTTTCTATGTTTTCACACATATGCCTCCAATCTTTCCGCTTCGATCTTCTTATTTCTCTGTTGTAATTACTCAGGGCCTCTTTGTACTCAGACCAGTTTGACGTTGTTTTAGCACGATTAAACAGCTTCCGTGCTTTCCTGCGTAGTTTCCCTAACTTATCATTCCACCATGAGACATCTCTGTTAGTCGTACGCTGTTTTAGAGGACAGCTGGCAGTATAAGCTTGATTAATATTTGTTATTAGGTAATTAGAACTATTTTCCAATTCTTGGATGGTATCTATATCACTTAAGATGGGTTTATATTGATTAATATTAGAGATATATAGATCCCAATTTGTTTTTCGGGCATCTCTATAGGTTTCCTTGATTATATCACTAGCTGCAATTTCAAACAAAATTTGTCTATGATCAGATAGAGAGATTTCATCTGATACATGCCAGTTTATCACACGATCGGAAAGTATAGAACTACAGAGTGTAAGATCCAAAACCTCTTCCCTTATCGCATTAACAAAAGTGGGAGAATTTCCCTTATTACATATATCTATGTCATGTTTAGAAATGAAATCAAATAAGGACTCACCCCTCTTGTTGATTCCTGAGCTGCTCCATATTGTGTGATGCGCATTTGCATCACATCCGATGATAAAAGCTCTATTTTGGCTTCTGCAATAGTTGACGAACGCTGCAACTTCTGGAGGAGGTACATCTTCAACATCGCCAGGAAAATAAGCAGATGCCACGTAAAGCATCGTTTTTCCTCCCGTTGTTGGCACCTCTAATGAAACTGCAGCGATATCCCTATTAATAAATTCAGTAATTGGTGTTACTTTCACATTAGTATTGACCAAGATGGCGGCTCTTGGTGCAAGTTGAGTGTTGTCGTATATTAACTTACAAGCTTGTGTAGGCATTCCTAGGATCCTGCTGTTATAAGTCCAGGGCTCTTGTAAAAGAGCTACGTCCAATTGACCTTTGATGAATGTTTTACTAAGTATAGCTGAAGCTGCCTTTGCGTGGTGAAGATTTTCTTGCATGAATTTTATACTTTTTCCGGCCATTTTATGTCCCTTTTGTATTTGTGTTTACTTACATAGGCATATCTAACTGCCTTCCTACAGATTGCGGTGGATGAAAAAGACGTTTATCTTTATCCACTTTAGATTCAAAATTGGAGGTGGGCGCTGCAGAATTTCCATTTTTCTTTCCTCCGCTAACTCCTAAAGGACACTCATTTGCATCGTAAGAGCAACCCTCAACATTTGCAGTAGCATTGCGGCTGGGACTGTCGTCCCTTATACCAGTAGCTACTGTGCAGCGTTGATTAGCCTCATGCATCTCAGTATCCTCGGAGTTTGTGTGGGATCGAGAACTTTCGCTGGACTGTTCTGTGCTGCCCTTGGCCGTCCTATCGTTTGAATGCTTTTTATTTTGACCATGATTAGCCTTTTTCCGTATATAAGCAACCCCAAATTTGTAGTCAACTGTAAAGTTGCACTTTTCCAATGTATTCATGGAAACATTATCAACCGTCAGGATCAGTTCGACGTGATGTTGTTTAACCGTGAAACGCTTAAGGATTTTCCAAGAGTCGACTATTAATCCTTCATTTTGGCTTTCTACAAATGCAAGGATATCTTCATTTGTATCCTCCACACTACGTGGAAAGAATCCCACTAGAATTTCAGGCTTGGGTATATCTGATTCATCCACTGCTATTAGGCAAGCTTCTTCCCATGGCTTGATGCTACGAATTGTCGCCTTTACCCAGTTCACAGTGTCTTGGCTTTTGCAGGCGATGATCATATGCCCTTGTCTGAATGAACAGTTGCCGAACTTTGGTTTTATTTTCTCCTTTCTTTGCTCAGCTACTTTTGTTAGGATTGCCTTTTGGGTAGCAATTAATTGTTGAGTAGTTAGTTCGACGTTTGGAAAACCGTTAGGCAAGATTCCAATATTGATAGAATTCAGGATGTCCTTATAAGATGACTTTCTGGAGACATTGTCTAGCCTTTTCGGGGTCGAGGATTCTCCTGCAATCCTTTTCCTTGCCGCCTCCAGTCTAGACTGCACCGAGAATTTCACTTGAGTAGTGTTTGCTCTTTCAATGTGACGAGCAATTCTTTTGGGTGGATTAGTATCACTGGAGTTAGATTCACTAAGCTCTGCATTTCTGCGACGCTTGTTTGGATCAGGACATGGGACTCTAAAAGGCTTTTCAGCCAGCAATCGAGCCTCGTTATGACTATGGCCATGATCCACCAGGTACCTGTACCTTTTTTTACCAGCTCCGTTGAGTCGATTTAATTTTTTGTCGTTATGGACAGAATTGTCCATCGACGAATTCACAGCAGCAGCAACAGCCACAGGAGGAGCATTTAACTCCTTTCCAACTTTATTATCACCACTCGAAACAGCAGCAGGTACCGACAGTAGAGTAACGTTGATTCCGTCCTCATAATCGTCATCATCCTCATAGCAGTCACTGCCGCCACTATGTTTGGGTGAATTCAGGATTGATGAGGAACATGAACGTACATCCTCCAACGAAATACTGCGTAGCTGGTCCTCAGCGGTGATTTCTTTGTCGACTTCCATATTAACGCGTACCTATATTCTGTAACAACGAGGGGAAAATAGAAACATATTGGCGAATTCCCTTTAGTAATTGTACGAAGAAGTCGCTTGACTTCTATAATGTAATAGTTTTTATTGAATAACACAGGAATGATATCAGTATATAAAGAAAAAAAAAAAAAAAAAAAAAATTAGCGTTTAATGATGGATAATTAGTATAATGTTGTTAACATGTTAAAACAAAATAAAATAAAAATATAATAATATACGAATAAATATATAACATATAATAAAAATGATAGTATTTCGTGATTGTTGCATGCCGTCACATTCCTTAGTCAATAATAGCGATATACATTTTTATTTAATAACAAGAATGATAAAATAAAAGAAAACCATATAAAATAATTTAATAGTCTTTAAGAATTTTGAAAAAATATTTCCTAACATTTCCTGCCGGCTGCATACCGTCCCATTTATCTATAGTAACATAGAAATGTCTTGTTTGCTAGCGGCAACATGCAAGCGGTATTTGTAGGGTTCACAAACACTATGACTATAACCACTTCACGAAAAGATTTGTTCTTAGGCATTAGCCGCCCACTTGTTTATGTTTTTCTAGGCCTACATAACCGAAAGTTATTAAGGCAATGCACTGTTTTCATCACAGGAACATAACATTGGTTCCGCACCGATGTGTGTTCAATAACGGACCCGATCAGTCTGTTGATGCTTTGTCCATACGGTAACATAGAGGATCTTGCATGCAAGCAATGCGATCCTATTCCATTAGTCCATTGTTTACGTTGAGGAACTCTTACGAAGCTCCTTTGTGTAAATAATTAATGGTGATAAACACCAAATAACGGCACTCGCTTACCTTACTGCACTCGATTCAAATTAAATACCACCTTATTTCACTGTTTTCTAGTCACTCGCGGATTTGGAGCGTTAAAACTGCACACAAATGCGTGAAATAGTGGACCTCTATGAATCACTTGCGCGCACCTAGATAGCAGAGTTGCCAAATTTAAATCTAGGTTACTTGCTTATCTAAGGCTGGTGGAACGACCTTCTCCTCTCAACGACGACGACGGTTTTTCCACACACGGCAATTTTGATGTTAATGTGGTCAAAGTGGCCTCGGCTACCGTAGCTTGATGGTACGGGGTATTGTTCTCGTCCCGCAATGAGTGTATCAACAGCTACGTTACACAACGCAAGGGTGTTCGAATTGCAGATATGTTGAATTAGCCGCAGGGAGGCTTTTGCGGCGGGTACGGTCAACAGTAGACACCGGATGGTATTGCGACTCGGCCTGTACCAAACGATCCAACGGCCAAGAACACCGATTCACTCGCTCTGCGCCGAATGCTGACGGGCACGCAGGCTCACTGGGTACAGTTGCTAGCGCTGATGTTCTGCGCCTGTGAAATAGTCCAAGAATAAAAGGTCCCTCGAGGACCTTTTCGAGGGATATTAGCCTTTTTCACACACCAGCCTTAGTTTTTCCTACACCAGCCTTAGTTTACTTTTGCACATTTTATAATTTGCTTAAAACTATTTTTACCTTTTTTTCTTCCTTGTATATCGGCACTATTACTTTTATAATTCTTTTTATCCACGTTTGTTTCTTCGTTACGTGTTTGTAAATTGTTCGCTTTTAGCTCTTTCTGTGTTTTTATAGCTTAACACTAGAATAAACAATAGATTTTACAATAGACTTTTTACTTTCCACAATACACTTTTTTTTTAACCACTTGACAATTACCTAGTTTAGTCCTTTTAACTTTACACAACACACGACAAAATCTTCCTTTTTATCTCACCGACAATAATCAAATCGATTTAAATATATTTTTAAAATAGTAACGGACAAAACGATTCTCGCGCACTATTGTCGTTTACTTTTCCAAACATCAAATGATATGTTCATCGAGCCTGAACCCTTTTATAAGTTCGGTCAGTTAAAAATTGAATCTTTAAAAGTTTTTCAATTTTTAACAATCTTTTGTCCTGGCAACCATTATTTACTGTATAATACCCTATGGCTCTGAATACCTTGGTTGTGTTTCTCATGGTATCTGTGGGCAACCCTGTGGGGGGGGGACCCCTCCGTCTATCGGGGACGTGGAGGGTTATCCCACTTACAGAGGAATCTTCTGGTTGTATTTGAAAAGGCCTTCCCGAGTGAGTTACCGCTCCGTCCCAGACGAGAGACGCCAGACGTGGAGGGATATAACTCACCCAGTCGATCGCATCAGCGTTTCTCTGGCAGATAATTGAGAGAGCTATCCGAAGTGAGCGATCCGTCCGTCCCGGTCGCACTGCGACAGACTTGGAGGGATATCGCTCACGTCGTTGACTGCTAACTCAAACCTGTTGAACTATACCCGAGAGAGCTTTCCTAAGTGAGTGACCCGTCCGCCCCTCGCAAAGCGAGAGACTTGGAGGGTTATCACCCACTCAGTAGACAGCTTACTCAGGTTGTTTTAGATATGCCCGAACAAGCTTACCCGTGTGAGTGACCGCTCCACCCGAAGGTTTGGAGCGCTATCAATCACACAGTCGACAGCTTGCTCAGAGATGGACTTAGGAAATTTGGATTGGGAATTATGAGCAGATTGAAAAAAGCATGTTAAATTGGCAGAGTTAATTTTATAAAAAATATGTAAACGAAGGTTACACGATCTCCACCAAAGTTGCTCGTATCCCGGCTGGTACCACGAGGCGGTAGGAATAGGAGTTGCTGAATAAGAGGCTATGAACCACTGTAGGGTCTATTTTATGCCTACACGTGCACAAGGCACCGACGGTACGCATTATTCAGCCATTTACCAGTGCCTTGGTTCAAGAGTTATGAATTTTGGACACAGAAAGACTTCGCAAACGACAACAGTTAGCATACAGGGCAATTGCGAGAGGCTAGTACGACGATCCTATCGACTCCAACAGTCTCGTACCTTGATGCCTGGTGCGCCTGGCACGGACGGCATTTTGTGACATAAGTACCAATCGTGCCTTGTTCCTGTGATACTGCCACTCATACCATCAAAGTAATTCAATATTCGGTTCTTTGGAGAGTATAAATTTGGTAAATTCCCTTGACACCACTCCTGAAGCGGTTTTTTCCCTTGGCATAGAGTAGAATCCATTTAATAGCAAAATTCACTATTGCCGTATAATTTCAAAACGCAGGGAATCAAACAGCTTTTCAAAATAATCAATATCTATAAAAATGGATTTCTGTCTGTCTGAATGTATGTCTGTCTGTATGTTCCTTATAAAATCGAAAACTACTAAACCGATCGGCGCGAAAATTTGCATATAGGGGTTTTTGGGGCCGGGGAAGTTTCATATGACGACACCTCTCCCCCCACTAAGAGGGGGGTGGGGACTCCCATACAATTGAAATACAAATTTCTGCATAACTTGAGAACTAACTAAGTAAATGGAACAAAATTTGGCATGTGGTTGTTTTGGGAGACAAGAATTTTTTCTATAGTGAACTGAGACCCCTCCCATCTTTAGGAGGGGAATTATGACCCCTCCCTCCTTCAAGAGAGGGGGCTACCAGGCTACCATACAAATTAAATACAAATTTCGTCATAACTCGCGAACTAATCAAGCAAATGGAACCAATTTGGCATGTGTGTATTTTGGGAGGCAAATTTTTTTGGGGGGAAGCAGTCCCCCTCCCGCAGAGATCACTTTTATCTAGTAGACTAATCTCAAATTTTTAGTCTTGACCTTGAAATGCGGTCATACATATATATTAATATTTTTTTTTGAAACGATGGTTCTACATTTGATGAAGGGACGGTAGGGGAAAGAAATGAAAATTTTTTTGGTGAAGGAGGGGAAAAGCGGAAAGGAAGGGGGGGGGGGGTATTGGTAGCTATGCTTGACAAGTAGTCATTTTGACTCCTACCTTTTGTCCAATGCTGGAAGGTGCATGAGTCGAACCAAGCTATAATCTGAGATTATAACCGGAACCGGGTGTTGTGGGTTCGAATCCGGATCTCTAATCGAGGGATCTCTAACCATCATAAAAACCTTCCTTGGCACCAAAATCCCCTACATGCAAATTTTCACGCCGATCGGTTCAGTAGTTTTTGATTCTATAAGGAACATAGGGACAGACAGACAGAAATCCATTTTTATAGGTACAGATTCTGAATCATACTGTAAAATATGTAATACACTACTCTTATTTGGAGCTTAATTTTGAGGTTGATTGTACAAAGCATGCAGTTCCTATTGCTAAAGTCATATTTTCGACTATAAAATATCAAGTAAGCAACGTCCGCCGGTAAAAAACTTACCTGTCGCGACAGCTTGAGCTGACTCAGTATTAACAGGAATGCTCCGTACAGATAGGCGATCCCATTCATTATTTTTCGAACCGTTACCGAGGGACGCAACAGTTGTCATCAACATCAACGTAACAACAACGGTGTGGTTCGGTGGAAAATCGCAGTGCACTACTGTATGTTCAGCTGACACTCATCGAAAACGAAAATCTTAACGTCTCGTGCCGGCCGCTTGCTTGATATCAATGCAGGTTGTATGTAACTTCCGCTTCTTAGAATAAGGCTTCACAAAACACAACTGTCTGGCCACTTGACTGTCGGCGACCAACGCTGCCACACATTACACCGACCGCTGGCAAGTGCTCACTGTCGTCGGTCCGTTCACAAATTGTTCATTTCCATGTATGAATTTATAATTGTTACTTTTTGCCTGTCTCACTCGCGTTATCATTTTATTCAGCGATTTTTTCTTCGTTCGTCACTCATTCTTATCTTTGCGTACGCTTTTTCTGTGAGCGATATAGTTTTTCTTGGCGTTCTTTTTTCTGGGTCCGTTCTGCTCCCTAGCTAGTAGCTAGCGATCACGCGTGAAACCGCGCGCTGTTGAAGTTAATGATTACTTGTCGAAGAGGTCGATTAGCCATCTGTGAATGAAAGGAATAACAATACGGTTATAAATGATGCGGTACATTTTACATGAATTGTGTGTGGTCTATATCAATCATGAGCATCTTCGGATTTGCCTATGACTCCGTCTTAACAATGACCCGTCCGATATAGCTATAAATTGGACAACACTGTTCTGATAATATTTCCCACACACACGAGCTTATGATTCAGAGTCATTTTCAGTGACTTGCAGCGCTCGAATGAGTGCTGGCCGTTTTGCGTCTTTTTTTTTTCTCGATCGCGCATTCGAAAAGATACGTCAATGCAGGCAGACACAAAAGAACACAATGCAAAACTGCAGAAGATAAAGAACGAAAAATAAAAAAGTAGTAGGATAAAAATAAGTAAGTACATATCCGCCGCTGTGTGGCATTGCAAAAATAGAACACTGTTGCACACGTTTCGAGTGGACAACGGTTATCTGTGAACTAGAACCGAAACAATTATACTTCATCTGAAGTCCGTAAAATTTGCTGCATTTGCTTGAGTTGATAAGATCTGATGCTTCATTTGAGACAATTTCTATAATACAAATTAGAGCAGATTAGAGACAATTTCAATGATGTAAGAAGCCTAATCGGGACCGGGTTTAATTAATTTTAATTCCAAAAAAAAAAGTTTAAATGCAACTATAATTTTTTTTAAATTATTATGTGGAATTTTATAAAAGAAAATGAATTTCTAAAAGTGCAAATTCTCAAAAAGCTCAAAAGAACCATTCTAATAAATTTCTCAGCGTCAAAACAGTTAGATGCAGATGGAGAGGAAGAGCTTTATTTCCCATATATATACATCAAACTTTCCATTAGCCGATAAGCTTATGATTGAACACTTTCTTTGTGGCCGATGATTCTTGCTGGCATTTGTTTCACACCGGTTTTCGTTTCCGATGCCTTTCAGCAGCGCACTTTACGCAGGTCATCTGGAAGACGGTTATTCAAGCACAAGCACTGGGTTGAAGGCTTTGAGGTTGAACAAACGCAAACGATTGTTGGCAGCAAGTGCTCAATCAGAAGAGTTCATGGTTCCCTAAGAATTCCACTTAATTTCGCATTCATAAATGTGGGTTTTTGAATTCAGAAGTTCAGTTTTTAATTGAAAAACCTGTTATGATAAGAAGATTACAGTCACAACATGACAGTTTATAATAGTTGAACTATATTCGTAAAATAGGCAACTTTAAATTAATCTTTCCACATTTTGGTTGTGACATTGACGAAAGAACCGAAAACGGTAACGAAAATTGACTTTTTCCTAACACAAAAAAAAATGGTACAGATTGCTCACGCACTTTCCATTTGTTTCAGATGCAGCGCTCCGCACGCATCATTATACCTGATCGCTATCGAATAAATAACCATAAACTTTACGCTTCTAAGCTTTTCCTTCATTCCGTCAGCTTGATGATTTCGCAACTTTCTTGTGTTTTTTCATCTTCACCGCTGACACCATCGCCATCGGATCGTCATCGTCACCGTCGTCATTGGCAGACTGCCATTAATATGCGAATCGGCCTGACGGCCCAACACACCGTACCGGTTGCGCCTGTCGCAGACCGTCGAGGCTCGAAAAACAAACCAATCTCAACTCAACTCAACTCAACTCGGTGTACAGCAAGGTCGCTGAAACAGATAATTACCTGTCATTACTTAGTAGACCGCAACGACGACCGACGGTGACGACCACCAGCCACCATCACCACCGACACCACAAGCTTCACAGCTAGTCGTCCACTAATAATAATCACTGTTAGTCACATGTGACGTGTGTAACGTAATTTTTTGCTTTCACTTCTTCGATAAGTTTACCATCACTGACTTGATCCAACCCGACAAATTTTGCCAGAGGAATTTTACACGTCGATCACTCGCGCTCGAAAACCATCCAGAACTGCCCGCAACTTCCAGAGTGGATCAGGCTTCGACCTCTATTCAGCACGTTGCAATTATCACTACCCCGACCAGGCCCCGATTCTCCCCGAGGTCCACTCCCCAGGCCGCTATCATCCACCATCAATCATCCAAACAGTTCCGTTTCGATCGGTTGTTCCGATTCTCACCGCGCGCACATCAAGCACCAGGTTTCTTCTACGAATTTGATCAGGCTACGAACGCGTCTGCTCAACTCACTTTACTTTGTATATTGTAGCATTACTTCGTTGCGGCCTATTGATAAGTGATTAAACATATTGGAATGTTATTTTCGGTTTTGTCCATGTGTTCTCGCTGAGCCGTTTCGCTGTGCTGTGCTGCCTTTAGCGTTTATTCGGCGGCGTCCAACTGCTGCACTGGGGTGGTTCCAATTCTAGAAATTAACATCATCAGGTGCGATATTTTTTGCCAAATTTCTAGTTTCTTAAAATGAAATTTTGCATGTAGTAATACATAAGTCATTGAACTTAACCAATTTAGTTCTGATTTTTATTATAGAATATATAGTATGAATCGGTTGGACTTATTTTAAATTTGATTGAAACTATTCAGAATCCCTTCAGATTTTAAGGTTTGTTCGGTTTTGGCTAATTTTTACCACTAATTGAATTATTCATGATAAGAAATAACCAACTACTGGGGAATAACGGTGATAAACAAGCTATTTTTGAATTTCGTCTACCAATTCCTTGGCTTAAAATTTCTCAGAATCTAATTTTGTATACTTTAAGATGATTCTGGCTAATACCAACCAGAATATATTTGAAAACGTAGTATAACGTCACTCAATGCAACGTGCTCAAAATTATACAAAGTTAGAAAACAATCATAAACTGGAAATGATTGAATAATGTTCTGCTGTAATCCCGTGCCCAGGCCGAGAATACTGGTTTATGTACCTCATATTTTCTATAAAATTTATAAACAAAATGATTCCTTGTGGTGTGACCTGGAAATCGAATTTCAAGTAAAATTTTAAGTTCCATTTCAAATCCCATTTCAAGTCCCATTTGAAGCTCTCCGTGTCCCATTTCAAGTTCCATTTAAAGTATCGTTTCAGCTTCTGTTTTAAATCCTCCCAAGCAACAATGAGAGTTTTATTCTACTCTTATGGTGGTCTTCAAGACCAATTTTGGCCTTAAATGCCATCATAAGAGTGTAATAAAACCCAAATTGTTACTTGGGCTATTTTAACCTGAATTTCATGTCCATTTTCAGGCCAAATTTCAGTTTCAAATTCACAAATTCAAGCACAATTTCACGTCCTATGACAAGCACAATTTCAAGTATACTTTGGTTTGGAGTAATTGTAAGATGGCGAATCTATTTTTACGCAATTAATTCACCTATGATAAAAAGACCATCCGATTAGGATTAAAGCTTCCGGTATATGCCTTAAAAATTATTTTACACGTTATTTTATAGAGAAGGCGAAAAACTTATGAATCTTTGGGCCCATTTATGAGCCTGCAATTAGATTTGAAATCAAGCTTAAAATTGGACTTCAATTTGACGTGAAATTTGTACTCGCAGCCGAAACTGATCTGGTTTTTTTTTTAAATGGAATTAAATTAGACTTAGTCCGGGCACACTGCTTTCCATTTTCGGAATTTGATCTTCTGAGTTAATGTTCCGCAGATTCGGACATACCACGACTGGCTTGTTAGACCACTGTTGTACCTCGAGCCCAACTGGGAGGCTGAATTTGAAACCGGATATGAAACTCGATATGCAACTGGGCACGAATTGACGATGAAATTAGACTTGGAATTAAAAGAAGTTGGACTTAAAATCGGAAGTGAAATAAATTGAACCTCAAATTGGAATTGAAATTAGGCTTAAAATTGAACTTGAAATTTTATCTGACACTTGACTTGAAGGTCAAATTATCCTATTGAGTACCACACGTTTTCCAGCTGAAATAAAACGCTGAAACTATGTCCTGCAACGTAATACTAAGAAAATGCAAATGCAGGGACGGACAGTGGGCGTGATATACAGTTTTTCCATAGCTTCATCGTTCCGGAAAGGTTATAAAATAACCATTGTGTATTATGTTTACACGGCTGTATTTTAGTTATTTGTAACATTTGATCTATGAGCAAAAGCAGATCGATTAAATTATTTCTTAGAGTATAGGTTGATACCTTACCTAGCTTTCGACAGAATCGAGAAAAAATTGCACGGCGTTTTCGCAACTCAGAAAGGAAATGGATGAAACTAAGAGTAGAAGTTGCATTAAATTGGAATTGAAAAAAATCGGAGTTGAAATTGAACTATAATTTCAAGTCCCATTACATATCCCATTCTATGTCTATGTCTTTCACGTCTCATTTAATATCATTTATGTTTAATTTCATGTCTCATTTTATGTCCCATTTTATGTCTCATTTCGTGCCTCATTTCATGTACCATTTCACGTCTCTAATGTCTCAATACATGTCCCATATCTTGTACCATTTCTCGTACCATTTCATGTCCCATTTCATATCCCATTTCATGTCTCAATTCTGTCCCGTTTCCTGTACCATTTCCTGTACCATTTAATGTTCCATTTTATGTCCCATTTTATATATCACTAGCTGACCCGACAAACTTCGTATTATTTGGTTTCATTTGCTTGATTAGTTCTAGAGTTATGAGGAAATTTGTATTTCATTTGTTTGAGAGCCCCCCTTTTAGTGGAGGTAGAGGTCTCAAAGGTGCAAATTTTCACGCCGATCAGTTCAGTAGTTTTCGATTCTATAAGGAATATATGGACAGACAGACAGAAATTTGTGTTTCATTTGTATGGCAGCCCCCTCCCCCTCTTAGTGGGGGGAGGGGTCTCTAACCATCATAAGAACCTTCCCCGGCCCCAAAAACCCTTACATGCAAATATTCAAGCTGATCGGCTCAGTAGTTTTCGATTCTATAAGGAACATTCAGGCAGACAGACAGAAATCCATTTTTGCAGGTACAGATTTGTATGGGAGCCCCCCTCTTAGTGGGGGGAGGGGTCTCTAATCATCATAAGAACCTTCCCCGGGCCCAAAAACCCCTAAATGCAAGTTTTCACGCCGACCGGTTTCGGTAGTTTTCGATTCTATAAAGAACATACGGGCAGACAGACAAAAATCCATTTTTATAGATTTCGATTTCGTGTCTCATTTCATGTCCCATTTTACGTCTCTAATGTCTCAATCCATGTCCCATTTCTTGTACCATTTCACATCCCATCATGTTCTATTTCAAGTTCATTTTCAAGCCCACTTCCATGTTCGATTTCAAGTTCAATTCCAATTCTATAATTTCAAATTCCATTCCCTTTTAAAGTTTGATTCCAATTTCAATTTTAAATACAATAGTAAGTCTTAATTCAACTTCAGTTTCATGTCCCTTTTTAAATCCAATTTCAGTTTTATTTCTAAGCCGACTTTCAAATCGAATTTTAAACTTTATTTAAATTCAAGTACAATTACAACTTCAATCTCAAGTTCAATTTGAAATTCAGTTTCACGTCCAATGCTAAGCTCAACTTGAAGTCCAATTTTTACTACCATTTGAAGTTTAATTTGAAGAAAAGCAAATCCAAATGTTGGTCAAATTTCATGTCCAATTTGGAGTTGAATTTAAAGTCCAATTTAATTAGCATTTTAAGTCGTTCAATTCCATGCCCGTTTTGAAGTCCAATTTTAAGCGCAGTTTCATGTAAAATTTCTGGTTTTATTTTAAGTCCGATCTCATGTTTCCTAATTTAATTCCAATTTAAAATCCATTGTCCATTAAAATGTCCAATTTCAAGGCAAAATTTGAATAGGTGCTTTGTCTAATCTTTTGTATTCACGGCGCATAGGGCCGCAGTGGCGTTGGTAGCAAAAACAGCGCTCTTTTTAGTCAACTTTACTTTACTTTCTACAAATGCCCCATACACCACTTTTTCAAATTCTGCTTGGCTGAGGTGCAGCAATCATTGAAGCGAATTGAGCGTGCCAATAAACCTACCTAAGGGAAAGGCAAACAATTCAATTGATTTTTCTGAAAATTTGAAAATCTTAATTTTTTCGTCGGTCAAAAATGAGTATATCCGTAGGCAGACTAAACCGAAACGACACGAAAAAACGCAAAAAGTTAACGCTAAAGACTAGAAGCGAAAGGCAAAAAGAAGAAGTAAAAAAAAAGTCAAAAACAAAAAGTAAATAGCAAAAAGCAGACAGCAAAAAGCCAGAAGGTAAAAGCTTAAGGCTAAAAAGTAAAGGGTAAATACTAAAGATTAAAGGGTAAAGGGTAAAGGCTGAAGGTTAAAGGCTAGAGGCTAAAGGCTAAATGATAAAGACTAGATGCTAAGTGCTAATGGTTAAAGGTTGAAGACTGAAAGTTAATAGGTTAAAGCAAACTACTAATTGCTAAATGTTGACAAAGCTAAGGGATTAAGGCTTAACCCTAATTTTCTGGATATAAAAAGATGTATTAGTCATTATCATTAGAATACGCTGGTTTAGATTCATTTTTTCATTGGAAGAAAGATATTTATATATTTATATATTTATATTTATATGATTTATATTTATATTTATATGACTTCGAATGATTCCAATAATCCGTTTTACCCAAATTTTCATGGTATTAACACAGAAAATTAGAACAAAACCTTCCATAGGATATTATACACACATATATCCACATTGAAAATGCATTTCCATTTACAAAACGATAAAATATGCAAATGGATAAAAATACATAATACATATTCTTATTGACCTTGACCTACTTTAAAACCGCTAAATTTAACTTCTCCAAAACTGAAAACTGAAATCATACACTCACCTTGAGATCACGGTAAATGACAAACAAAACAATAACCCCGTCGATGGGAGAACGAGGCCTACTGTCTAAGTCCTTCCAGGAACCACCCCACGGCGCCGTACGGTTTGAGTACTGCACTGATTGCACACCTCTACGCTGCCGCCGCGCCGAGTTGCTACGTAGCCGCTACGTAGCCAAACACTAGCGAGCGCTAGATGATAGCAGCATTAGCGCGTCGGCTACCAGACCGCTGCGACTGCCAAGAAGCTACCGAGGAATGGTGGCAGCCTGCGCCGCAGCGATACGGACGGGCGCGGTGGGCTGTTGTTTGTTGTGTGTTGGCGTTCCGTTTTCGCCGTTTTACGTAGGAAGGTATGCGGTATGACCGGACCGGACCGGACCAGAACTTCCAGTCCCAGCCAAGGCAAAGCAAAAGTGTGGTATGATCAAACTGAGGCGAAGCAAAAAAATTTGCGTTCGCCTTGCGAAATGTTCTTCGGTGTTCACTGTCCGGTTTCGTATGCCTGTTGAATTAGATATAGCAGAAATCTATCTTCAAATATTTGCATGACGAAGTAAACATACGATAAGCACTGCTGGACGGATTTTGATTTTGTTACACTACTGATTATTGCACTGTCAACAGGCTTCACTGAACCACAACAGGTCAAACACCAGTCACGCACTGTCTGTTCGTTCACGGAACCAAATGACCGAGTACTTGCAGTTCAACCGCGATTCTTACTACACACTTGTTAGTAGAATAAACAGTTCCGAAACCGTTACACTGTCCATCACATGTTGTTATCAGTTTCACCGAGTGCTTGTTACACACATGTACGTGGCGTCGATTACAACCTCTTTTGCATATGTATGGCCCGGTATAATTGGATCGGTCCACAACAAATCCGTCCCGAGCAACCGGTGTCCGCACGGTCAGCAACTGAAGACCTCATCGCTGCGCTGAAGAGTGCAACTCAGGCGAGCAGTACTACATCACTATCACTTGTAAACCCCGGTCCCCCAGCTCGGAAGGTATTCGTTCTTTTCTGGTCGGCGGTCGAGAATGGCGAGGATCGAACACGCGGATAGCCACCATACCATACATGCATACATGTGTCGACAGTGGTGGACACAGTTAATATCGTGTGATGACGAACTGAGCAGGGGTATCGTGTTTCTGCTGTTTTGCGTATCACTCGACTGCGAAATGATATCTCATGCCATGCGATTGTGGCGTGTTTCGGTTTACACACCAACAGACCAACAGAAGTTTTCTGATGGATATCTTATTGACCAACATTATTTGAGCATGGATTCGATGCTCTTAGATTATATAATTCCAAATTCAGTATGGTAATAACTATGTGTTTAATTGCATTTGTTGTGGTTGTTATTGGTTCATTAGGATTTTTTTAAAGGCAAGGCGTTCATCCGAGTCCTTAATTGCATTTAAAATTTACCAATCTTATGCTTTTCTGAAAGGAATTTCCGTTAAATTTTTCAACTCGAAACAACAAGTTCTTATATTTTAAAACACATAGCCTTCGAATTTTCTTTTAAATATCAAAAAGAGAGAAAGAAAGAGAGTACCTACTATTAGAGTGACATAGAAATGATTGGAACTGCAGGTAGAGATAGCTTTCAAGCTAAACGGAGACGTTTTTAAGTTGTGGAGCCATCAGATTTTATCTGTGAACATAAAATCCATCTATGTATAACGTCTTTTCCGTTAGCATAGAGCCGTAGTGGATCGTTCTGTTTCGAGCAGTCGTCTCGATTCAACTAGATCTTAGCCACTCGTCGCCAATTTCCCAGACGTCTCAGAAGTTACAAGTCGCTTTCGACTTGGTCGAGCCATCGTTGGGTCCCTCTGTTCCTGTTGCCAGGTGGGTTGTTAAAGAGAACCGTTTTCATCCTACTGGCATCCAGCATCTTTACTAAGTGTCCGACCCACTGTAGCCTACCGACTTTTGCTAGACGAATCACCCCCTCAAGAGCGATATTGAATAACATGCTGAATAAGCCGTAACCTGGTCTCAATTCTTGCCGCATGTGGAAGGAGCTCGAGAGTATCCCTGAGATGCGCACGAATCACATCACACGATCAAATGTAGCTCTGTCGCGTCAGTTTATCCGGCAAACCGTGTTCATACGTTCCATAGCTGGTATCGATCGACTGTATCGTATGCTGCTTTGAAATCAATAAAAATGTGATGCGTGGACCCGTTATACTCCCGATATTTCTGCAAGATCCGTAATTACGCGAGCCTCTATGAAGCCCGTCTGGTAATTTCCTACGAAACCATGTGCTAACGATGACAGCTGGTGTAACAGCATATGGAAGATATGAGCTTCTCCTCCTCCCAAATATTGGAAATAATCCAGTGTAGGGCCGTTGTCAACGTATCTCTGTCATGTTTATAAAGCTCTGCCGGTAGGCGGTTCTTACCAGCGGCTTTATTAATCTTTAACAACCCAATTTCTCTTTTGACTTCTTGAAGATCAGATGCTAGACCATTACTATCTTCATGGGCACTGCTAGGTTAACTTCCGTTCCGCCTCCTTCTGCAGCTTCATCATTGAGGTGTTCATCGAAGGACTGCCCCAGCTAGCATTTTTATATGTATATCAAAGTAGAAAAACAGCATTACGTATAGGTATACATGCTAATAAATCGTATGTTGGCATATTCGAGCTATTTTGGAGGCGATATACGTGATGAGGAATAATTATATGCATTTTATCTATATAAGTATATATATACGATATAATCCAAATAAGCGCGACTTGCTCTATACTGGTATACAATTCTGTGCTGAAAATCGTATGTGCATCAGTTGCTATCATTATATACGACTTAAAATCAACTTGGATGCACTTTATTAAGCATTAGTTACGATTCCAAATTTGTTAAAAGATATTTATGATAATTTCCGTACATTGTTGTATGATTTGGTGCTAGCTGGGGCTTCCACCTGTCGACCACCTAGTGCTCGTTTGTGATTAGATTCTCTCCCTCCCCTATCAAATGCAAAGTTCGGTGTGTAGCCCTTACGGATTTCGTTCACCTTCTAGTGAAACTTGCGCAAGTCATTAGCTCGGAACTCCTCAGGATCGTGGTCAACTGGTACCTTGCTCGTCGGTATCCACCTCGGTCTCTCCACCGCTTGTTGGCATTCCTCATCAAACCAACCAATTTGTATACTGCAGGGCTCTTCACCTGGTGCCTAGGTAGCGGCCTCTCCAATGGTCGGGCGTATTCTGTTCTAATAGTCTTCGAGGTTTGAAGCACCAATCTCATTGAAAGAAGGCAGTGTCTTATCCAGTATTCGCGCGTAGTTCTCGGCAGATTGCGGGCTATCTGGTATACTTACTTACTTACTTTACCAGACGAGAGCCGGGGTGGCTCTTGACGTATCAAGAATTCCTCGCCATTGTACTCGGTCCTGGGCTACTCGTCCCCGATTCGTTGCGCGTCGCAAGTCGGCTTCAACGTGGTCCAGCCATCTAGCACGTTGAGCCCCTCTATTCCTGATGCCGGTGGGGTTCTTGAAGAGAACGGATTTCACTACACAGTCGTCCGGCATCCTTGCGACGCGGCCGGCCCACCGTAGTCTCCCAACTTTCGCCAGGTGTACGATGGGAATCTCTCCAAGCAGCGCCTGTAGCTCATGATTCATATGTCTCCGTCACTCTCCGCTTTCCGTTTGTACTCCGCCAAAAATAGTCCGCAACATCTTTCGTTCAAAAACGGCAAGTGCACGCATTCCGTCTTCCGTAAGCAAAGTTACTGTCTCGAGTCCGTAGAGGACTACTAGTCTGATTAGCGTTTTGTACATCGTCTGCTTTGTGCGGCGGCGTATGCTCCTTGATCGAAACGTCTTGCGAAAGGAAAAGTAGGCTCGATTTCCAGCTTGAATGCGTCGTTGGATCTCCTTACTCGTATTATTGTCGGCGGTGACCAGAGATCTCAAATATACGAACTCATCAACCACTTCCAGTTCATCGCCGTCAATAGTCACTGTCCGTGGGAGGCAAACGTTACTTTCTCGAGAGCCTCTTCCTACCATATATTTAGTTTTCAACGCATTGATTTGTAACCCTATCCTCCTAGCCTCCGTTTTTAGTCAGGCGTAGATTGCCTCCGCCGTCCCACGGTTTCTAGTAATAATGTCAAGCTCGTCTGCAAAGGCTAGGAGGGGGATAGACAACACAACAAAATCTGGGAGAGCACCTTGTAGGCGGCGTTGACCAGCGTAATGCCGCGGTAGTTACAGCAGTCTAGCCGGTCGCCCTTTTTGTAGATGGGACAAACTACACCTTCCATCCCCTCCTCTGGTAGTTTCTCTTTTTCCCAAATCCTTGAAATCAGCCAGTGAAGTGCCATTGCTAGCGGTTCTTGGCCATTTTTGTAGAGTTCTGCCGGGAGTCGGTCCTTTCCGGCGGCTCTATTATTCCTCAGCAGACCGATTTCTCGTCAGATCTCTTCGAGATCGGGAGCCGGTACGCTGTAGTCGTTTGTAGGTAGGGGAGAGTAGTCAACAGTGAGACAACAGGAACAGTGAGACATCGGGAATAGCTTCGCCATAAAACATACAAGATCCATGATATTTTCCTGCAAAGTAAAGTTTCTGAATCTATATCACATAATACAGTTTGAGAAAAATTTGTTAATTTTTTAGTATATTTTTCAACAAAAGTCGTTTTTGAGGGGGCCAAAGTAAATTTTATTGCGATCATTTTCAGGTGATTTTTAACGGCAAATCGCATAACTAATCCAAATTAAATTTACTACATGGCATCTCATAGGAATGAGAGATAAAAATAAAAAATATAAGACCATCGAATTGTTTGCTAACACCACTATTTCACTATTTCTTATAAAACATTCCTATTGGGAACAGTGAGACAAACAGATGTGGGTAATTTTCAAAAAAAAAAATTTTGTGTTGAATTGTAACTCAATCCATATAAATTGATTGTAAATGAGTTCTGAAGTGTAAGCTGAAGGTCAGATATCCAGGATTGGATCTTTATATGAATATAAATGTAGATGTGAGAAAAATCGGAATTTTCAATAATGCACAACAATAATGTATTCTTTATGCACAAAATAAACAGTACGACCTCTAAACTATTCTTTGTAAACAAAAAATATGGTTTAGGTTTAATTCTAATATGTGTCTCAGTATTCAATACTCGTTGTCTTACTCTTCCCACCTACTGGGGAACAGTGAGCCAAAAAGACACCTTCACATTTGCGTTTGTAACTATTTTATCTTTTAATCAAAAGGGCTGAAACTTTTTTTCAGACAACTAGAAGGATATACCTTTCAAATGGATTGCAGACCTCGTTGGTAACTATCACCAAAAAAATTTTAAAATTTTTGGAAAAAAGTGTCTCACTGTAGACGTCTCTCCCCTACTCCGAGGCTAACTTCCATTGCGTCTCCTGCTACTATATCGCCGTTGAGGTGCTCTCTGAGAACTGCTTCCACCTGTCGACCATCTCGTGCTCTTTGTGATTAGATCCCCTCCCTCGTCTCTACACATGTCAGGTTTTGGTGTGTGGGCCTTGCGAGTTTGGTCCACCTTCTCGTAAAACTTGTGTGTGTCATTAACCCGGAATAGTTGGTCAAGCTCCTCACGATCTCTGTCCTCCTTCTGGCGGTTTTTCCTCCTAGGGATCGTGGTCAACTCATTCCTCGCTCGTCGATGCTTGGCCAAATTCTCTCTCGTGGATATGCTCAGATAGTTTTTCCAACCTCTTTTTTTCCTTTCTATCGCTTCTTGGCATTCCCCGTTAAAACAATCATTTCGTGCACTCGAGGTTTCCACACCTAGCACCGCGGTTGCGGCCTCGTTGACGGCCGAGCGTATCCTACTCCATCCGTTTTCGAGGGTCGAAGCATCTAGCTCCACAGAGGAAGGTAGAGCTTCACCCAGTACGCGCGCGTAGTTTTCGGGTTGTCTAGCTGCCGAATGTTTAGCCGAGGAGGGCGACTTTGTCGCGAGGTATAAGCCGTCGATAGTTTTGAGCGCACATATACTGCTACTAGGTAGTGGCCCGAGTCGATATCCGCACTCCGTAGGGAGCGTACGTTGGTGATGTTCGAGAAAAACCGGCCCTTGATGAGAATATGCTCGATTTGGTTCGAGGTTCGTTGGTCAGGTGATCTCCAGGTGGCATTGTGGATATCTTTGTGGGGAAAGAATGTGCTTTTGATCACCAAGCCTCGGGAAGCCACAAAGTTGATGCATCGCTGGCCGTTGTCGTTCGTGTCGGTATGCAGGCTATGGGGCCTGATCACCGTTCTATACATTGCTTTCCTGCCGACTTGGGCGTTCATATCCCCGATGACGATCTTGATGTATGTTGCCTCCAGCTGCGCATAGAACCCTGCCTTCTCGTCGTCGGGTCTACCTTTGTGCGGACAATGCACGTTTATGATGGTGTAGTTGAAGAAACGGCCTTTTATCCTCAACACGCACATCCTCTCGTTGATCGCTTTCCAGTCCATTACACGATCCTGCATTTTGCCCAACACTACGAAGCCCGTTCCCCGCTCGCTGGTCGCTCCACCGCTCTGGAAAAATCGGGCTTTGCCGCTACGGATCCTCCACACCTTCTCGCCTTTGCGACAGATCTCCTGCAGTGCCACGTTGCCTAACTTTCGGGGTTCTAGCTGATCGAGCAGCACCTTGTCGCCACCAACGAAATTTAGCGACCTGCAGTTCCAAGTAACAAGTCTCCATTCCATGTCCTTATTTCGTTGCCTTGGTTAATGCGGAATGTTCCGAGAAGATATTTCTTGACTTGAGTTTTTTTAGGTTTATATAGGTAGCCGCACTAGGGCTTACGCTACCGAGTCTCGTGACGGGGTGCCATCTTGCAATGTCGAGACATACTGTGCCTCCTCCTCTGTTGGTATACGACCTTAGTTTCCACCGGGGTTGGTAATCCGATCTCCGCTAAGGTTGCTCGTATTCCGGCAGGTACCACGTGGAGGTAGGGCTAGGAGTTGCTAGATAAGAGGCTAGGGACCACAATGGGGTCTGTTTTACGCATTATCCAACTTTTTACCAGCCAACTACTACTAATACTATTTGCCATAGCTGGTCTGGATCGACTAATCGTATGCTGCTTTGAAATCAAAAAGATGGGATTCGTGGAAACGTTATACTCCCGACATTTTTGCAAGATCTGTCGGATGATTGCGAGCCACCATGAATGAAGCTCGCCTGGTAATTCCATACAAAACTGTGTGCTGTCGGTGACAGCCAACGTAATAGGATCTGCGAGAATAACTTGTAGGGGGCGTTTACCAGCGTTATGCCGCGATAGTTGCAACAGTCGAGTCGATCACCCTTTTTGTAGTCGCGTTCAACTGGTTTCTTGCTCGACGGTGTTTTGCCAAGTTATTTCAAGGATTTTTTTTCTCTACCGTTTGTTGACATTCCCTATCACATCAATCATTTTGTGTACTTCGGGGATTTTCATCCAATGCCGATGGGCCAGCGTATTCTGCCGTAAACGCCATACGAGCGTAACCGTCTTCAAGGATTAAAGCGCCTAATTCCTCGGAAGAATCCAGAATTCGCGAGTAGCTCTCGCCAGATTGCGGGTTATCTAGTTACCTAATGTTCAGCCGAGGAGGACGACTTTGATGTGTCTGGTATGTAATGTATAACGGATTATCCAACCAATTCACCAATCAATTCAGCAGAGTACAGAAAATTCTAAAAAGTGGATTGTTCTATAGTTCAATTTAGTTTATATATATAAATTGTATGAAAAATGAAAAAAATATGGCAGATTACTGTACTAATCCGTCAAATAAGTACAACTTGACAAACAGGTTCGACAGCTGGCAGATTTCAGTAAAGTTTAAATTCGCATCATAGACCGATATAGCACCCCGGCGGCGATCAAGAACAGAGCCCCACCGCAGAGTCGGTTTATTTTACGAGCAATGTGACTTCATTGCTCGGCGTACGTCGTACGCGAGTTGCTACTACACAAATGGGTATGAACGATTCGGAGTGACAGAGAAATGATTCACATATCAATTAACGAGCGGGATATGCTATCTCTTTACAATACATACATAGCACATGCTATCGAACATAACAATGTGTCGTAGAGGAAAAAGCAAGTAAAGCGACAAGCCGAAAACGCTACTGAATTTTTAATTGATCCTTTGTGCTGGAGGTTTTTTATAGTTTAATCGAATTTTTTTTCTGCTGTAGGGTATGGGTTACATAAATTATTATCTACAGCAGAACTATATTTGGTCACAGAAGCACAAGAGGAACCATTTTTGATATATTCAAATGACTGACTCGTTTCTGTTCTGACATGCCAGTGTAATCTTAAATAATAGGGTGAGCAATACCGGAACAGTAACTGCCGAACTGGTAGTAAAATTTTCCAAAAATATGAAAATTGTCATTCTAGTTCTATGAAGCTTCCTCAGAACTCGCGTGCTACAATCACGTGCCATGTGACAGTATAGATGAATATCCGACTTCGTGGTAGGCAATTGCGGCAATAAACTGTGGTTGGTCAGCTAAATTGAAACAATCCAAAACAGACTGATTTAGCAATAAAACCTAACTCGTCGACGTTATAATGTGATATAACTTGATTTTAAGTAAGAAAAATAGCACAGTAACTGACCAATCCCCGACTGACCGGTCCGGTACGGTATATAATTAACTGCACTCGCATTTCCCCATCACGTCCCAGCCGGCTGACGCTAATCCGGCACTCGAGTTATCTTCGATGCGCTCATCTAAATACAATTTGTCATGTCGTGTGCCATACCGGAGCATGGCGCTTCCGCTCCGGCATATGGTCTGACTGGCGGGAATCCGCTTGTGGATGTGGACGCTCTTGCTCATTTGTCGATTCCGCCGGCGTAACTCCTACGCTTTTCCGTTGGTCAATCTACCATGCATGCTTAACTCTGCCTTGGTCTTTGGCAAATTGTCGTGCTGGTTGGTTGATGTTTCCTAATAAAACTTCAGGCAACTCGCAGATTGTGCTTCTGCTTCTCTACTTCCCAGACTGAGTCGTAGTATTATTTATTGGTATGTATATGGTGATGTTCGCTTTACGACGCGATGCTTTGGTTGTTATTTTTATTTCCGACTTTTTTGCTCTCCGATGTGGTTCAATTCGATGTTGTGCGCGAAACACAGTGAACTAATCATATGGCGCTATAAATAAACTAGTGACCGGGGCAGGGTGTTGGTTGGGACCAATTTGCATATGAGTTTGTTTGCCATTCGCATACCGTCGCTGGCGTGTCATCCTGTGTCATTTCAACTTGTTTTGGCGTTCTGATGCAAACACTTTTTTTACTTTATTTAAAAATTACCTGAACTTTCTACCGTCATATCAAGACAAATACGATGGAAAGAACGCGCAAGGTCACTAGTTGAGAGGTTGAGAAGCGCGCAAAAAATGAATGACTGGGAATTTCCAAACAAAAGTATACGAGTCAGTAAGGGTACCTACCGACAATAGAAAAGCACTCAAAATAATTTTCCTTCTTTGCTCAATCGGATCTTCTTGTACTTTCGTTTCTGTTTGCTACTGTCGATTCAGGTAAGTCTGAAACTAAAAAAAAATACATCGCACAAATTTTTACTAGCAAATCAATTCAAAGTCTCATCATGCTTACGGTACGGATATAACATTCCTTCTACTGCCGCGATCGGTACGATACGGTTCCTGGTCGTGACCTTTAAGGTCGATGAATGGAAAGAAGCCTTGAAACCTAATCGCCAGTTGGAGTTGAAGAAGATGGGTAAATAAATAGCAGCTATTCAGCCGTACAGGTATTTGGCGTTTCGCTTTACGTGCTAGTTCTCGATCGACAAAAATGGATCAACAGTTTTCGGCGAAACTTTCAGCGGCGTGCCGTGCCTCGCGGTGCATAGGAAGAAGGAAGTGTGAATAGTTTCAAGGGGAAAAACACGCTTCATATCATCCATCCGAAGGGTAATCCGGTGGAGAAAAAAAAAACAACCGGCACCGAATCGAATTCTCACGTATCGCGCTACTTACCAGTCGACTGCAAGCGATAATTCTAGTTTGCACTGGTAGGGGGAACGTTTTGTATTGCCTTCCCCAGATTGTTCTTGTTGTTGGTAACTGAGATGATGCGATGGGAAAATCTAATCTTCAATATTTTTAATCTAATAACCCCTCTGGAATGCGGTTAATTTCTTAAGGAAATGAAGCAAATTGAGAGCATAGAGGTAGTGAATTTCAATTGCGAATCTAAGAAGTTTGATAATTACGTCCTGAAACATGTAGATAAAATACTGACATTCTATAGAATGTCAGTAATAAAAAACACTTTTTAATAGTTCCGTTCTAAGAATTTTCTATAGTATTTTTATAACATTTTGTTTGCAAAATGAAAAATCCTAATCACTGTATATATTTGTACATCCCAATTACTGACGTGATATAGCCACCTTTATTTTATTATTTTTACATAATATATACATATAGGGTATGTTGCTGCTTCGTCGTAATTGCCTATTCCCGTCCTATCCAACACAAATTATTAAAAATAGGGTAGATGCTCCATTAGTCGCGCTACTAAACACAATATAACTTCATTTTTCTTGTTTATTGTGGTATATGCTTCAATTAATGCTTGTGGGATATAAATTTATCAAATACAAGGTATTTGTCACAAGGCAAGACAATTGCTGTCGTTGTACGAGAAGCTTTATAAGGAACAAATGAACTTTCCGATTCAATTATATTGTACCAATAGTTGCGCTAATGTTTCCTTAATTAAGTTTGATGTTCCTTTAATTGTGATATTCCATATTCATTGCTGGGTTGCTAAGTGAAACATCGTAGCAAAACTATAGAAATGACCGCCTATAGTTGTGCGCTCCAACTTCGCGTATAGTTGCGTTAGATTTTGAAAAATTGGCATTTTAGCAAATAATGCTTTAATTTTAAATGGTGTAGTCTAACTACCATTACTTCTAACAAACTGTTTTATATAATGAACGTAATTGTTTTATCTAAAATGCAACGGTGACGAAAATATGCATTAATAATGGATAGTAGCGCAACTATTGGTACTAGCACAACTACTGGATCAACTACCCTATCTGCGATTTTTATGACACACAATGCAAAATTCGTTATTCCCTAATGTTTTAGTTCGTAGACTATCATACGCGATCAATCAAAGTGAGCTGAGATCTTTTTAAATGCTTTTTTTCATTAAAGAATTCCTAGCAGCCAAATTTCCAACGTTTTTTCGTGCGACGAAGAAGAAAACATTTCAATTTCCGTCATTTACAAAATGAAAATAACTCACGCAACGCGTTGTCGTTATTTTGCAACCGGGAAAACTTGCATGACCTGCAGAAATTTTGCAGAACAACATTTTCATGCCGTCCTACCATTGGCGTAGCTAGCAAATTTCCCTGGAGGGGGCCTAGGGGGTGCCGTTCAAAAATTTTTTGATAAAGATCTTGTTACTCCTGCTGACACCGATAGCACAAGGTTTTGTAGGGAAATACCAGGCGGGCTTGATGAGGATCCGCGCAATTACCAGAAATATCGGGAGTACAACCTGTCCGCGCATCACATCTTTATTAATTTCAAAGCAACATACGATACAGTCGATCGAGACCAGCAGACGCGGCGAAAGTTGGGACAAGGTGACGGCTTATTTTGCATGCTATTCAACATCGCACTTGAAGGGGTGGTCCAACAAAATCGGATTCTAGAACGAGTGTTCTAAACATAAATGCGGCCAAGACCAAATACTCAAAGGAAACAAACGCGTGCCTCTCGCGGACGGTAACTGTTGATGGCGACGAACTAGAAGTGGCAGATGGGTTCGTGTATTTGGGATTGCTGGTGCACACGGACAACAACACTAGTAAGGGGATCTAGTTGCACATTTAAGCGGGAAATTAGACTTCCTTTGCCCTTCAAAAACGCTAGGCATACGCTATGCTCGATCGGAAGGTACTGCGGACGATATTTGGAAAAGTACAAATTGAAAGCGGAGAGCAACGCAGATGGTTGAATCATGAGCTATAAGCACTGTTTGGAGAGATTGCCATCGTCATCGTCAAACAGCTTGAAAAAGAAAATACCTACACAGCGGGAACATATACACTGAGTTTTTTCCCGGTTTCCAATTCCAATGAGGAAAATTTCTGGAGGGGGCCTGCAGAATTCTAGAATTCCTGGTACCCCAGGCACCCCCTCTAGCTACGTCAATGCGTCCTACACAAATACATGCGCGCCAACTTCGTAAACATTATTGTTATTTTTAGTTCGGACGATGAAAAATTTTGATGGACGGATTTTAAAACGGTACGACGAATTTAAGATGTAAAATCAGTTGCGTAATTTCAATAAAATGCTTTAATAATCGCTTTTTAGTCTATTCAAAGAGCACAGATCGGAACATAAGGGTGTTTGAGTCAAATCAGCAGCAGAACTTCTAGAGTATTCATAAAATCCACCTAAGAAATGATGAAAATTAGAGTGGCTTTCCTTACTACGACGGGAGTTAGAAATAAACCCTATCTGCCTAGCAACTTTAATGTCAATGCTGTTCGTAAAGGATCAAAAGGGGTTGGGTGGATCTATAAGCAATGTCGCTTATAGAGCTTTCCAGTTATGTGTGTGTGCTTGAAAATGAGGCAAACAACAACAGTAAACAAAAGAGATGCATTCCTTTGTCACCAAGGTACAGAATGAATTTCGTCTTCCGCTGGCTTAAATACCAGCAAATTTTCAAAATATGAGCTTGAATTTGGAACAGGATGGAAAATTTAACCGAAATATGTGCTCTGCAGTGTGGAAACGGAGAAACACAACTAGTAATCGCTATTTTTCGGTTTGTACCTCCAGCATCAACTGTTTCCCAAAATGAGGTAAACATCATGTATATACACACGTATTTCGTGTTTGATAGTGTGGGTGCTTGAGCTGTCAGAGAGCTCTATATGATTCCGCGGGAATAGGAGACACTCCCTCCAGCGTAGGCTTCCGGTTTCTAGATACATAACTTCGCCGTGCAAACTTATCTTGCGTGATGATTTGTGTGCTAGAAGGGTGCGTCAAAATCCTCTCCGACCTTATATGACTTGAGCTGGTCACCATATCCCTCATCCAGTCTTTGATTCATTCGATACCCTGATTAGGGTTGCCAAGTCTGAGAATTATAAAAACCGACCTGTCGGTTCTATCTCCAAAAAATGCATATTATTTGGGGAGTCGCCGGCGCAGCGAGAAAGTGGGGAGTCGGTTGATAGTTTCCCGTGTAAATGGGATGAGCAGTCAATTGTGGAGATAGCGAACAGCAGGACATCACAGTCGCAACCACAACGAACATTGAATAGGTTATTGAAGATAGCTAGTTTTAGAGTGACAACTACTTGCTTTTAGCGCTAAACAATTTAATGTACACTCAAGTCGCTTTTTACACGAAGGATACGTCTCGCGTAAATCAAAACCGCGTAAAAAAACGCCTAAATTCCGAAATTCGCGTAAAAAAAACGCGTGAATTCCAAAATTCGCGTAAAAAAACAAAATTTTGCGTAAAAAAACTGTGGATTTCAACATTACGCGAAAAATAGACATTTTGAGAAAATCCGCGTAAATCCCGAAAATCGTCTCATATGTCGGAAAGCCGGCCTTTTTGTCGGATTGACCGGCCACTGGCTTTGCAAGTGAAAAACCGGTTGGGCCAGCCGAAAACCGGCCACTTGGCAACCCTAACCCTGATGCTTCTTCCCCTTTACGATAATGATGGTACCGTAAACGTACCATATTCTGCGCAGTTAAGACATTTTTATGATTCTTCCGCTATTCTAAGTATTCTAGATTTAAATTAACAACGTGGATAGCAGCAACGGTCTATAATATTTAGTAAAAAATATGGGAATTATAAGTCGACCAACAATTGAGGATATTTTTTGTTTTCTAAACTTATCCAAGGTGCCTAATTCTGCGCACTTTCTTGCCCATGTTCCTAATTCTGCGCACCCAAAAAATGAAAATAAATACTCCTGCCATGCTGTTTATGTCTTTATACGCTGAAAGCACACCAAAAAAGCCGGCATTAGCCATTACCATAATTAAATCCATGATCCAGCCTTCTTGTGCTGTCCGGGTGGCAAAAGAACATTGTTATCATTTTGATTGCTTCATTTCAAATATTTTATTCTCGACAACGTGAAGGGCGAATTGATTCGGGTTTTCTGCATACTTAACATTACACTTTAGATTAATACTAAAAATTGTGTTTTCATATAGAAACCACTTCCCCACTCTCTGACAGCCCCATGAGGTTGGACATATAAAAAAATAGAAGACATGGTTTCATGAACTGGCGCTCGTAGGTTCGGACCCCGAGACACAGCACAGGATTCCAATCAATACAAGTTAAAGATTCTACTTGAATTTTCATGCCTCTATACCTCAGCCATTTGGGTGCTGTTGCGTATTCTTTCGTAATTTCTTTGTAGGATACATTACTGCGCAGAATTTGGCACATGAATAAAAAATCTGTGCCTAAATCTGCGCATTATTGCATCGCATTTTTCTAAGGAAAGCAATGCATGCAATCACTCTTTTTGTCTAAAACATGACTAAAACTAATTATTCTTTCTAATTATGCTGGCTAATTTGATCATTGCAAAGAATTTCGATCGTAAATTTGTTAATTTTCTAGAAGGATAATCTTAGCGTTGCTGCTAACGACGATGTTTTCTGCCATAAAAAATACTTTATGTTTCACGTTAAATTATTTCGCTCTCAAATATTATGACCCGTTTGTGAATACCGGCGTAATATTCAACAAACATTTATAAAAAAATAACGCAATGATCATAGTTATGCACAATGCTAAAAAATACTTATATAAAGAAAAATGCGCAGAATGAGGTGCGGTCACGGTAACAAATAAAAAACTGCTTTTGAAATTTACAGAATCAATGACGACTCATTTTTCCAAAGGGTTCAAGCACATGTCATTGATTTCTGGGATTTCAAAAGCAGTTTTTATGCTTAAAACAAAAGATATGTTCACGAAACTTTATCATTATGTTCTGGCAGACGCAAAGAACGGAATGAAAACAGGTTCACGAACTTTATTATTATTTTGAACATAAAAACCGCATTTGAAATCTCAGGAACCAATGAGGCGGGTTTGAATTTTAAATTTAGACGACATCATTGCGTAATGATGGTGTCTAAGGACTCCGTAGCTGCAAGGTTAGCGAGTCTGTTTTGACACAGCGAGTGGTCATAGGTTCGGATCTTAGTCGAATCCTCGGTGCTCCAAGTGCTACTACTCGGTGTCAAGTGGCTTTAGCATGGGTTTATTCTCAGGCCCCTCATTTACCCTTTCTTCCTTCCTGAGTCCTACATTAGTCGATGAAACCTCATGACATTGCAAAAAATCCCTCTTATAGTTAAGTGTACTGGTCAGAGGAACGCAAAAGGTCCTCGCCAGGGACGGTTATAATAAGGGATAATACCGGCAGCGAGGGACGAGTTGGTAAAGTAAAGCAAGCTTTGAAGGAAGGGTAAGCCCCAATCACATAAGCACGCATAAAATTTAATAAGCATATCGCTCACTCAATAGCTATTATAGCAAAAAAATGCAGTGCGGGTTACACAGAAAACACCCGGGTGATATCACAATAGATCACCGATACTGGTCGCAGTGATGATTCCACACATGAAACAAATAAACGACGTCAGTATTTAAAAAAAATGACGTGTACGTCTGTCTGTCTGCTAAAGACTGTAATAATGGCGCGACCGTTCAATCGACATACTGATCTTTTTAATTTCTATGAAACTTTATCTGTGTACCGGCGAAGACTGCTAGAAAGTGACTTGTTGTAATCTTTAAATGTCAATTGTAATGAATAATTGTAATGTAATACTATAACAATGTATTGTACTGATATCAACAAAGGGGGGGGGGGGTGGGGGGGTTTATGCACATTTGAAGAAGGTCTCGTTGTGACCACCTAAAATAAGCTTTTTCCATCCACGTCAAACTACATGTAGAGTAGACCCATAAAGGTCAGATGTAACTTAATTTAAATTAAATGTGCTTCCGATAAAGGTTAATTGAATTAAGTTAAATTAAGTTGAAATGAATTAAATTAAATTTGATGTGCTTCTACAACCGCGCAAATTACCTTTAAGTTGCTCAGGCTTATTTTGCTTTTATTTTATTTGCTTTTTACTAAGAAGTTTTATTTTGTTTATGATTTTACGTGATAAATCGAAAATTGTTTGTTTCAAATGTGGTTGTGAGTGATTCTTTAGGTGAAAAAGTGTGAGGAACACGATGGTGTTGAAATTTTTGAGATCAAATTGTACCCATTGATAGACAATTGCAAACTTAGTTTTCACATTGAAAATAAAAATATTTGGCAGTACTGCCATTAAAAACTAATATCTTTTTCGAATTCCTTAGATCCATAGACAATTTTCCTTGAAAATGTATAAAATAGTTTTGTTCTAAACCGAATCTTTTCGGAGATATAAGCCAAAGAAACTAAGCGAATTAAACGAAAATGGCGCTTAGTTTCTTTGGGTCTGGTACTTACAGCCGGGTATATAACGATAATAAAACATAAACTGTTAATTAAGATAAATTCTTTTGGTTGTTTATATTCCCATGATAAAACTAGTTGGCTAAACTTACAATAAGTGGGGCGTAGTAATAAAATATGACGTAGGTACCAACACAAAGTTGATCTTATTGCATGTTACTTGTCAAACCGCATAAGTCTGTTAGTTTTATAGTGCTACATGGTAACACTCTGACCAAACAGATTTATTGCTGCTATTGTGTTACTGAACGAAGATGTGTGAATGTCTGATGTTCCATCCTTATTCAAAATTTGTAAACTGCAGGAAAATTACCCAAATGATGAGACCAAATCGAAACATCATTGAAAGAACACGCAGGCAATGTGTAAACAAAAAATTCGATTTCGTCCAACATATTGGTGAAAGGAGCCTTTGTTATACTGATTTATCAGTTATTTCAGATAGAAATCGATCAGTCTCCGAAACATTATTCAACTGTTTGTTAACGCTGTGTTAAAGGCCCAACTAACAATTTCTGTGCTATTAAGCCGTAGACATTTTTTATGAGAGTTTTAGTGTGGTTGTACTGATGCATATTTATTTTTATATTTATCGTCAAGATATCCTGAAAAGGGTATTGTACGACCATTTTAGACTCTTTCAACGGAGTTTGATAGCAAATAAAATGCAATCAAGTACATAAGTGGCATAATAAAACTCTTTCTTTAGAACCAAAGAAAAACCTTCAACAAAGGATTTAACTGCGTTTTGAAGCAGTATTACAAGACGTTTTAGGTTAGTGATTACAACTTTGAGTCAATATTAGAACAATTGTTGATTTATCCCTACTCATAGTATAGTAATAATAGTTTTTTAATCATCTGTAACAGTTGTTACTGATCATGCTATTAACTCTACTTTTAAGCCTCATAAACATGAATGGCTATAATAAATCAATGAAAAATCTCACTTAAAACCAACGAGGACCACACTACAGGAAAGAGTTTCAAATTAATCTAAGTTTTTCTGCATGATATGAATATCTTATAGCAATTAAGTGTTGTTAGTAATACTCTCAAGTAACAATCTGTTATTGTACTCTTTTAGCGGTTTTGTGACCAAATTTTTAAATCTGGTGAAAACATATGGCTATAAAACTATTTTAATGCCTAGTGCTCATGCTTTAGAAGGGTTTAAAAGGAAGATTTAGAATAACAACAATGCCGCTTTTAACTGGTTGGAATGTAGCTTTTATATTTTCAGTGGCATTTTACAATCTCAATAATGTGTTTGCGTAAGTAGTTTTTTACGCTCTATTGAAAGCAGTGTTTTAATCAATTGTATTTTGCGATGCTTGACAGCAACCATATAAATGATCAGCTTTTTGTCCCGTTCTACAAAGCTGTAAAGTATTAATCTTTGATAAATAAACATTGTCGTCACAAAAGGTATCATCGACAGTAAAATTTACACAACCTAGTGCCCCAACAAACGTCTTTTGCGATTTATGGAGCAGCATTAGCGAAACTACTATTTTGGCCGCATTTAGCTTCATGTCGCGTTCATTTTTAAAGCGTGTTAGAATGCTATGAGGTTAGACTTAGGACAAAGGTAAAAATGTAAAGGACAGGCTAAGGAAGCGGAAAAACTTAGGTTAAGCGTTGAAAATATTTTTTTTAGCTGTCTTCAGATTGGAAAACTGCATTCTCGTTAATAAACTAAGAAATAACCACAAAACTCTAATAATCTAAATACAAATCGTAACAGTCTTTTTTTAAATCATTGGTGGTTAGATTATAATCAAAATGGTGCGGTACATCATTGAACACGTCCATCATCGATCAAACCGGTTCGTTTATGACGTAATCTTATCTTCCTAATGGCAGTCTCAGAAACTTTACACGACGAAGGTTGTACCCAGAAGCATTGAAATCAATTTGCTCAAGATCGTTTAGTACATCAATTTCGCTCTGCAATAAACATGGCCTTAGCCCGTTTTCTTCGGTACTTTCAAGTTTCGATCCGAATCAACTCAAATCGATGTTTATATAATGGCAAAATTAGCGTACTATTCCGTGGTAGGCTTCGTAAAGCGCATCTCAAGAAACTTTCTGACCAGTTTTAATTCGAACGCATGTGGAGCTGTGGTTGTAGGTCCCATTTTAATTGAAGCGGGTTCCAACAATGGTCGAATGCGTTTTTGCTATTTAATCCGAGCTGATGACGGTGTTTTTTGTTTCAATAATGTGATTTCTAAACTACTTAATTGTACTCCGTTAATTGTATAGTCAAATGAAATACTTTTTACGAAGCAAACTAATTGTGCAACACTGATTAGGATACTAATACGCATTACATTGCGAATTTGTCAAGTAAAGTTTGAAGTAAATGACAATCATCAAATGACAATGATGTCAATGAGAACGCACAGTTTTGAGTTATCGTCATAAACTAAATAGGAGCTATGTCCGAAACAAACAATCGTCAATAAATAGTGAAAATAGGAGCGGGCGCAAGTTGCTGCCTTGTGGGTACTTGAACTTTAAACTTATAAACTAACGTGAAATGAATCCATCTACTTTCATGTGGCTTCCACACAGGTTGGCTGTTTGGCTCTGTGTATGTGTGTGCGTGTTTCTGATACGTGTGTGTGAGTGTGGGTGTGTTTTTTCTGTGACTATAAAAAAGAAGAGCGCTTTTGTTTTGAGTAACATTTTTTTTGGGAATATACCACGCGAACCACGCGCAATCAGAAAAATGAAAACTTCGAATGTGTTTCTGTTGAGGGCCTAGTTGTTATGCTTTGCATTGAACCAACGATAGATGCAATCGTGTAAACAAGCAGATTATACAAACACTTGCACTTGCCTATCAAGTACATCTTGTCACGATAATTCTAGTTTCTATGGCTTTTATGGCTGGCCTAATTTGGAGTCAACAAAATGATCTCTACGCTTGCAACGCCCAAGAAGAAATAACAATTTTAGTTGAGTTCAACTTTTCATAGTGAAGATCGTAACACAAACTACACAACTAAAAACAAACGAACTCCCATTGAAAGTGTCAGTAGCGTAACCTCATTCGCACGCATGACTGAAGAATTATCCTTTTATTGGCAATTTTGCAACGGAGGAATTGAACGTTCAATCGTCAACCGGAGAATCTATAGGTAGCTGAAAGGCGTTTTCTTCATCTTAAAATGATAAAATAATAAGAGTGTTGAGGTGAGCTTTAACTGCACGTCATTCAAAAACTTATTTTATTGCAATTACGTTCATAAATGTACCAACTATGGTCTTTGTTGATGTTTCAAAAATAATCCATAAAAATTGTCTATATATAAGCTATTTAACAAGGTCAAATCCTCAGGGTCAAATTACTGGACGAACGGAGATCGTGCGCAAACTGCGACCAACAACGAACGTGGGAAAATTTTTCTCCCTGACATTATTCTCGTTTTCGTTTTTAAAGTGAAATTTGTTCAATTTATAGCATAATTTCAAGTCCAGGGTATGAAAAGGGGAAGGCAATGAAGATGCGTCCAACATCGCTCTTGCCAACCCAGGTTCCTATCTAGCACCTCCACGTGGTCATACCCGGTAATGCTCTTGCATGGACACAGGGCTGAAGGGAATTTTATGCATGTACGACTGTCTTATCCGAGAATAGTTTTTGAGCGTTTCATTTGCTGCTTTGTGCCAGATAGTTGCTCACAATTCTATACATAGTTTCAATTGTATTTCTGTCAAGTATTCAAATAGCTGTAGACTTGTAGAGTATCGAGAGGAAATAGTAAGATTCAGAGGACGTTAGCTAATCGATGGTTTAACTGACTGTCTACATGTTAGTTGCAAAGCAATTATACTTTAAATTAATCTAGCACAATGAATATCCTAGAAATTGACGAATGCGAATCTGTGTGGTAAATGATAACCCTGAATAGTTATTTATTTTGACGAAGAACTACGTCTTACGGCAGGGTGTCAATCCAAAATTTGGACTCAAGACAGCGTCACGAAAGAATGAAAGATTTTGAACAAACTCTCAGAAACTGATAAAAATGATATACAGAGTACAGATATTTAGGATATTTAAACCTATTTTCATTTAACAAATGTATACAAATGTTTTAGCCATTTTGGGGCACTTATCACAATATAGTAAACTATAAATTTGCGTAAAAAACTACTGAACATTTTCAAATTGTCAAGCATTATCGAATTGTACCCGCCTTCGTGAACACTTCGTTCGTTCCCCTAGGCACAGACCACCAGTTTTTGAATATTTGTTCTTTTTTCTAAATTAACAATTTCTTAGAAGGCCGTTAGATCCATCTCCTGCTGCTCTTGAAGATAAATACCGGAAAGAGCACGGAAGAAAACGTGACTGGACAAACGGTATAGAAAAAGAGGAAAACGCTAAAGAGAAAAATAACAAAACTGGCATGAAAAAAATCGGAAAAGAATGGTAGGGAAAACGGGATGTACAAAGAGAGAAAAGTGAAAAAGAAGACAACGGGAAAAATAAAATGGAAAACGAGTCATAAAAGAGGAGACTGGATACAAACGGGAGAGAAAAGAAGGAAAAAAACATAAAGAAAATGAGGAAAAACTGTGCAAAAAAGGAGAAAAACCGGAATAGAAAAGGAGAAAAACCGGAATAGAAAAGGAGAAAAATTATGATAGAAAAGGAGAAAATATGGGAGCATGAAATTTGTGAAACGACAACAGGAAAAGAGGAGAATAGAGAATGGGAACGAAAGACAACCGGGATAAAACGGAAAAGAGAAAAACAGAACGAGATAAATAAGGAGGATAAGCAGGACTTAATAAGAGCAAAAACGGAACAGGTGAAAACAAAAATATGAAAATTTTTAATTTAAAAATTTTCAATTTAACGAAAAATAGAAGAAAAAAAACGAAAAGCGGAACAAAAGAAAAAAAGCAAAACTGTGAAAGTGCAAAAAACGAAACAGTGAATGAGGGGAAGAAGGAAACAGCGGAAAGATAAAAGGGAAAACGTGAGCAAAAAAGAGGGAAAACGAGAGAAAATGAGACAAAAAAAGAAAAACTGAAAAGAAAACAAGAAAAACCAAAACGGGAAAAAATAGCTAGAGAGAGAAAAAGTAACATGAGAGAAAAGTGGGAAAATGAGCTCTAACGGAAAACAAAAGGAGAAAGACGGAACACAAAACGGAAAAATGGAACAAAAAAAGAAGAAAAGAAAAATAGGAAAAATGGACCAAAGAAATGGGTAAACGGGAGAGAAAAAACGAAAAACTGGGAGATGAAAAAGGAAAACCGGAGAGAAAAGAAAAAAAGCTGCCAACAATAGAATAATCGTGAGAGATAAGAAAAAAAGTGGGTCATTTAAAAGTGGAAATACAGAATAGACGAAGACGAGAAACGAGAAAGAAGGGAAATAAAATAAGTTAGAAAAAGACGACAACTGGAAACGAAAAATGAAAAAAAAAACAGAAAAATAAAAGGCGGAAAAAGGGGAAAGAAAATTACAAAAAATGAGTGGAAAACAAGAGGAAAGTCTGCACTGAAGATAAAAAAACTGGAACAGTAAACGATGAAAGATAAAGAAGAAAAAGAAAAAGACAAACAAATAGAAAGCAAAAATAAAAAAATGGTACAAAAAAGAGAAAATGGAAAAAAGTAGAAACACGGAACTGGATAAAAGAAAAAAGGAACAGAAAAGAGGTTAAACATGTGAGAAAGTGAGACGAAAAACGTCAGTTCTATTTTCCAGTGAAACTTCGAGTCTAATGTTGAGCCCAGGTCCAAATTCAGATCTAATTAATGTCATTTACAGACGGCCTTACCCGTTAGAGGGTTAAGTTCAATTTTAAGTCAAATTTAAACTCTAATTACCTTTCCAGGTAAGCCCAATTTTCAGTTTCATTCAATACAAATTCCAAGTAAAATGTCAAGTTCAACTTCAAATAAAAATTTGAAATTCTCTCTAAAATCTGTTTCATGTCTAATTCCAAGTAAAATGGTATCCCATTTTACAGTGGCATCGCATTTTACAATGCGATAGGTAATATAAAGGCCTCAGAATCATTTATGTTATATTTTTCTGTGTTACTTTTTGCCTTTGTTGAACGTCTTAGCAGAGCGTTTTCCATGGATTTGAGATATTGCTTGGTTGTCTGTGATATTTGTGATAAACACAGTTTTTTGTTTCAAAAACTTTATGAGATCAAACACCTATCTAAGCTAAATGTGATTTATTCACCAGATCAAATTTGAAATATTCGATTTTTGCCAATTGAAGAATCTCTCACAAGAACAAAAAACTTCAATCCGTTATGATTCCGGAAGACAACAGTTAAAGCTCGTCGGGAAAGTGTGTTCTGCAATAATAAAATCACGTTGAGGATGAAAGTACAAATCATTTTTAAAACACTTTATTTAATAAAACAGAGGTAACAAGAGCAATCAATACTAACACAACGCCGGGCCGAGCGCTGTTGGATTCGCTAATAAAATTGCGACCCCAAATTGCGAATGCATAAAGGTCAGAGCGTGGACTAATCAGTTTGTACTGAACTTCTACGAGTTTGGCCCTAAAATTATAGAATAAGTTATGTATTGCATCGCAAAAACAATGAGAAACAGAGAAAATGCACTCACGAATTTTCCGTAAACAATCGTTCACTGTACTCAGTTTCTTCAACCTCCAGTGGTAGGATACTCATATCGACACTGTTCGGAAGTAGAAAAACATCTTCATCACCCGGGAAAATGCCATCTATTGCGATCGAACGAAATTCTACCGCATTGACCACGGCAGATGAATTATCGAACCGTGTTGCGCAGGAGCTCAGA
The DNA here is from genome assembly GCF_943734655.1 of Sabethes cyaneus. Lineage (NCBI taxonomy): Eukaryota > Metazoa > Arthropoda > Insecta > Diptera > Culicidae > Sabethes > Sabethes cyaneus. Next base: position 14,157,468 of record NC_071354.1, read on the forward strand.
CTCTCGTTGGTGCAAGCCATTATGGCGCAAGCCGTAATGGCACCGTCCGCGAACCCATCGAACGTTCGTATACCGTCGTGTACCGCCAAACGGTAGCGGTAGTATTGCTGTTTAAAAATCATATTTTAAAATCTTTACATAAGTTATAAATTGAAACTTACTGCATCAGAAGTTAAAGATGAAACTGTATAATTCAAAGCGAAATTACAACAAAGCTCACTTTGGCACACAGTTGTCTGAAAGTTACTGTTACTTTTCATCGGAAGACTGGTTGTATTGTATCTATCAATCTGGTCTCGTTTCAGTTTGAGGTTCACCATTTCCAACGGCGTATATTTCTCAACAGGTTGCCGATCAAAACTAGCCTCCGGTCGGTTAATTTTGGGAACCTTAGCCACGTATAGTTTACTGAAAAAAGCGACCAATTTAGTAAAAGCCATGGAAAAACTCAGTAGGTATTACACATCCGCATGGTGATTCATAACGGACACAATTCGTCCTCGCTTTCCGGCAAAAATTCCTGTTCCGGTGCTGCCAACTTCCGGGTAACTCGCTCCCGAAGCTAAGAAATTAACATTGTTCTTATAGGCCCACGCTTGCTGAATTTGAACCGCCGTCAGAAACGGTAACTCCGAAAACCACATCGTACTAAAGGCCACATCGGTAATCCCATCGCGGACCAAGTGTAAAGCCGGTTCATCAAACATCAAGTCGAAGCAAATGAACGTACCGAAGGTGACTCCGAAATCGGTTTCGAATTTAAAATTCTCAGCCCGCAGTGTCGTATTAATTCCGGCCTCTCCGAAAAGATTATATTTTCGATATCGTGCGATGACGGATCCATTCCGATCAAAAACGACATTCGTATTGAAATGATATAAGCCATCCGCAGCGCATGGTCGCTTATCACCATTCTCCGGGCAAAGTGCTTTCTCTACCAGGTTAACTACCAAATACTTTCGATGTAATTTCGCCGAGCAGGATAGATCCCGGACAGTAGCTTCATACGTAAAGTTATTGCAAGGGACAACTCCCTCATAGGGAGCAGGTACAAACGAAGCCGTTTCAATGCTGCTTAAACCATACTCCGGGAAGACAATGATATCCACAGGATCAGCTTCGGTGGAATTTATGATCTGGATATATTTTTCCAGATTTTTAGACGTATTGATATCGGGCTGTTCGTTGCCTTTGGCTTCGAAACTAAACTCCACAACGCCTGCCCAGTAGTGGTCATCGGAAGGAGTTGAAATCTACAATCACGTGAACTCGAATGAATTGCTAAAATGTTATCGATGTAAAAGCGTCACAAGTACCTGGTCACTGAGTACAATACAACAGGTAATAATGCCGGTCAGCAACACCTGCCTTATCTGCATATTGATCGCGTCGTCGTCGTCTACGACAATTAGTTACAGCCACAGAGCAATGTGTATGAGATCCTTACCCAAACAGGGATGATAAGCAACTGAACAACAAAGCTTCGACGGTAATGTACCGGCTGTTTTGTATAATGGCGCGTTCGGTCGCATCACCGTTTGAATATTTCGTTCTGTTCTGTTCACGAAAAAATTAGGTGCACATTTTTTCTGGATATTCTTATTCGTGTAGAATGTCGAATAAATTTATAAAGGACCTTCAGAATGAATATTAGTTTGGTACAATTAAAAAAAACAATTCAAAAACTGTGTTTAAAAGTTGGTAATTTGTAAATGTAAATTTTTTAGTAGAGTCTAGCATGTTGAAAAACATGTTTTTTTATTAAACAGTATTAAGTCGCATTTTTTGACATTTAGTTTTGATATGCTTTTTTACACCGTTTATAAAAAATGTGTGCACGGAAGATACTAGTCGCTAAATGGTGGAAATTAACGAAAAGTTTCAAGGTCATATTCCCCATTCATTGTTTTTTATGTTATTTGATTTGATTATTGAGGTAAAACATTCGTCTTAATGTTGTTAAATTGTTTCTAAACGCACATTTTCGCCAAGACAACTGAAGAAAATATACATATTTCCGATCACATTATTGTCCCAGAAAAGATTTGGAAATATTAAGTTTTGGAAGTTTATACAAACTGCAATCTTCTATTTAATCTGTTACTCTTATTATTTCATGATTGTTTTTGACTAACAAGATTTTTATGCTGATTAGATTTTTAATATAACAATGATAAATACTAAATTTCAACATATGGTTAAATCGTTACTCAATATTGAAAACTTAGACTTCTCTTTGTGGAAATACAGATAAATATATTTTCTTAAGTAAAATAACCATGTTTTTTGTTTTAATTGTTTTTTATCCTGGGTCGATGTCCTTCATGATTTCGCCTGCATAAAAATGTTCCGCCAACATGGCTATCAGTCTCCAATTTCTCGACTGTCGCACACTTTCCACCGAGGCGAACCAGATTCAACACACACCGGATTCGAGGCGAACACCATTTTTGCTGGCCTGTTGGCCGGCATTCTCACAGCATGTCCCGCCCATTGTACCCTTTCAGCCTTAGCAACTGTCTGGATATTGGGTTCGCCGAAGAGCTACACCAGTTCGTGGTTCATTCTTTTTCTCCATACACCGTAAGTACGCAACGTTCAAAAACGGCCAGTGCTTTCAAGCTCCCGGTGAGCATTGTTCACGTTTCGTGTCCCTCGAATTCGCCGCGTCGAGCACACTATTACCTATGCAAGCTCGATCGCGCTTGGTTCCTCTTCCAGATACTTGGTTTTGGACGTATTCATCACTAATCAAATTTTCACTGCTTCACGTTTCAGTAGGGTATACTCAGCAACTATCCGGAACGTCCTTTCGACAATGTTCACGTCGTCAGTGAAACAGATGAATTGGCTAGAATTATTGAAGCTCGGGCCCGGCCTGTTAAAACCCACACGGTTCAAACGGGATTGGTAACGCCCCCGATATCCTCACACAGCACTGTACAGCATCCACCGTGGCTTTGTCAGCTTCTAGGGATAGACGTTTTCGTCCATAAGTTTCCATAGATCTTCACGATCAATCGCTAGTATCGTAGGCGGCCTTGAAATCTATGAATAGGTGCAGAGTCGTAGCGTGCGGTTGGCCAGACTGGCCCCCGCCAAGGGCGCTAGCTCTTAGGGGCGCCAAAAAGACCCTTCCTTTCAGTAAAGCATTAGCTATAACACGTGCATTAAAAAAACTGGACTGATTTTAGCTATTTTTAATGCCACGTCATCAGTTGATTCTTGGTGAATGACCAACTGGTTAAAACCACATTAAACAACAAAAATCAGTTGATTTGCCTGCAGCAGCCATGGCGAAAACGGTCAAAAAACTACGCACGATGCTTTGTTCGTACTACCATCTCCACTCCGGAGCGAACAAGTCGGACACAACATCCTCTCCCGCGAGAAAGGCGAAAGCGTTGAACTGACAGTTCTGCGTGACCATAACATGTAGCAGAAGCTGAAGTTGAAGACAGAAAGTAAGGTGGTCTCAACCGCGTTGCGGTTCCGCGCTTTGAACCGGGAGGACGGAGCCACCTGCTAAACGGTGAAGAAGTACTTGGCCAAAATAGATGTTTATGCGGAAACGTCAGTCTTGCTGGCTGGCTGTCTCTAACTAGCAGATAATCGCCAAGAGAATGACCGAACCTGGCCTTGGCTCATCATGCCAAGAGATCCCTAGTAACAATTTTAGTTTTGTTGCACTTTCATTGTGGTTTTTATTACCGATTTTAGTCGTAAAGACCACCATAAGGCTAAAATAAAACTCATACTGTTACTTGACAAACGTTGTGCCGTCGATCACCAACTCTCCCAATGTCCTCCAACTGCAACCAATAGAAAATTTTCGGGCGCAGCTTAAACGGAGCATTTGCTCCAATAATTTTGAGACCAAAGCGGAGAAGGAGCTGCTCGCCAAGGCCACGAAAGAGTTGAATAATATGCCGATGAATATCTTTTGATCGGCCATAGCGATGGTTTCGGTGAACAGCTGCAAAGCCACCTGGCAGGGCATCGAAACCTTTTTATGGAAACCCTAAAAACGCTGAATTGAAGGAAAATTTGTTTCATTGAATTATCTTTTGTATTTTTTTCATTACCATTACCAATTCGTCCACTTTTTCAAAACACATGTTAAGCGCAGCGAAGTAGTATTGGATAAGGAGCGAATACGAAATAATGATAAACTTGGAAGGAACAGTGATTTGGGAAATGATGGGGCGTCAAATTGGGTTTCCGCCAAAGGTGCCACAATGTCACGCTACGGCTCTGAATAGGTGGTACGTAGGGACTTGGTCTTCGCGACCCTTTTGGAGGAATTGTCGCAACACAAAGATTTGGCACGTTGTCGATCGCCCATCTACAAAACCGGCTTGATAACTTCCTACGAATCTACTTGGTAGTGGCGATAGATGGCGAAAAATGATCTGAGAAAGCACTTTATAGACGGCGTTGAGAATGGTGAACGCTTGATAGTTCTCACATTCCAACTTGTCGTCCTTCTTGTATATTGGGCATATTACTTCCTCCTCCTCCACTCCTCCGGTAGCTGTACTGTTTCATAGATCGTGACTATCAACCCGTGCAGACAGCTAGCCAACCTATCCGGGCCGATCTTGATGAACTCCGCTGCGATTCTGGGTCTTTGCCAGCTGCCTTGTTGTTCTTGAGCTGCTTGATGACGTTGATCATTTCACCTATTGTGGGTGTCGGCACATCACCATCATCCGCCGTTTCTTCCAGGCGGCGCTTCTTATCCCGGAAAAACTGGGTTTACTGACTTTGTTTCTGTCTATATCGTTCCACGTTTTGACGGGTCCCCTGCTGCAGCATCACCGTCCTCGTTGCATTCTTCTCGTCTAACATCCTCTGTTATTTCTCTTCGAACTAGTCGTTACGTCGATTCCGTTCAGTGAACGCAATAGCACCTTCCGCTGCGCCATTGGTGGTTGCTTTAACGCTATACGCTATCTCAGCAGCCCTTCAGCAGGGGCTTCGCTTAGCTCTTCCTCACCCGGTAGCGCAGCCTCAAGGCATTGCGCGGACTTAGTAGCGACCTCAAGTAACGTGAGTCGTTTCGGACTGTACCGTGGAGGGCGACGGTACCGAATGTTGGTAACTGTTGGCTGTTTTGGTGATCTCCGGATGTACCGATATGGGAAGCAGTGTCGGAAGTAGATTTATAGATATTTTTGGAGGCGGCGAAGTCCATCAGTCGATGGCTATTTTTGTTCGTAAGCGGGTGTGCGCTGAACTTTCTAATAACTGAACACTTCCCCCTGACCAATCTGAGCGTGGAATGTCTTCGATAACGCTTTTGATGTCATGTCTTGGGCAGTTGTCGTATTCACCCTCAAGTTGCGCGTAAAACGCGTCACTTCCTAAGTGTGGGCTATACACGTTGATAATGCTAATGTTGAAGAAATTAGCATTAGAAACTATTCAACTGTCGATTGGCCACCAGCCAATCATGCGCTTTTGTATATTGCCTATCACGATAAAAGCTGTACCCGTGATATCACCGCTGGCTTGTAAGGCCTGAACCAATCTCCTGTGTCCCAGGAGGACCATCGTACTGTTTAACATCTCAGACTGACCCACTTCCCTATCAGCATACGACCTTAGTTTCCACCGGAGTAGGTTACCCGATCTCCACTAAGGTCTATTCCATATAAACAGACGAATCAGAGTAAATTCTTCTAAATAATGAGGGTATGGATCCTCTTGACATTATTGTCAAGGAATATAAAATGGTCAATTGGAATATAAAATGAGACATGTACTTAGATGATCAATTAAGAGTCAATAGAGTAATTTCCGCTCGCTTATCAGTCGAAAGCGTCAATTGTTGCATATCCGGTTGTATAAACTTTGAACCAAATTATAAAAAAAAACAAATGGCAAAATGAACAATTGAACCGATTATCAGACATCAATATGGGGCTGATTTTACAATACACCAGAAGAGGGGTTTTCCCGCAAGATTTGATGGACTTTCTACTCGGATAAGGAGATTTGAATGCCAAATAGAGCTGTAGTGGGAATTCAGCGGATTTCTTGAATAACCCAATAAAATTTCAGTCCATAATTTATCATTTAATCACTGGAAATTCATATTTCATGTATTCATTCAATATCATCACATTGTGCAAACTCGTTTCAAAAATTTTCGATAGCAAAACCTACGGTTGGACGTATTTTCAATGAACAATAAACTTTATAATTAGAACCAAATTGTATGATTTCTCGCTTTTCAAGGATGGGAAACATATCAATTTTCTTTCCAACGGAATATCCCATGCGACAGTGACTGATTGAAAATTAATTTGCGTGGACCACATAAGCCATTTGCGCATTTTTCTTCAGTGCAGTAAGAACGTCTTCGTCCGAAAAACTAATATTTTCAATGTTTAACATAATGTTGTGTACCTCTGTCACGGATGGCATGTTCATTTTAAATTGAATTAGCTGTCACGATTCGAATCGGGCTCAAAAAGTGCTTAGCAAAAGGTTTGCCAGTACATTTACTGTGCTTGAAGTTTCATATACCAGAAACATGCTGCAAGCAAGCCTGCTTTTATGGTTCTCGAACTGAACTGAACTGAACTACCACTGCTACCAGATGGTTTCCGATTTGTTCGATAGACAATATGCATTGCTTGAAATTAAACAATTGAAATAATGCGATCATTTATCATTCAGCCAAACCTCCAACGGTCTGGTAGTACACTGAAATCTTTTTTTTGTCCTCTTTTTTTACGTCCAAAAATTGAATTTACGTCCTCCTTTTTTACGACCGATTTTTTTACGTCCCCCAAATAGTGGACGTTTTTTACGAGTAGGGAAATCTGCTGAGCATCTTAGAAGATACGGTATTATCAGACACCTGAGAAAACAACTCAGGGAGTGGGGTTAGGTATCCCGACCCCCCTAATGGAGCGTGAGGATCCAGAGCCACTAAAACCCTACTGGAGTCTCCAGCCTCAATCACCCCTGGCACCACCTTATCGATATTACTTCAGGGAGGGGTTATTGTGCTTAACGCACTCTCTTAGATAACTACTGGACAATGGTAGTTAGGCTGTTTAATCGCCGTTGATCGGCTCTCCAGCGGTTTTGTAGCTCAAGTACAATCTGGGTAGCAGCCGCATTGACCGCTACCCAGACGTCCGAACTGGAACACATCCTTTGGACTAAGTTATCCGGAGTAGTATCCTGTCCGCTCACTGCCATCATGTTGCTTCTAGCGTCCGCGAAACGAGAGCATATGAAGAAAGCATGTTCTGCAGTTTCCTCCACATCCACGCATTTGGGGCACGCGGGGACTCTGCATGTCCAAACTTGTGCAGATACTGTCTAAAACAACCATGCCCTGACAGAATCTGTGTCAGGTGGAAGTTGACTTCGCCGTGGCGCCTGTTGATCCACCCGGACAGTTCCGGGATAGGTCGATGTGTCCACCGGCGTTTTGTGGAATCAGACCATGCCCGCCGTCATGTGGTCATCGAGGCCGATCTTGTGGTACTCCGTATGTCTCTAGTTCCACGTTGGTTGAAGCACTCTACGTCCTCGCTGATGATGATACCAATAGGCATCATACCCGCTAAGACGCAGATTGCGTCATGTGAAACTGTGCGATACGCACTCGCCACTCTCAAGCATATTAGACGATAGGTACTTTCCAGCTTACCCAGGTAGCTTTTGGTTCCTAACGCCGATGATCACACCGGCCCGCCATACCTAAGTATTGACTGGATCCCATTGGCTAATAGCCTTCGCTTGCTGCCATATACCGCAGAGCTATTAGACATCATGCGAGACAATGCCGAAATATCTGTGGAAGCCCTCTTGCAAGCATAGTCGACGTGGCTCCCGAACTTGAGCTTATCGTTAACCATGACTCCCAGAAGTTTTAAGGACCGCGTTGACGAAATAGTGCAGTCCCCGACGCTGATCTTTGCATGCTGCACCCTGCACCGACTTGCGGTAGTTCACCACGATAACCTCCGTTTTATGATGCGCTAGCTCCAGTTTCCTGGAGCGCATCCAATCTTCAATAATGCTTATAGAGTCGGCAGCCGTCAACTCAACCTCTCTGATAGATTCACTGTAGACTTCCAAGGTGATGTCGTCCGCAAAGCCGACAACCACCACCCCAACCGGGAACTTTAGCTTCAACACCTCGTCATACATGACGTTCCACAACACCGGGCCTAGTACGGAACCTTGCGGAACCCCTGCGGTGATTGGAACGCACTTCTGACCCTCTTCCGTGTTGTAGCATAGCACACGATTCTGGAAATAATTTTCCGGAATCTTGTACAGCGACACCAGCACTTGGACGTTCCGAAGAGAGTTGGCTACGGAGTCCCAACTAGCGCTATTAAACGCATTTCTCACGTCGAGCGTGACAACTGCGCAATAGCGGATACTCGTCCTCTTACACTTGATTGCCCCCTCGGCTGTCTTAATTACAGACAAGATTGCATCCACCGTAGATTTGCCTTTACGGAAGCCGAACTGAATCCTTGACAGACCGTTTGTACCCTCCGTGTACTGTACGAGTCTGTTAAGGATAATCCTCTCCAGCATCTTGCCGGCAGTATCGAGCATACAGATCGGCCTATATGACGAGGGGACACCCGGAGGTTTTTCCGGCTTCGGCAATAGGACAAGGTTCTGTCGCTTCCGTCTGTCCGGGAAGTGACCATCTTCCAGGCATCTACTCATTATTGTCCCGAATAATTCGGGAGCCTCCAAAATAGCCGCTTTAATGGCCAAATTCGGAATTCCGTCTGGTCTGGCAAGGCACCGGGTTGCTCACCTTTATCGATTTAGCGATCAATGAGTTCCTCGTTCGTAACCGTCGTTTCCTTCCCAACCTCTAAGCCGCCGTCGCCCATGTCACTTTGGATGTTCGGCATGGAGGCCGACCATCGACTGGTGATCGCTCTGCGGGCGCCATCACGCCCTTGGTCTTTGCCATTACGATCCTGTAGGCATCACGGATTCGTATTGGCACTAGCACATAACCTTTCAAAGCAGGCTCGTTTACTAGCTTTTAACCCACTCTTAAGCGCTGCGCGTGCAGCAACCAGTGCTACTCGACGTGCCTTCGTCCGAACGAGCTCTTTGCATAATTCTCCTCGCACGAAGGCACGCTCCGCGGAGTTCCGCAATTTCATCTGTGCACCAGTAAGCCGGTGATTTCCCACACAGAGGACGGCCTTACCTAGGCATGGTAGCGTCACACGCTCGCGACAGTTCCTCAACCAAACGAACAGCGTTTGGATCGGGCATACCGCAATCATCGCACTCTCTTCGGATCGCTTCCACAAATACTTCGGGATCGAAGTATGATGTCTTCCATCCACGGGTGGTTGGAGTCAGCTCTACACGTCGCCTGCCGCCTCGTTATCTGACCGATACCATAGCGGTAGCCATAGGCTACCCTCCATTCTCCTATCAGACCAGGACTGCCGAATGTCACGTCGATGATAGACTCCGCTCCGTAAAAGTGAACGTCAAACGAGACTAGAGTGTATATACTAAGCTTTCTGTCGATTGTCAGTGGATATAACTATGCGATGAGAAAAAATGCTGCTCGACCCAAAAATACTGATTCAGTAGCTAAAGCAAGAGTATTGCATACGTCAGAAGGCTGCAAATGAAGATCATTGCTTGCGCGCCCTCGTTTAACTTTAGAAGAACATATATCTTTACTCGTTTTATCTGAGTAAAAAAGAGTAATACTTCGTCTAGTCCTGTTTGTTACGGCCACGGATGTTAGTTGCTAAGCTAAGCATTCCATTCTAAGCTTTGACTTTGGCAGTCGTTTTCAGTATATCTAATATTGAGATACAAGAGTAACTTTCAGAAACAATACTGACATTGTGATCCTGTAGACATGTTGTTATTATAAGCCTGTAAAAGAAATCAAGAACCGAACTTCGTCAGCTACTGTGATTTGCAATCATCGACGGAACGGAAGTGGTTGGATTTCATGGATGGTTGGATTTCAAACGGATCATTTTGCTGTAGGTCTTCGACATATTCAGAAAATTCCGTTATCTGTACATAGATTTCAAGGCAGCGTGCGATTCAGTGAAATTAAACCATCTTTGGTTTTCCAACAAAAGGGACGTTAGAAGAGCAGGAAAATCCAATTCATTATAAATTCTACCAAAAAAAGGTCATGAATAGTAATGAGCGTAAATTACGGGACTAACCAAGTAAACAAGAATGGATATCTGGAAATTAAATAAAAAGAAAACTTATCCAATTTAATTCTACCATGTATATTTTTTTCTTGACAGATACGTATTTCGCCTACGACTTGAAGGCTTCGAAAACAGACACTGAGGGAGCCTGCCAGTCGTAGGCGAAATACGTATCTGTCAAGAATAAAATATACATAGTAGAAATTAATTGGATTTTCTTTTTATTTAATTTCCAGGTTTCGTATTCTACTAAGACGCTCCAAAAACTTCAGTCAAGAATGGATAAGTTATCAAGCAGATACACCCAGGGTACAGTGAACTGGACATGTAACAAGGATGTCGAACGACAGAACTGTGAAGCCTTAGGTGCGACAGACAGCCCAAAACCGAACAGCTTGGAAATAAACCGTCATAGGCCCAATAATGAATCGGAAAACACTATTTCCAACAAAGTGATTCCTTACTTTTAGTAGTTTTATCATCATAAACTCTACCTGCGGAAAATATTCTGTAGCTTATCGACCAAAACTTGTACTTGTAAGGAAATATTTCAATGTAATAAATTTATTGAAAATTCAATATATTTTATAAAACTTTATTTAAATGAAATGCAGCTTAGTACAGCAATCAACACCAACCCTGTACTATGAAGCAAGCGCTTTGCGCTGCTGGCCCATCGGGTATAATCTCGACCCCAAATCGCAAACGTGTGGAGATCAGAGCGTGGATTAACCAATTTGTGCTGAATCTCTCTGTACGTAGTGCTGAAATTAATGATTAAGACATGTGTCGTATAATAATAGAACTACAACATTCTAAATGATAAACTTACGAATTTTCCGTATACATCCGTTCGCTGAATTGGGTTTCTTCGACCTCCAGTGGTAAAATACTCATATCAAGACTATTCGGGAATAGAAGAAAATCTTCGTCACCCGGGATAACACCATCTATCCGTATGGAATTGAATCGTACTGCATTAACCACAGCCGACGGATCGTTGAACCGTGTTCCACAGGAATCGATGCTCGCATTGGTGCAAGCAACTATGGCACAGGCCAGAACAGCAGCATCCGCGAGGCCACTAAACGTACGTATTCCGTCACGTGCCACCAACCGATAGTTGTAATAATGCTGTTCAGAAAAAAAACTGTATTTTAGACTCTCCTTTGAGTAAAAAACCATAACTGACTTCGTCAGATGACAATGATGAAACCGTGTAATCCAGAGCAAAATCACAGCAAATCCGCTTCTGACATAAGGTGGTTTGGAAAGAACTGTTACTCGACATCGGTAAACTCGTTGTATTATAATTCTGAATTTCATCTCGAAGTAGTCCAAGATTATTCATATCCAACGGTGTATATTTCTCAGGAGGTTGCCGTTCTAAGGTAGCCTCCGGTCGGTCGATTTTAGGAACCTTAGCCACGTACAGTTTGCTGAAAAAACTTTGAATTTAGTAAATAGTCATTGGAACAAATTTAAAAAGCATTACACATCGGCATGGTGCTTCATAACGGACACAACTCTTCCCCGCTTTCCGGCAAAAACTCCAGAGCCGGTGCTGCCAATTTCCGGATAGCTCGCTCCCGATGCTAAGAAATTGACATTGTTCTTATAGGCCCACGCTTGCTGAATTTGAACCGCCGTTAGGAAAGGCAACTCCGAGAACCACATTGTTGGAAAAGCTATATCAGTGACTCCATCACGTATCAGCGATATTGCCGGTTGATCAAACAACAAGTCGAAGCAAGTGAACGTGCCAAAAGTAACCCCGAAATCCGTTTCGAATTTCACCGCTTCAGCATAAACCGTCGTATTGATTCCGGCTTCGCCGAAAAGATTATATTTTCGATATCGTGCGATGACGAATCCGTTTCGATCGAAAACGACGTTCGTATTAAAACGGTACAATCCATCCTTAGCGCATGGTCGCGTATCATCATTCTGCGGACAAAGTGCTTTCTCCAGCAGGTTGATTACCAAGTACTTTTGACGCAGTCTCGCTACGCAAGAGAGATCACGAACGGTGGTTTCGTACAGTAAATTATTGCAAGGTGCTACTCGTTCCTCCGGGGACGGAACAAATGAAGCAGTTCCGATGCTATCTAGACCGTGTTCCGGAAAGACGATAATGTCCAGAGGATCGGCATCGGTCGAATTGATGAGCTCGATGTATTTTGCTAGGTTTTTCGCTGTGTTTATGTCCGGCTCTTCTGTGTATTTGTCTTTAGTGCTGAATTCCACAACGCCCGCCCAGTAGTGGTCATCTAAGGGGGTTGATGCCTGGAATCGCGTAAACCTGAATGAGTTACCGTAATCGCCTAATAGCGTAGTAGCGATATGAAGCTGTTATCAGTACCTGATTACTCAGTACAATATAGCAAGCTATAATACTGAGCAACAATGCTTGGCTTATCAGCATTTTGGTTGCACTCTAAGTGATCCTCACCCAAACACAGGTAATGAGCAACTGAGCGGGGAGCTTGGTAATCTGCTGGTACTTGTTTAGTTTCCACCAAAAAGTTATCTCTTATCTTGATTTTATACTTTTCTATACTTTCTTTGTCCCGAAAATTTCATTGTAATATGATTGATAGTAGATTATTGTTTTAGATGCTGTATATTCGGAAGTCACTATCAGGAATCTTAGCATTATTGATGTCGTATGCAATGCAGTAACCTCGAAAAGTGTACTGGAGTTTGACGCTATCTGAAAGTTTCATTTATAATTATGTTCCTATAATTAATGTCACTCGTGTAAAACTTAATTCCTTGGTTTGTACAGAAACAAATTGCAGAGCTCATAAGCAGTCTCTATATGTATAAATTCAGCGCGGCATTCTTAAAGTCTGTATGGCCGTACAGCACTAACTCTGTAATTATCCTGAACTTTAGGAAACTACTTTGAAACTAGTCTAAACAGAAGGCCAAGTTCTAAAATTAAAATGTAATAGCAAGCCTTTACTTTGTCGTTAATGGCTACAGTTGCAGCATAAACTGGCACACAATTATAGATTACATGGCAAACCAATCTCAAAAAGCTCGACGACCTACCGTTAATTATGTTTTATGGGGTGAAGTTATGCTTCAAAAATTACTTCCATATATAAATATCGAGTATTTTTGCTTCCTCGCTGCAATCGAGTATGAGCCCGAACACGTTATCGAGTCGAGCAGATTTCTGTCAGATAGTTGGGTGCCAAGATATGCAATGCATGCAAAATAACCTATGATATACTGAATTGAATCAGTTAAGTTAATGAAGTTAATTAGTAACAACATAGACGATGTGTAACTTAAAGTTTTTTTCTCTGTTTTCTCGCAATAAAATCAAAACAGCCAACTAAAGGCATATGGCCGAAGAAAATAAATATTGTACAATTATCACACTTCATCGTCATGTATCGTTGAGCTGATTATTGTCGTCACCGGTGTCGGTGGCCCCTTCGCTCAATTTGAGAAAATAAAAAAAATATGGCACACATCGACATCATCGTCGTCGTCGCTGCTGGCTCTGTTTTGTCGATGATATAATTTGGTAGGCTACCACTAGTTTTAATTCAATTACGACAGGTCGTCAGGAGATTTTCTGCAGTTTCAATTTGGATGGAACTGTACAACAACGACGGTCATTTCAGGCGCTCCGAAAGCTTGAGGGCAAAACAAGACGAACCACCAGCCAAATGTCTCCCAGAAGACCATGTATTTACACATGTGTCAATGAAGATGATGGAAATGTGACTACCAATAGTAATTATGTTAATTGCATTAGCTGAAGAAATTGTTGGATGTTTGACGATTTCCTACTGCGCTTGCACATTAGCATATAGGTTTATTACTGTTATGCGACATTTTTATTAGCTTATTTTCGAACCGAGTCTATTTCTTAAAAAATGCATTTTAATTTTATCTCATTAACAATTATAAAGCACGTCTACTAGCGGAAGCGAATGAAAAAATCATGAAATTTTGTTTTTCTTTCACTTTTGCTACTTCGCCCTTTGAACCGCGTTACGGTTGCTTACCACCAGCATTTCTGTCTTGTGGTGGGCTATTTGTAGTTTTACCGCTTGCATCCAGCTTCCAATTATCACCAACATTTCCACCTGTTCTAGCGATTTTCCTGTTACTACGATCACAGTATCGTCCGCAAAACAAACTAGGTCTACGCCTCTGGGCAGATTCAGCTTGAGTACACCTTCGTACATCTCGTTCCAGAGAGATGGATCCAGGAGAGCCTTGTGGCACTCCCGCTGTTATCCTGATCGATCTTTGACCCTTGTTGGTCTCATAGAGAAGCAACCGGTTCTCGAACTAACTTCTCAAGATCCTGCACAAATAATTAGGGATACTCATTCGATGAAGTGCTATAGCGATGGCTTCCCAGCTGGCGCTGATGAACGCGTTCTTAACGTCGATGGTTACTACTGCACAATATCGGTTTCCTCTACGCTTCTGTTTGGCTGCCTTCTCGGCACTTTCAATTACCGTGCGAATGGCACCCACTGTAGATCTCTCTTTCCGAAACCCGAACTGCGTCTCGAAGAGTCCATGGTTATTTTCCAGACATTCCATCAGCCTATTAAGAACGATCCTCGCCAGTAGTTTCCTTAGCGTGTCAGTTTTTTACAGCTGCTATCAATTCTTCGTTCGATACCTGACTGCGTTCAGTATCCTCGGCATACGGCGAAAATGGCCAGCTCGTCGAGTCATGCTTTGTAAATAGCCCTGCAACGATCACCTTTTGCTTTTCGGGACACATTTCAGCTGGCACCGTTGGACCACTGACTTTCGCAATCACCACCCGATATGTGTTGCCCCATGGGTTGACATCCGCATCACGGCATAGCTCTTTGAGGCAGTTCGTCTTGCTCTGCCTTATCGCTTTTTTAAGGGCGGCCCTGGCCACTCTAAACGCTTCTCTACGAACTTCTCTGGCTGCGTCGTCCCGTTCTCTTTGGACGCGTCTTCTCGCCCTAAGGATGTGAACCATTTCGCGAAATTTTTAACTTTTTTGTTAAAATTTGACAGTTCGATGGTTATTTCTCCTCGAGTGGTAAAAATCAGTTCAGACTGCGGACCATTTCATATTTGACAAATTGATAGTTGTTTTTCTCAATGAAAGCATATAGAAGCTGAGGATGAAGATATGTTTCTATAACAGCGAATTTAGCGAACCATCGAACTGTCAAAACTAACTATGCTTCCGAGCAGGGTTATTTTCGAAAAACCATGGAACTGTCAAATTTTAACCAAAAAGTTAAAATTTCGCGAAATGGTTCACAGCCTAAGACAGTTGGCGCGGAGAACGCTGAGTGCTTAGTTCCACCAATAAGCTGGAGGTCGCTTATTTCTCGGCTCCCGTTTCCTCGGCATTGTAAGATCGCATGCTTTCGCTAACGTTTCTGTCAGTTGATCTGCGTTCAAGTCCAGGGAATCACTATCAGCGTGTAGTTCTTCGATGAATACGTCCTTGTCGAAGGCTTTCGTCTTCCACTTTCGGTCGTTAGCTCTATTTCTTCGGCCTGTTGCAAGATTCCGTTTGCCAATAGTGTACAGGATCGCCTGATGATCACTATGAGTGTATTGTTCGCACACCCTCCAGTTCATATTTGCCAACAAAGATGGGCTGCAGAAGGTGACGTCAATCATAAACTCCCGATCATCTCTGCGGAAGGTACTGATGGCGCCTTCGTTGCTGAGTCTTACCTCTAGCTTAGCCAGGGCTTCCAGTAGGCTGTTTCCTCTTACGTTGGTACATCTGCTTCCCCACTCCACCGCCCAGACATTGAAGTCCCCTGCTATATCGACCGGTTTCCTTCCGACGAGCTTCTCAGTGCAAATGTCCAACATATGGTGGAACTGGCTTAATGTTCAGCTTGGGGGTGCCTAGCAGCTGCAAATGAAAGTTCCATTAATTTTAGCAATTACGAAACCCTCGTGCAAAAAATCCCTCCTGTCCACATTTTCTGCACAATTTGGACCTGTTAGGGCCCGCGCAATGTCTTGCTTGGTGGCCGAAGCCCATGCGGTTAAAGCATCTCTCCAGTTGATTAGGGACACGGGGAAGAGTTCTGAAGCGACCCACTGCCCAGCAAACGTTTATTTTCTCTTGCTACAGCAACTTATTTGCTGCATCTGTTGAGAGCCGTATCGTGGCGGTCTGCGTTCCGTGGTAGCCGAATTTCTTAGCCTTTCTTAAGGTACCAGTACACTGTTTGCTGAATCATCCAATATTTGATCTATTTCATCAAATAAATTTGAAAACCCGTGTACTGACCCAACCAAATATACGAACAAATTTTATTTTTCAAAATGTCGCCGAGCTTTTCCAATAAAATTTGGCGGTTTGTAAAACAGTGTAATATGCCAATCAAATTAAATTTGTTTTTGTAACATTTTGCGCTGTTCGCCGGTTTGTTTGCTTGAAACTTATCAAAAAAGCTCACAATGTTTATTATTTGAACTGCTGTCAAAATCGAATTTGGTACATGAAAAATCGTGCAGAAAGGAAGTTTTGCAAAGGAAATGACACTGGAATAAATCAGGACATTATTAAATCAATAGTGAAAAGTTAAAAAGATTATGAATAATGAGGAGATCACTTAATAGACCTGTTTTTCGAACATAATTTGTTTAACGGGAAAATAGCAGTCATTAACTTTTCGTCGGAGAGCCTAATTTCGAAAGCAGTTTTTGGACCCAATAGCTGGGGTCTGGTTGTAAAAATATAAATACTGCCTTCTTCTTGCCAATCTGAACACAGCGAATATATTTTCATTAACAGAATTTTTGTTTCAAACAAAAAAACTGCTTTTGAAATTGGCAGAATCGATGACGACTAATTTCACCTTAAATACCTTCTAAAATTAGGCACTGTCACGTATATAATACTACATATGTGAAACATTATTCTAGTAAATCTAGTAAATAGTCAGCATGTAAACGTTCATTTCAGGATCGAAAGGCTACATTCTGTTTCTGTTAACATGGATAATTTACTAGAAAATATGAACAATAATTGTATGCATATCCACCTTTTCGCGCGCTTAATGGCGGCTAGTGGGTACGTTTTTCGACAATGTTTATTTGCTTTTGGGAACTCCGCTCACGTATGCTTGAAAGTTCTACAACGACAATTAAGGCTGGAAATATTAACTTAACGTGAACAAAGCTGCCAAAAGCATGCTAACGTTGTCCGAAAGTTGTATCCACTAACCGTCATTACGCACGCGAATAGGTGGATAGCTGTGTGACATTCAATTTTATTCTGGTTTTGTGTGTCGCAAGTAGTGCGCTGTAATCGCACAGTGATGCGCTATCCAGCTTTTTACACCATCTGCAATAATAACGAACGGTATCAGGATTGCTAATGTGCGACTAATACAGTGGTTTGTGTGCATCGTGAAAAATTTTTCGCAGCGAAAATAAATTTGGAGATGCAAACAAACCGCGTATACGTATACGCGGCGAACTGTGCGTGCGGTAAATGTCAGCAATCTCTATAATACGTACTAGAACTTCATAAACTATGTACATTATAGCAAAAATTAGACTGCAAAAATGAAATACTGCGGAAAAATAATGTTCCAAATTTATGTGCATGCATAAATTTGGGACATTATTTTTCCCCAGTATTCATTTTTCTTGAATAGTAGGAGTATAGATTACCGGGTAATAAGCGCTTGATTAACTGTTATTCAACAGAAATGTTTGTTGGATATATCTGGCATCTGCTTACGACCTTTTGAAAAGTTGGTGCCGAACTTATTATATACCAAGCAATGCCTTTATGTAAAGAGCATTTTACGTGACAAAGCGACATGCTGCCTTGCTGATATCGATGTTGCGCTTTCCCTGTGCTGTGCTGGTACTTTGACAATCCGCAGATGCCCCACGGGAAAGCAAAACAGAGCTGCCACAAATACAGATATTTGTGCATACATAAATTTGGGACCCATCAATTATTTCAGTTGCTGTGATTTCTGGCTCTACTAATGTTCCTGAATTTTAAAGTAGTCCATAAACTATTTATGTTATTTAAAAGATTAGATTGAGAAAATTAAATACTCCGGAGAAAACGGTAGGGTCCCAAATTTATGCATGCACAAATATCTGTATTTCTGGCAGCTGTGAAGCAAAATC
This sequence comes from Sabethes cyaneus, assembly GCF_943734655.1. Taxonomy (NCBI): domain Eukaryota; kingdom Metazoa; phylum Arthropoda; class Insecta; order Diptera; family Culicidae; genus Sabethes; species Sabethes cyaneus. The sequence goes on from NC_071354.1 coordinate 14,175,821, forward strand.
AATATCAGCAATGTTGTTATGGTTCGTAAAATGGTCAATTCGGCTGATATTCCAATACCAATATCAGCGACATGGCTGACATTGGTATTGATATTAGTGATGTCCGAAATTTTTAATTATTCGATTGCCGATTAATCGATCGAGTAGGCACTGGTCGATTAGTTCAGTATTCGTGCTAGTAGTAGTGTTCGACATCGGAACGAAAATTGAGGTCCGGGTTCCGGTCCGGTAAAAATCGGCACGAATTTTCTTATTCCGACTTTATTCCGGTCCGATTTGGCTCTGTTCCGGTTCCGGAACCTGAACAGAGCCAAATCGGACCGGATCATTAGTCTTTATAGTCGGAATAACAAAGTTCGTGCCGCCTTTTAACCAGATCGGACCGGAACCCGGACTTCAATTTTCGTTCCGATGTCGAACACCAGCTAGTAGTATTCGACTATAAATATTCGAATATTTCGTTAAATTATTCGATTAATCTTACGGTTATGAACGATGGGGATGGATTGGGGATTATTCTTATTTTTTTATCTTATTTAAACTATTCGATTACAAATTATTCGATTATTCCATGCTGTAATCGATTAATCGAGAAATTACCGGACATCACTAAATGTAGAAATTGAATTTACACTCAAGTCGCTTTTTACCTGAAAGATACGTCCCGCGTAAATCAAAATCGCGTAAATTCCGAAAACCGCGTAAAAAAACCGCGTAAATTCCGAAAACCGCGAAAAAACCGCGTGAAAATAGTCGCGTAAAAAATCGCGTAAAAAGCGACTTCAGTGTATATAAATTGCATTTTTTCATACCGCAGTAATTTGTATTAATTATTTTGAATTAATAATAATGCCTGTATTAAAACGTGTTTAAAAAAATTAAAATGGCTTTCAGCTTCCTGTTAAATGAATAGCCTCACTCTCCGAGCGTACTTTTTTTTGTGTATTTGATCTGTTTGATCTGCACAGACATCTGCTGGCGCAAACATTTTCGGGCCGAATGTATTTGATAATCTCATGAATTTCATGCTGTTTTGCAAACAGTGTACTGGCCCCACAAAATATGTCAAAATTTATTTGATTTTGTAACACGGGTAACGTCTCAGATCGAATTTTTGACATCAAATTTGACAAACAGTGTACTGGGCAAGACAAATATGTCTGTCAAATACCAAAATTTGCCCAAATTCTGACAGGAAGAAAATTTGACGATAAAGCAAACAGTGTACTGGTACCTTTAGCCGAATTTTCATCGGCACCTTCCCCAGGATGTTTTCGGTCTCCAGTTTCAGTCTCAGATCGCGCTCTGTGGTAAACATGCTCAGCTTTCTACATTCTATCGTGGTCTCTTGGGATAAGGCTCTAACATTCGTCTCGTCGCTTAGGACCTTTTCAACAAGCTCTTTGAACGCTAGGCTCTTAACTGCGGGGCCTTTCTTCAGTTCGAACAACATTTCACCATTTTGGGTGTGCCAAGATTGCACTACGTTCTCCTTAAGACCTTAAGATCCTTCAGTTTTGGGTCATCCCTCATCCTTTTGAAAAGGACTGCGTATGACATCTCTCCCTTTGCTTCAACGATGAGTGCGTCGCCTTTGCTTCGCGAACGGCGAGGATTCGGTTTCGCTTTTTCCTGCTTCCTAGCTTCCGGTTTTTCCTCTTGCGTCTTGTTTCGTTTTCCTTTTCTTTCTTTCTCCCATCCTTTTAATTCGTGGTTATGCTCCAATCCGTGCCCTCTTCATCGCTATCGCTCTGGTCGCCCTTGCGCTTTTTGGGCAGCTCGGATTCCACAGGCGATTCTTTTTTCCCTTTTCTCTGACCGGTTTTGTGTTTCCTTCACCTTGGCTCGCGCATCTGCCGCCACGATAATTCGCGATAATTGTCCTCAATATTGTCTTTCCAGGCAACCGCTCCTCCTTGGTCTGACTATTTCTCGGCGTAAATAGAGGGTTTAATTCCAGGCTCTGCTCTGTCTGAGAGATTTGCTGGTCTTCGCTAGTACTGTTGCTCCTAGGACTTTGTATTATCGACAGGTTTAAAAGCGGTTATCTCAGCAGTTTTCCGCTCCTCGCAAACGCGTTGGTTTGACCTTCTGCCATTTCCGTCGTACCCTTGTCTCCTTCTTCATTCTGTCGGTTGGTTGTACTCATCTTTTCTGTTGGGTCCCAAACTCTAGGCCGCTATCTCCGCTCGTATTTGTGCACTCGCCTTTACGATCCCATGGGTATCTGTGCAAGCAGGGAGGCCATGGCTAGGGACACTCTCCCCTGTCCTTCATGGGGATAGGGATGTCAGCATCCGATCAGCGTTAATTAGGAACGTATCATCTGAGCCCAGACCACCGCACGTTGTCGTGAGGGACGAGTTTTGAACGTACCTAGAGACCAGCCACGGTTTTAGTGAGAGGGATGGCAACTGTACCATTGGACTACTCGCCGTTTCGGGAAAGTGTCACCTTCCTTTACCTAAGGTAGCTTCCTTAGCCGTAACGTCAGCCCTATAGCGCCTAGTCAAATCGTTTTCCCGCCATTCCAGTATACCATAATTAGGATCTTCCTGGAACCGATCCTAATGTGCCCACAGCACTCCTGACATGACTTTTAGGCTTAAAGTCCTGAGCTCCAACAGGACATTACAACATCTGCAGCTGGCTCATGGCCGCTAAGCCCGCGTCTTTACACCACTGCTCTAAGCTAAGCTGCACTAAGCTAAGCCCGCGTATTAACACCACTGCACTACGTCGTCCGGAGGCTAGCTAGCATTTTCATATGTATAAAAAAGGTAAAAAACAGCATTACGTACAGATATACATGCTAAATAAATCGTATTTCATGCGCAAAATTGGCATATCCGTACTATTTTAGAGGCGATATACGTGATTACGAATAATTTTGAGCGTTACGACTATATATGTATTTATATACGATAATATCCGATTAAGCGCGAGTCGCTCCGTACTACTCTACGATTTTGTGCTGAAAATCGAATGTATGTCAGTCATTATCATTATATATGACAGAAAATCAACTTGATCCCACTTTATCCAGTTTTAGTTACGATTTCGAGTTTGTTAGGAGATATTTACGATAGTTTTCGTACATTGATATACGAGTTGGTGCTAGCTGGGAACCGAGGCTGCCACCAAAGACTGGTCGACCCAAGGCCCAGTTGCGTCCCAGCCGGCACCGCGTGGAGGTAGGGACAAGAGTTCCCGCTCCCATTTTAATGGCTATATAGGGTCGTACAAAGCCAACTGACTTTGATCGGCCCCATAACCTGGGATAGGGCCTTCACCGGCCTGTGTGTGTGTGTGTGTGTGTGTGTGTGTGTGTGTGTGTGTGTGTGTGTGTGTGTGTGTGTGTGTGTGTGTGTGTGTGTGTGTGTGTGTGTGTGTGTGTGTGTGTGTGTGTGTGTGTGTGTGTGTGTGTGTGTGTGTGCGTGTGTGTGTGTGCGTGTGTGTGTGTGCGTGCGTGTGTGTGTGCGTGCGTGTGTGTGTGCGTGCGTGTGTGTGTGCGTGCGTGTGTGCGTGCGTGTGTGTGTGCGTGTGTGTGTGCGTGTGTGTGTGTGTATGCGTGTGTGTGCGTGTGTGTGTGTTGAGCTCCATTTTCTATCGCCTATTCCTCGAAGATGGCTGAACCGATTCGTCCGTTGTTATTTTTGTTTGAAAGGTGTTATAGCCTAGTACAGTATTGCATTGTTTCGTGATCCGACATGACATTTCGTTTGAAAGTTATAAGTAAAAATGTGAAAACTACGTGACACTGTTTTCTCTGGAACCACACAATCGATTTGAACGATCTTAATACTAAATGAAAGCTCTTGCTATTGGTAAACTTTTTTCCAAGTTTGATTGAAAACAAACAATCAGCTTAAAAGTTAACCTTTAAAACCAGTTTTGACAAGGTTCAAATGATCGCCTGTTTCTCAGATAGGGCCATACCGATTTATGCGCTATTAGCTTCATTTGGTAGGTAATATAGCTGAATAGATCACTATTGAATGGTTTTTTGATTCTACGTTTTTGTGAAAGTTATGAGCAATCGTGTACAACATATTAAAATTTACAATAATTTATAAAGAGTTTAACCAAGATAAATTATCTAGTTTCAATTACCTTAGTATCAAACGTTAGCGTTTACCTTTACCTTTAGATTCCATGGATCAAACCAACCTGTAATCGGAGCAATACAGCCGGATTCGAACCCATCCCTCCCACCTGTAATGATCCTTTGAACCACAGAGGTGCTGGACAAAATAGAGACTCCACAACCCCCTTATTAAGCGTTTGACGTATTACAAACTCTAGCAGCACTTGGCAGGTTGAGTTATTTATAGACACAAATTGTGCTTCTTCCTCCGTCTACTGTAGAAACCACCGACGGTTGGTCTATTCCACAGGAATGGAGCCTTTCCTCGGACACCTGCGTTGAGAATCGCGGCTAACACGCTGACAGACGAACAACGTCATCAATTTCCCATCTATACAGTATAACTACGTTGCTCTGAGACACTGTTCCAGGGTATCGGGTTTTGGCGCTTAATTAAATGAAATTTCGAAAATTTCAAAATTTTGCGAAATTCAATAAATTTTAGTAACCAAAAATGACTCCAGACTTCTACCAGAACTTTTTTATGAATGTAGGGTACGGAAGGGTATTTCCAACAGGTTTCTAAATTCAGCCTATTTGCCTCTTCTGTCGCCAATAAAAATACTTTGCCGACATACAATTTTAATATGTTATAACTATTTTCTCAATAGTGTAAGTAATCTACTATTTTTTATTCAAAGAACGTCAAAAGCACCTGTTCTTCCACTAGAACTAGGCCACAGGACGAAAAAATAGATGCCTTCGCTTGATGGGCAGAAAATACCCTCCCGTGCCCTATCACATCTCAGTGATTGTGAAAAAAAGTATCTTGTTTGACCTACTTTAACATTTCTAAAAAAAATTTTTTGAATCTACTCCTAAAAAATGCCATTTTTTCATAAAACTTGACGCCGTTTAAATGTTTTGTTGTGACGTCCTAAGCTATCGTTTGAAGGGCGAGCCCCCGGGTTTTCTGACATAGTGCTATTTTGGTACACTCTACTGGCTATACAACGTCTGCAAATTGATATCCTAGTTATCAAAATATGCGTGAGGCTGTATCAAAAACCACGCCGTAAACGCTCGGGTGGGGAAACTTCAATAAAAGAAGAAATGAATAATTTACAAAGATTGCGAACGTGCTCGAAACACTTTTACAACGTGTAGACAACTGGAACGACTATAAAGGATTTGATTGGTAGCAACATCCCCTAAACTAGCAGTAACAATTATGTACATCATTAGTGCAGCACAGCACTAAATGTTAATGAAAATTTTTAGTGGTATCGTACTAGTACAAAACAACAATTACGCACACTCTAAACCGGGGGACCAGTACGGTCTCGATCATCTACTGATTGTAAAGGATGAATCGGTTAAAATTTGCTCTAACATGACTGAGTCAATCTCGCTTAAATATAATACGTTGAATAAGCTCGTTCGTCCCTCAAAGTCTGGGTACACAAACAGGTCAATGTCTGCAGTGGATATGAAAATTATCTTCCTTCCTTGTTTACTCGCAGATTGCGCCATGCAGCGGAATCCTCTTGTTGTGAAAGTGCTTTACCCTACCATCTCTCAAAGTCTGGGAACTCCGGTGTGCTTTCAAATCTGCAGTATTCAAAGCACACTAGCAGATTAATGTCTGCAGAAGAAAATTTTGTTCTATAATGACACTCACTGGTTACAAGCGGATTGCTTACGCAGCAGCGATAAAAAGTTCATATAAACCATGTTTGATTCTATACCAAACATCAGTAGCTAGTGACAGGCGGAAGTGAGCAATAACCTAAGATCAGTTACTCGACTCAATTAAAATGAATTTAATCATGTATGCGGTAATCATTGGCTTCGGCTTGGTGTGCACCACCGCGAACGAAATTCTACAAAACAGCGATCCACTCGAAGATGGTCCGGAATATCTTAACAAGCCAAATACGCCAGGTGATAAAATTTTCAGATGCATAAATTTCATTCATTGACGGTTAGTTGTAAAATATAAAAATCTGCTGTTACAACAGGTATCGTTCAACCGGAGAATCATTTGCTTATAAGATCCATCAGAGCTTCACCACTAGGACGTGTGAAGTGTGGTGTACCATTCGGTAGAACATCATGTGAAGAGCACTGCAAACGACAAGGCTTTCGCTTTAATGCCTGTAATGTTTTCAACTTTTGTATTTGGTAGGTACTCAAGGTGGTTTTACGGCACTTTTTCCATGAATAATTTGTTTATTTGTTTATTTAACAGCTTTTAACATCTGACAATGATGTTTTAATGGATAAAAGTTATATTAAAATAACAACATCCTAATTCTCCACAAAAGAAACTTGAATTAATCCACCTGATGGTGAAAGGAAACATTGTTATACCATCTTACTTGATATTTGAGATAGAAATCGACACGTCTTCGGAACATAATTCAACTGTTAGTTATCGCTGTGCTAGTTGGTTCATATCACTTCTATTGTCAGATAATAAATGTAAACTAAAATAATAACTTTCACTTGAATGAATATTCAATGAATGAATAAGTTTACAAATGAATAAGTTTACAAAGCTTGAACAAAAACGGGTCACTTCTAAATTTTGATTGATGCTTTTTTTATGAAATTGCTGAGTACGTTAAAGTAAGTTGTTATTGTTTTGTATAACTACAAGTAAAATTAAATTGTAAGAGGAAATATTAATCTTTAACATATACATTGCATGTCACACCTCTAGTTTATAGATTTTCTGTAGTTCTGTAGATGCCATTCCACTTGATTCAATAAAGTTTCCTTGAACGAACTTCCCCAATTTTTCAATAAAATTTGACCGGTAAAACCAATTCTTATGCAAATTCGCAGATATATTTGCAGTGCTAAAATCTCTCAATTGATGCTAAAATAACTGAAACTAGATAAAGTATCTTAGTTAAAATCGTAAAATATAATATTGCAAACTTTTAAGTGTACCCGATTGCACAAAACTTTCAAATTATACGTCCAATCAAAAAACAATTCAATAGAGATCTATGAGGCTTAATTATCTTTTAAATGAAATGGATAGCGCATAAATCAGTTTGGCCACCTCTGACAAACAAACAGTAATTATTGTCTAGTCAAAAATAGTTTTTTGAGTACATCTTTCAAACTACATACTGGTTGTCAATAAAACTTCTTAGAACACTTTATGATAGCAAGAGCTTTCATTTGGAAGTCAGATCGTTGAAATCCGTTGTGGTGTTCCGGAGAAAACTGGGAGGCTCAATAGTGATGGGTATGGGTGGGTATTTCCAGCCCATTAAGCTTCATTACCGCTTAATGCTGTCGCTGCGGCTAAATTGAGCCTATTTTCTATAGTGGTGTCTGTGTTTTTTAAATCCGACGGGCCGAAATAGCCTGCACAGGGATTAGATGCTTTGTATTGCAGTTGAAAACCGTAATCATCAACGTGCGACATTCGGTTTTGTTCTTGTTCTGTGTGTCGCAACTACGTCGCACGTGGTGCGCTGTGTTCGCACATTGATGAGCTATACAGCGCACCACCTGCGACGTAGTTGCGACACACAGAACAAGAATAAAACCGAGTATTGCACGTCGATTATTATGGTTTTCAACTGCAACAGCAATAAAACCAGATCAAAAGAGAGCCGATGGATAACGTGTCGCTATTGCCTACATTCCGGGCTCATTGAAGATAATTAGTTTTGCAGTGACAACAGCCTGCTGCTATGTCTAATTGTCTAACTAGCTAATGTCAACAAGATAGAAGCTTTTCAAGCGTTTCAGGCCTCACATATCGGTAGTAGTGTAAATAACGCACCATATGCTGGAATTAAAAACAAAATGCTGCTAATGGCTGAATGAAAATTGACTTATATTTTCGTATAAGAGGGGAATTTTTGTGTTCTTCCGCGATAAAAAGAAGTAGAATTGTTCTGTGATAGCATATGCATAGCTGTTTAGTACCTAGAATAAGTAAACGTGATCATAATATTGTGTGTTTTCCAAACCACCATCAAGAGCGGATACGCGTAAGCGATTGCTGCTGGTTTTTTCAGCCTAATTACGTGCCAGAGTCTGCCAGTTGTAGTTCCGGAATTTGTCTAGTAACTGACGCAGGGTAAACATCTGATCCGTCGTGGAGCGACACTCACGAGAACCATCTTGGTACTCTCCGACAAAGGACACCGCCAACGGTCACAGTCCGCAGTATACGAGAAACCACTTTATAGGCAAAATTGTGTTCATGTCCATTTTCGTATTCGTATTATTCACCCTTATTCTTGTTTTCTTTCGAATGGTATTCGTTCGAAAGTTAAGACGATCCGTATTCTTGTTTTCGTTCGAATCAATTCGAACGTTCGAACGCCCCTTCCTTTTGTTCATTCGAATATGAGAATAGTGCTTCCCGCTTCGTTCGAAACAAACTATTCGTACGAATACAGGATACGGCCGTAAACAAGAATAAAGGTGATTATAATTTAATGAGAGACTTAGGAGTAGGAAATCATTGGTTGACTCAAAATTCATCAAACCTGCTATTATACTTTTTTCACTCACCCAGAGCGCAGGGCGCTGGACAAAAGGAGACTGCGCAACCCTCTTATTAAAGTAGCGACGTAAGTGGTTGGGCTATTTTTAGACACAAATTGTGCCTCTTCCTCCGTCAACTGTAGAAACCACCGACCGAGAAGTTTTAATCTAACTTGTTTTTACTGTCAGGACGACGACAATATGCAGGCCCTTACGCCTTGCAAGGTACTGCACTTGACGCTGTTCGTCTGTCAGCCTGTTAGCCGCGATTCTCGGCGCAGGTTTTCGGAGAAACAGATCGCCAATTCTTTAGGGCTAGACGATTAACCCTAGGCGAGTTTGATAGCTGTATTGGAAGAATGCTACGGCTGTAGTGTTCGGTTATAATACAATTCTGCATGGATGCGCATGTTTTCCGTTTCATTGGAAAGAAATGTAGTGAAAAGTTGAAAAGATATATATATGACTATGAATTATGAAATGTGAGTCTGAGTTACAGATACTGTAGATTACAGAAGCGACTAGGCACTCAAAAACCGGTAAATTTTCAATCAAAACGGAGAGTACCATCACAAATAAATGTAACTGTCCGTTTTGATTCAAAATTTAGCGGTTTTTGAGTGCCTAGTCTCTTCTGTAATCTGCAGTCTCTGCAGTATGAATGTATTAGCTATTCCGCAGGGTGGTTGATAAAAGAGGGAGACTTTCTCTTATAAGAGATAGAAAGGTTCAAATGGGTAAAGGGGGTGCGTTTCTCTTGCAATTGGAACGATAGCAGTTGTTCAAGTGGCTGAATTTCTGAAAGGGGGAATACGATGGCCATCAACAAGGGGAGGCTCAAATACGTAAAACATCCTTTGTGTCGATTTACAGGAATTACCAAAAAGAAAACAAATTTACACGTAGCTGGAGGACAATAGAAGGGGAACGGACAAAAGTAGTAGACACATTCAAATGAAGAAAAAGGGTTTTGTTTCTTGCACTATGAGAATTTTTGTTACAATAACAGATGTACAAGTGACTGAGATACAAAGGGGTCCCGAGTAAGTTCGGGCAATCAGCTTTTTACTTACTTATTTATGTGTCCATGTCCGCCGGTCCGGCAGAACAAAGGGATGAAATCAGAGATCTCCACTGCTGACGGTTACTTGCCATGGCTTTTACCTGTCGCCAGGACAGGTTCTCGTCTACAGCCCGGATGCCTCTGGGTCAGCCTCTTATACGCTGTCCTTGTGGTTTCCAGTCGAGTGCTTCTCTGCAAACCTCCTTCGCTCCTTTCCTCAAGGTGTGTCCGATCCACTTCCACCTACGTTCACGATTTTCTGTGGCTATCGGCCGTTGATGACACCGACGATAGAGTTCCTCATTGGATATCCAGTTATCAGGCCACCAGGCACGAATCGCAGGGACCGGTTAATGAATACCTGCAGTTTTTGCGTTGTCTCCGCTGAGACGCACCACGTTTCGCAGGCATACAGCAGTACGGAAACGTTTGAATGTTTTGGGTTTTCGTACGAAGAGTGATCTGGTTTGAGCGCCAAATGTTTCGCAGACCTGCAAAGGCACCTCTGGCCTTCCTGATCCGTGTGGCTATATCAGTCATGGTACCACCATCGGGCGTTGTTTGGCTACCAAGATATTGAAAGGCGTCTACCTGCTCAACTTGTTGTCCCGTTACTGTGAGGTTGGTGGAATTGTCAGTGTTCACTACCATAGACTTAGTTTTCGCTACATTGACTGTGAGACTTGCTGCCTGGGAGCTCTCGGAGAGGTCATCTAACTTCCTCTGCAGCACGGCACGGCCAGCACGGAATCCAGCTTGCTGCCGCCGGAGAGTAGCGTCGATCTTCTCCTGGATCCGGTTGAGGATTACCTTACAGAGTACTTTGAGAGTGATACAGAGCAACGTGATGCCACGCCAGTTACCGCATTCAGTTAGGTCTCCTTTCTTAGGGACTTTGACCAATATGCCCTGCATCCAGTCCACCGGAACAGTTGCGGTTTCCCATATATTGTTGAAAAGCTGATGCATCATCTGGGCTGACAAAGATGGGTCAGCTTTGAGCATTTCGGCTGAAATACGGGCAATCAGCTAGTTGGTAATAAAAATAATCTTCAATTTTTGTAAAATACAAGGTAACAGGAAAGCAATAGTTTGTGTTCTTGATTTTTTTAAATTGTTTCCTAATGCACATGTATATATGCTGCATGTATACATGAAAAACCGTATTATTACACGCATGGATACTGCATGGATGCTACTATGACTACAAAGAGACTTACATAGTCCTACGTCGTCTATGCGGTTGTGACCTGTACACAACCCCTCTAGTTTTTTACTAACAGAAAATTAACGAGTAATGAATAAAATAAAAAATTATCTAGAAAGTTCTATTCCTGCTAGAGTTTCCTGATCTACTTGCAAGCTCTAATGTTGTACCTAAATAGTTGAACATGTACGGTAAAACAACTGATATTCATTCCGCTGAGAGTTCGATGCTTTCAACCTTTGCCTTAATAACAGCCATTTGTGCTACTAATGGGCGAACTGTTTTTTCCTCCAACTTAGCACTAGTTGAGAAAATATTACGGCTGCAAGGCCAACGGTTTCAACCCAACTGCCAACCCGTGTTTGGTTAGTTAAAAGTTTAAACATCGACCTTCACTGCCAGTTGATCATCAGTCAATTTTGGCAATCTATTTAAGTGGTAGGCATTCTGGTTTTCGATCTAAAGTGTTTCAAATATTTTATTCACATTCACCTGCCGCGAGGTTCAAGAAGATACTCACCTACCTTACCTATAAAATCAGTCGACGGTGCGAATCAAGAATGCTTCCTAATTGGATGCTTAATTTTTAATACCAAATTTAATGACCGATTTAGTGCAATCCACTGTTCTGGAAAAATGTTCAATGGTAGTATAATAGCGCACGATATTGAATTTGCAGTTTTCTTAGGCGCGTCATAATGGCATGATCCGATCGCTCTCGAGCATCCATCATCGGCTCGGTTAGAGAGGCGCATGCCACCGCCCATCGCACCGAACCGGCAACAATCTGCAAGCAAGGCATCAATGTCTCGAAGCGCCAAGATCAAGGCTGTGCCATTTTCATTAACTTGCCAATGGAAAAGAGGGTGGGTATTGTTTTGGGTGTTAACGCTGCTCGCGCGTTGATTTTGGTGGTCGTTTGAGTTTGTACCTGACGATTGTGCTGGGTGGGTGTTGGCAGGTTCGTTATAGAACGTACCAAGGATGCTGATTTTAGCAATAAGATTAAATCAAAATAGTTGCTATGGGACGGTTTTCGAAGGGTTTTCTAATCTAACATCTACTCCATGCTGCTGGAAGCAGACCATTTCGAGAAAGTAAACTGGATGGTCACTGACAACGAGAAGAAACGGCAATGATTCGTAATGTTCCCAAGGTGTCTGTGTTGCAAATCTTACCAAGTGTTGTTGTTTACGATCAAATGCTGTCGCTCTGGTTTAAATGTTCAAACAGTTCAGTTTAAACTGAAGCGATGATTGCCACACTTAAAGTCAAAGAGGCATTCCGAATTATTCTTTACATAATCCAATTATTTGCCTAGTTCTTACACGTCCATACATCTCCAATCGCAAATCCACAATTATGCCAATCAACATAGCACTTCTCACTTAAATTGGCTCTTCGGTTTTGTGTCTTCATTTTTATCGTAGCACGAGCGGATTTCGACAGCACGCTTTTGACATGTGCTTCAAGTCAAACGAACATCACAGGCAGTATCGACTGACCACGGCCGTTCAAAAGTAAAACGAGCACCTTGATAGAGAGGTGTACCTTTGAAAATCGTCATGTACCAGCAGTTATACGCCTGTCCACGACATTGCTCGAATCGGTAAGCTATGGTTATCCTCCTCTTTGTCGTTGGACTTGCTTGCAGTCGATGAAATCCGTGTGCGTCCGCGCAGACGACTGCATTTGAAGGCGTACAAATAAAAAAAAATCATAACTTGGGCAATGATCTTGATAGTCACAGAAGAAACGAACCGCAAAATGTGACACAAAAAAAACGGAGGAAAAACTCCGGTGTCCGTGACTCAACGAGCCTCCCGCCTTCCGTTGCGAGTCAGTGTGTCAAATTGGCCATTGTAGATCTCTTCATTAAAACCGTAGCGATTGGTAATCTCGGCAAGAACGCCTAATGACAAATTCCTTGTAGTGATTGTCATCAGGATTGCTAGCTTTTGTGACGAATTGCGGAAACCATTAAAATGTGGCTCGATCTGATATCGCTTTTTAGCGGATGTCATTCTAGGTGTTTAGCAGAGGTATGGAAATGGATGACTTAAATATGTTGCGAAACGCGGTGTATAACAAAGCGTGAATAATTGTGGGTTGCAATTACCTGTGCATGCATTGATTGGACTTACGCGTGCGAGGAAAATCATACATTCTAACTACTTCATTGACACGGTTGACATGTAATTGAACAATCGATTGTACATATTATGAAATTACGACTAACAAGATTATGAGGAACCGAAGTCAATTTTCTTTCTAAAGCAATCCTCATTTCGTGAGTGGCAATCTCCTCGAATCAAACATTTTCGAACATTAACGATCGGCAATCATAACCTAGTTACCTAGCATCTGCTGGTGCTGCTTCCAGGGCACTTACCACATCTTCCCCCACACAGAAATGCCCACCGTTGCTAATGCGAACAAATCGGTCCCAAATTGACCACCCATGACATGCACACGACCTGGCAGGCTTTGGCTAGCAAGTTCCACCATGAACTCCAATTAGCCGGACAGAAATCGATCACCGCAACAATAATGATTTACCGAGGTCTTTCTTTCTCGACTGGGCGAATGTTGCATAAGGTAAGCGCTATGCTCGGTCAATCTATCGGTATGCTGCGAATGCAAATTTGGAGGCTGACTCCCTTCGCGTTGGGCCTACAGAAGACTCCGAGTAACAGTGGTCAATGTACGGCCAGTGTAACTTGGGCAATGAGAACGAATCACCAAGTCGAGAAGAATTGCAACACTGACTGTTCAAAAAGCAATTATCAGATCGCTGCTCTGCTGCCTAGCTGTCTAGCCAGAGTCCATTTAACCAGTACAGAAGCTTGCAGCTCTACTTGCACGTACCTGACATCAGCATTAGGCCAAATTTTTACACAGAAAAAGAACGCATGCCGACCAATTAGGAAGGTCATTAGCCTGATGCTGCGCGACTAATTGTGAGCAATGTGTTAATTTTCGTTCGCATACTGAATGAAACTAATGGAATGTACGTGGAATTTACCAAATTAGTGAGCGCTGCTTACTATATTGCCAACCACCTAAAATGCAATTCAATAAAAAAATATGAATTATACTGGTTAACGGGTGGCAGCATAAAGTTTGTCTATAGCTATGTAGATTAACTATCGGCAAATAAAAAGTAAACTAAAACATTTTTCGAACAAGAATTCGATTTTCTTTCAGTACCAGTACCAGTAGCACCGGCGTGCCCAGGCTGGGGCACACTGTGATAAAATTTAATGTGAAACAAATTACTTTTGTAACCTAGAGGTCCACAGTTTTTAATTTAATCGGTCACTCATTTTGTAATGAGTAAATTAATTGCGTAAAAATAGTTCCAGTTTCAATTCCGATTCCAAGGCCAGTTATAAAGGGTGTCCCACATCAAATTTCACCACGGAAGAAACGCTGTAGGAAATTTCCCATTCGGTATTTCATCTTGAAAATTTGGGTAGAAGTACTTTAGAGTGTGTTGTTTACTCTGTATTTTTATCGCTGCCAGTTTTTCAAAAATTGGAAAAAATGGCGTCACCCGAAAAGGAACGCGTCGCGAATGATTTTGCGCAAACACCTGGAAAATCCTCAACTATCTGACCGAGTCTTTCGTTCTGAGAGCCAAGGACCGGGAGGGACTGCATACGTACAAAGTGCAGAAGGCTGACGAACGGCAAAATACGGTGGGAAAGTTACGGGCCTGGAAACAGTGCACCCAGATGCTGACGAAGCCTCATTGTCTCATCATTGACATTGACTACGATCTCCTGGCCGGATCTAGCTTCGTGCCACTATTCAAAGGATGTCAAGTAGTACGAATTCAATGGCGTCACTTTCGTACCTAAGGACATAAAAGCCTCCAACGCACCGGAACTAAGGCAAATCGAAAAATACTGGGTTATTATGAAGCAGGCACTACGAAAGCATCCCAAGGAGGTCAAATCTTAGAAAGACATGAAGAAAAAGTGGGTTTCTGTACAGAAGAAGCTGCAGCCAGATGTTGTACAGAACCTTTAGAGTGGAGTTAATCGTAAGGTGCGAGCATACGGTTATGGTATCGAAGCTAAATGAAATAAATATACCAAAAGCTGGGTTGGGGTTGTATGGGTTGTATTTTATTGTCTGAAAGTTTGAAAAGGATCGGTCAATCAATTCCTACAGCGCACATAGGAGTATGCAGAACAAAAACGTGGTCAAAATTATTTCAAAGGATTTTCAGTCAGTTAGTGCCTCAAATAGCTTAAAAAAGTTATTATTTATTATTTTTAGATGATAAGACTTGTAAATAACAATTTGCCTTCACCTAGCCACATATGTGCTTTTCGATATACTCTTTCGGTATAGTATTTTCATTTATTGTTAATCAAATATCAGTATTAAGTAAAGCATATTTATAAAACAAAAATTACATCATTGTAGTATTTTTTCAGCAGTACAGTAAAAAAATGTAAACTGTAAGTCCATCTTTCACGATTTAGAAACCGCTATGAGTTCGAATCACTCCATTTCATCTGAGCTCGCGTTTGATGTAACGTTGTATCATTCAAGTTCCATGTTTGGCTGACCTGGAACAAGTAGTTGAAGTGCTTCGATTGAAAAAGACTGAAAAGGTTTTATTGACTTTGCGCGACAACTACTCAGCAAATTTCTTTCCTAGTTATATCATTAGTTTCACGGACGAATCTGACTCTGATTGGATGGCAAAACCTCGGCGATGAAGGCGCTGGATTCTGCCATACAATTTTCTTCTGTCCGTTAATGTTGCTTATCATCCGGAGGGGAACCTAGAAACTTATAAAAATGTTTGCAGAGCAGGTCCAAATTTTGTTTTGCAACATCCGGCAAGGAAAAAATATTTTCATCTAGATGCATATACATAAGCGATAAGCTGAGCGATCTAGAAGCGTCTGCTAGAAGTAGAATTTTGAGTAACAGATACCCAGCAAAATTCTACTTCTGCGAATAACAATGATAATTATTCTTGTTTGCACAATATATAATATTGTATCGCTTTTTCGAAAGGATAACTTCGACGAATATAGCTAAAGCCTTTTCTGGGGAATGCTTTTGAACAGTATTTGACTGGACAGCTCTCACCACGTTTTTTAATTTTGAAGCTTTTGAGGGTCTTTAATGATGCTGGAAACCATCGTATTTCTCACATATCTCTGACTCATATGTGTTGCATACCTTAAGACCTCAGCTGGGAAATTTTCTCTCAGCTCCAGGGTGCTTCTTCGCTTGCTTCTCTTACTAGATTCTGCAAACTTCTTACTTGGACGAATTGATATTTCAGACCAAGTCTGAGCCAAGACTTGATTGTAAAACACAACCAATTTTGTTTGCTTCTTTGAACCGATCGTTATGGTTAGAAGAAACTGCCCATCTGCGTTTGAACTATGTTTTAAAACCTCTCAACTGATGTTTCAGTGCTTGATAGTGATTCTGAGGGCATTTAAGTCTATCTTCCATAAACAAAAGTTTTTCTGGACAATGATCAGGGTATTGCTGTATAAACTGAAAGAGGTGGTTTCTGGAAAATTTCCAGTCAGTTCTCTCAGAATCTGAAAGAATAATCGAAATTTCTTAACTAATGCATGACAAACACAACTATTTGATAAAGTTGAAAAAATGCCCGCAAAATCTTCAAAACTTCGATTTCAAAAATAAATTGAGAGCGTGACAATGCGTGTAATTTTTGCTTAGAGATGCTTAGAACTTAAACAAATATGCTTTTTTTGTAAAAAATACCTTAAAAAAATGAACGCAACAAGTTGCTGCTTCCACGCCTTGCTTACGGGTTTCACCTAATTATGTATAAAGAAACTTAAGCTGAAATTTACTCCAAATACCTTTCTCTTGATTATCCATATTGAATTTTTATGAAGCAGTTTCCAGAAAATAACAAAAACACAGCAGGAACTCAACCTTGTTGGTCGGACCACTTGCAAAAAAAATCACGTTCCGAATTATAGTAAGGTTTTGACAGCTGCACAACTTTGTAAACAATCGAGATGTTTTCAAAATGGTCGACATGTGATGCTATCAGTATCTAACAATACAACAATGATAAATAGAACATGGTTCATTGACCTTTTGATTTTTGAATTTTGGCCAGGTTTTTGGCTGATGTACTCCTACGTGCAGCGTTTCTACCGTGGTGCAATTTGGTATGGGACACCCTTTAAATTAAATTTAAGCTCAGTTTCAAGCCTAATTTAAGCTCAATTCCCAGTTCTAATACAATTCCAATTTCATGCCCAATTTTAACACCGATTTCAAGTCAAATTTTAAAAGCGATTTTATGTCCTGCTTTAAGTCCCATTTCCCTCGTTTTCACTCTGGTTTCTTATTTTTTTTCCCGCTGTTTCCTCTTTGTAACTTTTCTTTTCTTTTTTCTATCCCGATTTCGCCGTTTCTTGAGCCCAGATTTTCTTTTGTTCCGTTTTTCATCGTCTTTCATTCGTTTTCCTCATCTTCAGGCTCATTTTTTATTTTTCTGTTTTATTTCTTGTCATTTTCTGTCCGACTTACGTCCAAACAAATGAGAATAAACGGGACAAAAAAGGAGGAATACGTGATAGACAGGATGGAAAAGAAAAAGAACAAGCGTGAAATAAATGGAGCATGAAAATGGAAAAATTAGAACAGAAAAAGAGGAAAACTGGGACCGGAACGTCTGTTCCGTTTGTCGTCCTATTATTTCCTGCTTTTTCTCCTTTTCTTTCACGTGTTGTTTAATCTTTTTTGTCTTCCGTTTTCATTTTTTTTGTCATTTTTTTATTTTCGGTCCCAGTTTTCCTCTTTTTCTGTTCTAATTTTTCCATTTTCATACTCCATTTATTTCACGCTTGCTCTTTTTCTTTTCCATCCTGTCTATCACGTATTTCTCCTTTTTTGTCCCGTTTATTCTCATTTTCGTTTTCTTTATGGGTTTTCTTTTTTTTTGTCCATTTTTCTTCTGTTCTCTATCGTTCTTTATCCGTTTCTGTCCAGTCTCCACGTTTTTTGCTTCGAAAAAAATAGAGCAGTGAAAAGAAAATCAGGACTCAGGGCGAAAATGGGACAGTAGAGACGAGAAAAAAACAGAGAAAGGTGAAACAGTGGGCAGAAATAAGGAAAAAGAAAAGGGATAGCAAGAAAAAGTATTGAAACAGAACTGAAAACAATAAAAATAGAATATGAAACGGAAAATGGGACAATGAAACAGGAAACACGGGACAGAAAAAAAGGGAAAACGATAGAAGAGGGAAAACGGAAAATAAGTGAGGGCAAAAAAAGACGAGGAGAAAATATGGAAGTGTGAAAATGGACAAACGAGAACAGGAAATGAGGAAGAGGAAAATCGGGACAGATAAAGAAAAAAATGGAGAGAAAAAATGAAAACGACCCAAGGAACACTTTAGTTGCATAATAGCTTATCATGCGCTTGTTCCACGAGTTTTAGTTATACAATAGCTGAATAAGCGCTTCTAAACAAAAATGTTTGTTAGGGACTGATAAAAAGCATGAAACGGAAAAGAAAAACAGAACGTGATAGCAAAGGAGGAAAAGCAGAACATAATAAGGGGAAGAACGGAACCGACGAAACTAAAAAACGGCTCACACGCTATTTTGAATATTTCCATTTGATTTTACCGTAAATGTCCAAAATAGCGTACGAGTAACGCCTGTGCAAAATACATAAATCACCCTATTGTGAAGCAGAATATTCTGAAACGTCCAACAGTTTTTAAGAATTAGAAAATTAAGAAAGCATGGTTAATATTAATATGCAAAAACATGTCGCATTTTAAGTTGTGCAAAACTTCATGGGTGGGGTAAAGGGCAAAGTACGAGCATTCGGATACGGAGGCAAAATAAAATAATAAGAGTAATTCTCGCTGAAACGG
Source organism: Sabethes cyaneus (assembly GCF_943734655.1). Taxonomy (NCBI): domain Eukaryota; kingdom Metazoa; phylum Arthropoda; class Insecta; order Diptera; family Culicidae; genus Sabethes; species Sabethes cyaneus. Next base: position 14,194,609 of record NC_071354.1, read on the forward strand.
GGCCACTACTGACACGAAATCTTCGAAAATAGAAACATTTGCACTTAATTGGTTGAAAACGGTTAAAAAATAAGAATCACATTTTTGACACCTCGAAATAATGGACCTCTCGTTCGTCAAGGGGCCTAACCGTTTAAAAAAAGTTGAATTTTCAGTAAACCTTGAGATCTATGTCATGTGATCTTATATATAAAAATGGATTTCTGTCTGTCTGTATGTCGGGATGTTCCTTATAGAATCAAAAATTACTGAACCAATCGGCGTGAAAATTTGCATGTAGAGGTTTTTGGGCCAGGAAAGGTTTTAGTGATGGTTAGAGACCCCTCCCCCGACTAAGAGGGGGGGGGGGGCTCCCATACAAATGAAACACAAATTTCTGCATACCTCGAGAACTAATCAAGCAAATAGAACAAAATTTGGCATATGGGTGTTTTTGGAGACAAGAATTTATTCTATGGTAAATTGAGACCCCTCCCCTCTTTAGAAGGGGAATTATGACTCCTCTCCCTTTTAACACAAATGAAATACAAATTTCCTCATAACTCGAGAACTAATCAAGCAAATGGAACCAAATTTGGCATGTAAAGGTTTTCGAGGGCAAGAATATTTTCTATGGTGAATTAGGACCCCTCCCCACTTTAAGAGGGGGGGCTCCTGTACAAATAAAATACAAATTTCCTCATAACTGGAGAACTAATCAAGCAAATGGAACCAAATTTTACATGTGGGTGTTTTTGGAGACAAAAATTTTTTCTATGATGAATTAGGACCCCTTACCTTCTTAGGAGGGGGGGCTCCCATACAAACGAATTACAAATTTCCTCATAACTCTAGAACTTATCAAGCAAATGGAACCAAATCTTGCATGTGGATGTTTTTGTAGGCAAGAATATTTTCTATGGTGAATTAGAACCCCTCCCCACTTTAGGAGGAGGGGCTCCTATACAAATGAAAAACAAATTTCCTCATAACTTGAGAACTAATCAAGCAAATGGAACCAAATTTGGCATGTGGGAGATTTTGGAGTCTTGAATTTATTTTATGATAGTTGGACCTCTCACCTCTGTGATAGGGGGATATGGACATACAAATAAAACAGAAATTTTAGCGAAACTCAAAAACTAATCGAACTCGAGAAATTCGAGACTCTTCCATAAAACATTAGTCAAGAACAAGACCACAAAAACTATCTATAGTAACACTAGATCATTCAGGACGAGACGGTCGCGAGTGTTGCCGGCGACCCGCCGTCGGAAGCGCCGCCCACTGAGGGGATGCAACGCCCCGCAGAAATCATTACTGTCTAGGTTTATTTGTTTTCCTAGGTCTACCTGGGTTTCCTGGAACGAGCGACAGCGAGTAAGGAGAGGATCGCGAAATGGTACTTTCCATAAAAAAGTTTTCCGTGAAATGGTACATTCCGCTTCAGGTTTTTCGCAAAATGATATTCGGCGAAATGCTGTACAATCATGGCGAATATTACTGTCCGCTTTCTGGCTATGCAATGAGGGGACAGGGGAGTTATTTTCGACTTTACTGTGAGGAAAAATTGCAAATTTGTATATTAAATTACCCATTCCTGGTAACTAATAACCATTAACATAAGCAGCAAATCAGCGTATCTGGCATTTTATAATGCACGTTGTTGTATATTAGCTTCTCGACTGCATAGGTGTAAATTGGCATCCAAAATTGTATTCAAATTCTTCGTGTCGGTAATTAGCTGTAAATTAGCATTGTCAGCACTATAAGAAGGTTATCAGTAAAGTAGCTGTATATTTTGCCAAAATAGCATTTAAGTAGCATTTAAGGCGACTTAAATGCTTATTAGCCTACATTTGAATAGCATTGGTGATGCTTATTGGTTACCTGGGTGCTTTCATAGTTACGTAACTGCCAAAATAAATCATCTAAGGTTGAACTCCTCAGAAACTTGCAAAACTCCAGATTGTGACAAAGATCATCCGAGATTCATGATTTATGTACAACACAGGTTAATTTGTGGCAATACGAAGTTTGTCGGGTCAGCTAGTATGATATAAATCATATAAATAGCCTTGAATACGGTAAGTGAAATGAAATGAATGTTGAAAAAAATGTTAGCGATTATTTCGATAGTATTTCAACTAAACATTTCCAACAATTCAATCTTCGAAAGTCCGACATACTTCATCATATAACACATTCTCAAATTTTTAACAAAACAGAAGCAAGAACCTCTAGCTAAGTTTCCTTCATTTTGGCTTAAACTCATTTTTTGCTCCTTCCAGTTATAATAAATCGTTTATTTTTGCCGCTTCAAGAGCTGGTTTCCACCTGTTCAGGGCTAGTGAGGTCATTTTTTGTGCTTTGTTATCCGTTTTAAGCGGATTGTCGCTTTTTCCTCCGTTTTTTTTTTGTTCGTTGTTTAGGTGTCACAAGCCATTTTTAAATTGGAGAATGATAAATAAGATATCTGAAATAAGGACCATGATACAAAAAATAGAAAGTTGGAATCTAAAACCTAAAATCCGTTTTAAATATATTGTATTTGAATCGAAGGATTTCTACCTGTTTGCATTGACAGGATAATTTTCGTCAACTGCTGAAAATAGATGGTAATCCACTGCTACTATTTACAAACTGTTTTTAAAATCAACCAGTCCTTATTGAACCAGCAGAGTTTGCTACTCTCACTCCCGTGGCCATCAAGATTAAGCAACAGATGGGATTTTCAGGTTTCGTGCAGAGGCACGAATTTGGAGAGGCAAGAAAGTGCTGAATCATTGTGGAAAGTACCTATTTAACCTTCGGCTTGCTTGCGGTGCCTTTTTGCATTCGGCCACGAAAGTTGCAACTCGAAGTCGCAGCGTTAGTCAGTAGGTATAGCTGAGTGTTTATGGTTGGCAACTGCTAGCGAACTTTGCATCATAGGTGAAGCCACCGCAAAAACCGCCCATCATGCTAGAAGAGAGGGAATGGCCAAATTAAATTACTGTTGTAGCACGCTCTAATTTCTTCCATTCGGTATGTTTTGGTTCGGCTTCCAACCACGCATCCGGCGAGGATAATTCTAATGCAACTGCAAGGCGACAGGAAATTGGGGGTTGTTCTACAGCATAAGGTCAAGCGCAGGCGTGCGCGGATGAAGTGACCTACGATCGAAGATATGACCATGTTTTGTATTTAGTAAGAAATAGCGGACTTGAACACAACACACTCTAGGCGTAATTCGGGGGATACAGATGGTAAAAATGTCAATTGCAAAAGACGACATCATTATGTGGACCAAATCCAACGTTCAGCAGCTAGCTTCTTGATGGACATATAAAGTGAGACTGCATGACATACGTCTTCACCTAGGGGCTTTATTTGCAAAATCCGTCACCTGTTTCGCAGTGCAACGCCAACAACGGTCCGCAGAATAACCGTGCAATTTTAAGACAAGTTACGAAAGTTCACGCAGCATGGCTGAACTGTAGGGTAGGAAATTGAACCATGTCGTACCAAACCATCCGTGGCTAGCTGAAACGGCAGGCCGTGCATCGACCACGAAGACAATTGACACCATTTGTCAATTAGGCAAATTGCGTACACTACTATTACCCGCTGACGATGCAAAATCGTCGCAACGGCGGACGGGTGTCCGTCCGTTGCATTTGACACTGCCTTGGGGCCGGTGTGGAAACCAGCAGGAAACTTTAACAACATTTCACAGCACGCTTTACAAATTCACATCCTGGCATAGAGGAATTCTGACGCACTTTGCTGTTGTTGCTATTGTTCGCGGTAATTGATTCATAGAATTCAATCAATAAATAAAAATCTACTGAGCCGGACACCATGCGCTTAGCTTTTTTACAGCTCTGCCGAAACTATGGTATAAATGGAACGAAAATGTTCGGTTTACCCAGTGATTGTCAGATTTACAACAATTATGACTATTAGTGTAGATAGCTGTTGGTTTGTTTGACAGCGGACAGAACATTCGCCTAGCTGTCAATACCGTGGGTCTGGGCGCAACGTTGATTGCTCAACAGAAGCGGAAGAATGGAGGCTGGCTTCGGCCAGTAGCGACTGAAGAACGCGATTACCAAGGTCGCACCATTCGCTTTTACTATCGATGCCGGATTTGAGCGATCTACGTGTGATGTTTTAGATCATGCGATTATGTTGGCAAAAATCTATAATAAATCCAATTGCTTTGCCTTCGCCGATGACTGGCACTAGCAGCAGGTGAGTAAAGGATCCGTTCGTTCATCTGTTGATGGTAACGCCATGATAATTTCAACTAATTCTGGGTGTGTTTTTCCTCTGTGGCGACCCATTCGTGTCGCGGGTGTCGGCACCGGTGAACACGTCGGCGGAGCACGATCTAAACTTGAACCTTAATCAACTGAAAGTGATCTCCGCGGCTCCGCGGTTGGGTGCGATTGGAGTGCTCATTGGAGCCTCATGATGATGGATGATGGAAAAGCGCATGCACACGATGTGTTTCCATAAAAAGTGAACTTTCAAGCGTGAAAAGAATTCAGCCGAGTAAAGCTATGAAAGAGAGCTTCCCCGCTGCGGACGACCTTGCGAGGAATGTTTGCTGTCGTAAAACGCGTAGGGATTGCATAACGAGATTTGGTCAGTTTTGATGTTATTCAAGTTCGAAGCTTGAGTCTATGAGTGCGTCGTAAAATTGAATCGTAACTCGCAGGGTATAATTTCCCATTTACAACAAAAAAAGTCGAGCAAGGCTAAAGATGGCAGGTAATAGCATTCCGATAAAGCCTACGTGAAAGAGAACGATTACAGTACAATGCTGTTATGGTTAAGTAGCTATCAGAAAAAATACTTTCGATTTCAAATCTCTAATTTTGCTGCCTATAATAAAAGTTAGTGTTTTATATCACGATAAAAACTCAAGAACGGCTTGACGGAATCGAATAGTTTTTTCAGCTGTTTTGTTTTGATCTGTTTCAGATTTATACCTGAATGGAAAATAGAAAATAGTAAAAAACCGATATTTTAGTTTTTCCGCATCCATCGTACAAAATATATTGATGCTGCTTCGATTATTATCGATGGAAAGCAGCTGTCGGTGGAACACATTCAATATCAAATTAGCAAAGTTGTTGTGGTCGTTGCTGGGTAAACAAACATGTGTTAACGAAGGTATTTTTGAAATCGTTCTGTTACATAAGAATGAGAAACAGAAATTTTTCGTCATTCATTTCATTTCGCTCCCTTATAAATGAAATACAAATTTACTCATATTTCAAGAACTAATCAAACAAATGGAACCAAATTTTGCATGAGGGAATTTTAGAAGGCAGGAATTTTTTCTATGGTGAGTTATGACCCCTCCCCTCTTTAAGAGGGGGAGCTTCCATACAAATGAAATACAAATTTTTTCATATCTCGAGAAATAATCAATAAACCAAATTTGGCATGTGGGGGTTTTTATAAGCAAAAAGTTTTTCTATGGTATACCGAGACCCCTCCTTCTAAGAGGTGGGGGGAGGGCTCCCATACAAAAAGCTTTGATTTAAAACTTGAGACAAACTGAGACTATCAAAAGTAGGTAATAAATGGAAAACGACAATTTAGATCTCCTTGAGCCACGAACGCAGATTTAACGCAACACGAATTGCGTTCTATCATATAAAATATTTAAAATGTAGAATTCATTGTTGTAGAAGTATCGAATTGTAGTGTATAGGGTAGATACTCCAGTAGTTGTAGTAGTACCAGTATTGGTGAGAACTCGAAAAATTCCATTATTATTACCGATTTTGGTACAAGTTTGATAAGTATCGAACTACCAGTACCAGCATCATTTGGTAAGTAACAAAATTAGAACCAAAATCTGCAAATATGTGTAATGGATTTTTTTTAGTTTCTACCACTACTAGAGCATCTACCCTACTTCGACCTAATAATATTCAAATTTAATATCTTTACACGAAATCTATAGAAAAATACAGACTGTACCAGACTGGTGCTACCAGTATTAACGAGAGGGACTATATCTAATAGGTTAGGTTCGTAGTCCTACGCCAAGCCTACCTTCTTAGATTTTCTCAGACGTTTCCCGTCTTCTCTTTTCTATTTTTCTATAGATAATTATTAAATAAATGTAAAAAAGGTGTAAATGTTCTTCGTCTATTCCGTTTTTACTCGTTTTGATCCGCCGTTTTTCCATTTTTTGTTGTTGTGTTATTCTATTTTCGGCTCCCTTTCCTCCATTTTCCTCTGCGGTTTTTCATTTTTATCTCCCGTTTTACACTTTCATTTACTCTTACTCCCTTTCGTTTTACTTTTTTCTTTTGCCGGTTTTTTTCTGTTTTCCTTTTCTTTTTTTCTGTCTCGTTTTCCCTTTTGTTGTCACATTTTTCTCCTTTTGTATCTCGTTTGACCACTTTTTCCTGAAATTAAAAAAAAGAACACTTTCCAATTAAATTCTACTATTTATATTTATTCGTGACAGATACGTATTTCGCCTACGACTTGCAGGCTTCATCAGTTCGAAAACAGACACTGATTAAGCTCGCAACTCGTAGGCGAAATACGTATCTGTCACGAATAAATATAAATACAGTGGTATTCCGATTATATCTACACCTGGTTTAATCTACACCCGATTTTAGGTACCCCCGGTTTTGTCTACCATTTTGACCCGATTTTATCAACCTTTTTTTTAAATTGTCATTTCAACCATGCGGCATGAAAATTTGGAAGATTTCATGAATTTATGCATAACAGAGAATATTTCTTTGTATTTTATAGTTTGCTGTATGACATTTGTGGTATGTAATTATACACAGATTGGGTATAATAATACTGAAGTCAAATACGCAAAGTAACTTCCATTTATTTTGTAACGCATATTTTTAACATTTCATAACGATTCTTCGTGAGATTTTTCTATACCGTAACGCTAACGGACACACCCCGTCTCCGCTAGGAACTATGGTTGTCACCTTTCTTTCCTTAAAAATTCTAATCTTTTAAACCATAGAACCGATTTTAATAATTTTATTACCAAATAAAAGGTATTTTAATGTGCTTTTCAGAAAAAAACAGTAAACTGACGTTCAAAGTTTTTTTATGATTGTAAAAACATTTTTTGTAGGAGCCTCTTAAAATCACTTAAAACATTTAATATATTCGATTTTTATTTTTTCATTATACTTTCAATGGCAAGCTAGTTGTTTACGTACGATATAAAAAAACAGATCTGTGACATTTTCAGTTTTTGAGAAACTCTTTTTTTAAGAAATAAAGATGCGTAAATGCAATGGACTCCCAGACACAATGGACTTTAGAGACACATTTCTTTGTCAAAAACCCCTTTCATTACAAGTAAAAACAAAAACCATGCGTCTCTATTGTATTCTCGACAATTTATGAAAACTTAGAGTTTCTTTGGTCTACACACCATGGAAACATAAAAAGTGAACGTTTTCAATGCCTTTGCTATAATAAAAAAAAGTTTGGCTTCAGTCCAATATTTTTTTCTGAAAAGTTCATTAAAATACTTTCCATTTGGTATTAACATCATTCAAATCGGATCCATGGATCAAAAGTTATGAATTTTTAAAGAAAGGTGGAATAAATGGTAACTTTTGGGACCACACTGACTCAGAAAAGAGAACCCTAAGAAGGGTTTATTTCTAATTCCAGTCGTAGTAAGTAAAGCCATTCTAATTATCATCATTTCTTAGGTGGATTTAATTAATACTCCAAAAGTTCTAGTGCTGATTTGACTAAAACACATTTACCTTCCGATCCGTGAACTTTGAAATCACTGAAAAGCATATTATTGAAATTACGCAACCGACTTTATTTCTTAAATTCCTCGTACCGTTTTAAAATCCGTGCATAAAAACGCACATCACGCTAACGCTCATATATTTGTGTAGGACGGCATGACAAATGTTATTCTGCAAAATTTCTGCAGGTCAGGCAAGTTTTCCTGGATGTAGAATAACGACAATGCCTTGTGCGAGTTGTTTTCATTTATGAATGTCGGAATTTAAACGATTATTCGACATTTTCACTTTCGTCGCACGAAAAAACGTAGGAAATTTGGCTGGTAGGACTTCTTTAATGATAAAAAGCATTTAAATAGATCTCAGCTCACTTTGATTGATCGCGTATGACAGACAACAAACTAAAATATTAAGGAATAGCTAGTTTTGCATTGTGTGTCATAAAAATGCTGATATTTTTAATAATTTGTGTGGGATAGGACGGAAATAGGCAATTACGACGAAGCAGCAACATATCCTATCAAATTAAAATACGGATCGAAAATTTACTGCAAAGGAATAAGCACACTAAATTTGAATAAAATCGGAGCAATTTTGAGTTTTGATATGTCTTTTTCCATAATATTGCTGAGTTGACATGCATTATGGCTAATAGTTGATATGAATAAAATGAGCCCTATGCGTAAAATTACGCTGAAATAATACTTGATTAAAAAAATATCAATAATAACAATATTTTTTGTTCATTTAAATTATTTTGGAGGAATTTATTTTTCCCCAAATTTGGCTACTTTCCAAATATATCTACCAAAACTTTTCGGATGGGTAGATAAAATCGGTAAACCACTGCAGTAGAAAATCATTAGCAAGTTTTCTGTTTTATTTAGTTTCAGGTTCCGTATTCTACTAAGACGCTCCAAAAACTTCAGTCACTTTTTCCTGTTTTCCTCGTGTTTTCTTATGTCTGTCGAGCTATTCTTCTTTTCCCTTTTAATATTCTGTTCCGTATCCCCTGTCGTGTCTATCTTTCCATCTTTTTCTCTCTCAATGGACAGACCCTTGTTATCTCCTTCTCTGTTAATTTTTTCTTCTATTCCTGTCCGGTTTTTTGCCCTTGTTCTGTGTCCTAATTGTTCGTTTCCGTTTTTCGTCTTTTTTCTTCCGTTTTTCCTCGTTTGCAGGTCCATTTTTTCTATCTCATTTTGTGTCATTGTCTGTCTGTCTCGTTTTGACCCCTTTTTGATTCTGGTTTTCGCCTTTTTTTCTCGTTTTCCGTCTTTATCTGTTCCGTTCTTCCTCTTATTATGTGCTGCTTTTTCTTCTTTTCTGTCCCTTCTGTTTTTCTTTTTCGTTCCCTTTTGTGTTCCGTATTAAATTTTCTAATTTTTCTTTCCAGTTTTTCCTCTTTTTCTGTTTGCGTTTCTCCATTTTTCTGCTCTATTATTCTCTGCTTTTCGTTTCATTCTTATCTATCTCGTTTTTTTTTCCCTTTTCGTTCCGTTTTTTCGCCTTTTCTGTTCAGTTTGTACTCGGTTTTTATGGTGTATCCTGCACTCCATTCGTTTTTCTTCTTTCCTCTTCTGTTCTTTATCTTTTTCTGTCCAGTTTCCTCGTTTTTGCCTCGTTTACTCTCTTTCTCCCTCCTACATTTTTTACATTTCCACTTTTTCCGACTTCACTTTGGAGTTCTGCACCATCACTTAACTTAAATCGAACTTAAAAATGGAATCAATTGGACTTGTATTGTATTGTATTGTTGTTTATTGGTCCATCGGACAATGTTTCCCAAGCAGCAATTTGGGTTTTATGTCATTCTTATGATGGCCTTCAAGACCAATTAGTCTTGACAACCGCAATAAGAGTGCAATAAAACTCACATTGTTGCTTTGGTTTGAATAAAAATTAAAACTGAAACTAATACTATTTACATCACACGAATAAGTTAAAATCAAACAGGTGATACTAGGGTAGTCCCGGCGCACAGTGGGGCGACTCCATACAAATGCTGGCCAAGCAAAAAAATCTCTTTAAATCAACGATAAAATGTGGTTCTTAAGTAATTTTGGGGTGCTGAGCCCGAATTTCAAGTTTATTTTGCATTAGAACGTATATTTTTCATGTTAGGGAGAATTTTCAACTATTTTTCAAGTATTTTTTAAGTATAAAGACGTATAAGAAATGAGGGTCATTTGGAAAACTATTGCAGATGGATTTTTGCAGGATAAAACATTATGCAAAACAATACAAAGCAAGTATGAGCTTTAATAATCAACACAAAATCCCTATAAGTCAATATTAAAATCAAATCAAAAATCAAAACTTTTCCCCTTATTAGTTTTCTTAATCTTCTTTATCTCCATCTTGGGGGGCTCCGTAGCCGCAAGGTTACCGAGTCTGCTTTGACAAGCGAGTGGTCGTGGGTTCGAATCTTAGTAGAATCAAGCCATTCTCGATGTCAAGTGACTTTAGCATGGGTTTATTCTCAGGCCCCTCCATTTACCCTTCCTTCGTGCTGAATTCTATATTTACCCTCTGAAGCCTCTTAACAGTGCAAATGTCCCTCCTATAGTTAAGTGTACTGGTCAGAGGTACGAATGAGTCCTCGCCAGGGACGGCTATAATATGGGATAGTGCTGGCAGCGAGGAATAAGTGGGTAAAGTAGATTAAGCTTTGAAGGAAGGGTAAACCCCAATACACGCAAGCACGCATAAAATTTAATAAGCATATCGCTCACTCAATAGCGATTATAGCAAAAAGAAATGCAGTGCAGGTCATACAGCAAACACCCGGGCGATATTACAATAGATCAACTATACTGGTCGCAGTAATGAGTCCACACATGGAAAAAAAAAAAAAAAAAAAATCTCCATCTTCTTTTTCTTCTTCTTTTTCTTCTTTTTCTTCTTTTTCTCCTTTTGCAGAATCACTCGCTTCACGTTTCGTCTTCAATAGTAATATAGCGTTCTCAGAAAGATTAGAAGAATTACATTTTTACGTTTCGAAGAAGCTATAAGCTTTATCCGGAGAAATAAAAAGAGGAACAATTCTATCACGATTTATATTCTCACACTCATTTTTGCATGTAAAATATTGTCTTGTATATTTATCACTATTTTTAGCATAAGGCAATAACCTTATTTTCGTGAGGGTCAATACCGGCATTCACGCCTCTCACACCGAGGACCGTGGTTCAATTCCCAACCCCGCAGAAGTCACGAATGACCCGAGTTGTTAAAGTGACTATAATTAAACAAAAAAAACTTATTTTTGTGCTTCTTTTGTCATTCGTCCTATCAGCAATATAGTGGTCTAGATTCATTTATGACCGCGAATTCAAATTCTTTGCATTGCAGTGAACGTATTATATGAGACTATACTCTGACATAAAGGTTTTTGGTATACAAACAATTTTTCTGAAATAATGTGTTCAAGAACTTGCTATAAGAAAATTTCTCAACCTTTTAATTAATTTCATATCTATACCCGTGATTTCAGAACTAATACCAGGATTGGCATAAGATCTTTGAGCTGTATTTCCGCCATTACTATCGCTGTATCCTCCAGACTTCCTCCAACGTCTAAAATCTAGTCAATATGCAATATGGACCATACATTCGAAGCAGCTCATCCAACCATGTAAAGAAGATATCCCATAATTAAGATATCCTACGTTTACTTTGCGTGTTTGCATTTTGTCTATATTGTTGAATTCTGATATAGTAGCCTTACAAGCGTAATATCTGTGCTCTGCGCTACTCTGCGCTAAATGAGACTATATCCATTTGAAAGCTCATATTTTACGCCAACTTTTACCGGTAGTGTCAATAGTGGCGAACCTTGGCTTCAAAACTTTTAAGCGTGTTTTACGCGAAAATATGGCACTTTTTTAATGAAAATTAAAATTGTGGCATACTATGATAAAATTACAGCATACTCAATCAATGGGCTCTATTCAGCACTATTTTTTGAAGAACTTTTCCTTAGACACCGTTGAAATCCGAGGTTCCATTAGACCTCCAGAATGTTTTGAAATATTGGGTTATTTTTCAAAAAAACGCTAAAACATGCTGAGATAGCATACTTTCAAGATTCATAGAAAATTCAAATTTTGTCATATTGATCTAAAATTTTGGATTTGAACACTTCAACAGTATAGAATCACAGGAAAAATACAACGGAGAGTCGAAATGAACTTTCATTTTTTGGCTGCTGGCCAGCGATTCCCCACTGTGCGGCGTAGTGGTTAGCATTCACGCCTCTCACGCCGAGGACCCGGGTTCGAATCCCAGCCCCGCAGAAGTCACAGTCACATAAGCTGTTAAAGTGACTATAATCTAACAAAAAAAGTAGCAGTCCCAGGTTGCTTCCCTGAGGTACTCCGGCATGATTAATAATGCTGTAGGAGCGAAACGCACCCAGCTTTATATTTAGTTTGCGATTCATTTGACAGATCTGACTGATTGATTTTAACCAACAGTAGTTGGAGTTGGGGAGGGGATGCACTCTCTAACCTGCTATTCAACATTGCCTTGGAAGATGCATTAGGAAGGAATGAACTATCATCACGAAATCTCACATGCTTCTTGGTTTTGCGGATGACGTCGATATCATCGGAATCAACCGTAGAGCAGTGGAAGAGGCCTTCAGGCCTTTTAAAAGGGAAGCGGCGAGATTGGGACTTACCATTAACACCGCCAAAACGAAGTACATGGTTGCTGGTAGGGAACGTGGGAGCCCATGTGGTGTTGGTTCCGAGGTGGAGTTAGATGGGGAACGATATGAAGTAGTGGAGGAATTTATATACCTTGGTACACTCGTGACATGTGACAACGATGTAAGCCGCGATGTGAAACGACGAGTTGCAGCCGCGAATCGGGCTTTCTACGGATTACGTAGCCGACTGGAGTCCCGTAGTTCGCAAATTCGCACAAAACTGGCCGTCTGCAGAACACTAATCCTCCCGGTGGTCCTTTACGGACACGAATCATGGACGCTAAAGGAAGCTGATCGGCGAGTGCTTGGAGTTTTCGAACGTAAAATTCTGCGATCTATACTTGGTGGCAAAATGGAAAATGGAGTGTGGCGCAGACGCGTGAATCACGAACTGTACCAAGTATACAAATATGCTGATATCGTGAAGATAGTGCAATGTGGCAGGCTGCGGTGGGCAGGAAACGTGGCCAGAATGCCCGATGAAAGAGTAGCCAAAACTATTTTCAGCAGAGAACCAGGAAGAGGCCGTAGTCTCCGAGGCAGACCCCGCACCCGGTGGGTGTGTGCTGTCGAAGACGATGCACGTTCAGCTGGTGTTCGTGGGGATTGGAGAACGGCAGCCCAGGACCGACGGTACTGGAGGACCATAATTCGTTCGGCGCAAGATCGGTTACGGACCATTGCCACTAGAGTAAAGTAAGTTGGTGATCAACTTAATTTACTTATCGCAAAAATGCAATCCCAAAATTTTGTAATGATCCGACCATGGGAAGTGGATGAAAAGATATCATTAAAATGTTGCTATCGATTTGGAGTACAAACGTCAATGGCTTTGATTTGGTGGGACACTTGAGTTACCCGGCAGGTAAACACTACCGACCGACCGATTAAAAAAGATCAGCGACATATGACAAGGCGCCTCCATCAATTCAACAGTAAAAGGAGGTGCATGGTTTTTTACCATAAAAAACTCATGCAACGTAAATAGAATGACTCCGGAATTGACAAACTCTCGATAAATTAAAATCTGTTCCCAGTTGTAGATCATTTTTATTATCGATCATAAAATTAGCAAAGGTGGGAAAACTATCATATTCGCTTTTCCTTGAACCAACTCGTCTACGAGACGATTATTTGCTATTTTAACAACTGTTTTTACAGTATTTTACAGAAATCTTTCAACTAGAAGAGCACTCTTACACTGTAAGGTGAAACATAACAATGTACCAGCTGGTACTGTACATGTAACACGGGTTAGGTCAGCTGCTCTACAATAAATAACATTCCGTTCCGCTTCAGGTCAAACAGTGCCGGCAGTCTTAATGGGAGTATTAGATAGGTGTAAACGGTTAGCAAAAAAAAAAAGAAAAAAGTTTGCGGATTAGCGGCCGGTGCGGCGCGTAACATGTGTCGCTGGCAACAACAACGACGAAGACGGCGGGGAAAGTCCGTACCGTGAAACAAATTTGCAAGCTTAAACCCGTTAAGCATAAGTGATTGTTCGCAACAATACCTACGTATCTGACTTGCCAGAGTGTCCCATTTGTCAATCAATTGTGTCTAAAATGGCCTCTATGCAAAGGATATCAACGAACCGTTGTTGATGGAATAGATTTGAAAAGTGTTTTATTCCTGACTTTGGTTGCTTGCGCAACGATGGACCGATGAAAGACCGTAACGAGGAAGACACTTTGCGAAATGATTAATAGTTCGGTTAGTTCGCATCGATTCGTTCGCATGCATCACTTGATGATTACGGAGAAGTGTTATGCTGCCAACTTCGGATGATGCACACGGAGATGAATTGTCTTAAGATTAAATTACGTGATACAAACAACTAGCATGAAAAAATCGATAATAGGTAAAGCAAAATGTTAAATTGATGAAATTAATATTATGATGTGGCAGCAAATAAATCGCTTCTAGCTGTTTAATTAACGCTAGTTTCTAGTTCAAGCTTCGTTTCAGTGTTTTATGACAGGCGACGTCGTTGCCAATCTCTGGACCATTAAAATGGCTGTTAACTTTAGTTACAATAATGCTCGGTTTATGTTTCACCTACAGCAGAGCGTCTGTGTCTGGTTGGAATTTGTTTAGTGCAACGAATTGGTTGGGTTTAACGAACCAAATCTATCTTGTGACTTAAAATTAGGCGAAATAAAATATTTTATATGTCTGGTCTTCTGCTATCACCGACTTACAAAACGATTTAGCAAAAGCAGTTGTCACACCGTTTATTACTTTTCGGTTAAAAGGTACAATATCCATTCGAAACCCTGTACTTTCCTTCGCCACGCTGAACATACGGAAACGGTACGCGGTGAGAGTGCAAACTCATTGAAGCGTTTAGACATACATCAGGTCGGTCTCCATACTGTCTGCCCACGGATCACCGGTAGATGGAGAGGACTCGTGTAACTTATTGCGAATGCGTTGTTTGTGTCTCCGGCGAACGGTTTAGATATTTCGAAATGAATTTTCCGCATTTTACAATGTGTGATTGCCGGTTGTGTAAGACAGAAAGTCTAATCGGACGTTCGAACGCCCGAACAGGTGATCCAATCGAACCGTGTGCAGTATGTGGAAGTAACTTTTCTTTACGATCTTACGGTTGAATATTTAATTTTTAGTGAAGAAGATTATAAAAAATGCCATTCTCCTATGCAATTGAATAAAATTACAAAACATGTAAGCTGATTGCCAGGAATAAAAACTGTAGAATAATTAGAGATTTGGACAAATGAACAAATGAATCAGATGATGGGATGATTTAACCGCTAAGCCGGTTAGTAACCCTTTGGAAAGCCATAATAATCCTGACTACTGCAAAAATTTATTATGCGAGAGGTTTATAACTTTTATTGAGAGCAGTTCAGAACGTCTATAAATTTAACAAAAAAATCCAAATCAATCAATCCCTTCTGAAAACTACTATCTTGGTGCATATGAGAAGCACAACAGAAAGCACCCTAATAGGCAGTTTTATATACCTTTGTCATGTACTTTATTGCCACCATTGATACAATTCCCTGACCATTTCAAACAACAGCTTACATGATAGGCAGTTTTTCATGCGATCTTTTTCAACGTAGTTTTTGCTGTATTATAATTATGGAGTAAAAGGAATTGTAGAGCCTTGCAAACAATCATTCACCTGTATTATTCAAAAAATCGTTTTACGGTCAATTATATGTGTGATTAATACTATTAGTATTACTATATCATTTGCAGCCAAACAATCAACTAATGGATAGCTTAATGTCAGACAAGCGAGTAACTTTCGGAATTATTCGTGGAAACCAGCAGGTTAGCAGAAAACCGCAAACCGGCATCCGCGGCCAGCGGTGTGGTGCTTCCGACACATTCGGTCAGTTCCAAAACGTTACAGATAATCTTGCTTGGTTTCGTCGATGTTTCGCTAGCTTTTTGTTTAGCCAAAGTTTCTGGTTATATGAGGCTGTTTAAAATTCTATCAAAGCACCATAAACTTTGTTGTCAAGGGGAGAGAGAAAAAAACAACTCAGCGAGCCCAACAATGCGGAAAGTGTGCTGCCCATCTTTTGCACACAAAAACGAGTTGCAATCCGTTCGAAACCCTTGCGAAAAACAATCGACAATAACGACGAAGTCACAATTTCAACTATTATTGTTAATTTTTTTCATTAAATATTTTGGCGGTGTGGTTCAGTGGTTCAGGGGGTGGCGAGCTGTCAATAATTTTTTTGTCTTCACAATAAGATATATTGTCGCCGGTTATATTTTATGCATTATAGTGCATCGTTTAATCTAAATATAGCTGAACAAGGGAAGGGTTCTTTTGGCATTGCACAGAGCTTCCATTTTTGGAAACGACAGAATATTCAAAGTCCATTCGACTATAACTAAATGTTAAGTTAAAGAGCAGCTGATTGCAGTTTAAAAACTTTCTGAAGCGGAAAAGGATCTAATCCGTTTTTAATTTTACCTATTTATTTTGTTATTCCAACCAACACGCATTTCGCCTTCGACTTCGCCTCTGCAGGCTTCAGCAGTGTCTGTTTCGAACCTGATAAACCCTGGAAGTCGTATGCCGAATCCAAATAGTTGGAATCAAAAGCAGACTTTTTTTTTATTTCTCTATTTTCAGATTGTGGTATTGTGCTAAACAAACGAATATTATTAAGTCATTAAATTTTCAAACGTAAACGAGACGGGTTGCAGTTTTTTATGGATATGGAACGTATTTCTAGAAATTATTCAAGTATTCAAGCATCCAGGCATTCAAGCTGGAAATCGAGCCTACTTTTCCCTCCGCGAGACGCGTCGATCTAGGAGTATACGCCGCCGCACAAAGCTGCCGATGTACAAAACGCTAATCAGACCGGTAGTCCTCTACGGACATGGGACAGTAACTTTGCTTACGGAAGACATACGTGCACTAGCCGTATTTGAACGAAAGGTGATGCGGATTATTTTAGGCGGAGTACAAACGGAAAGCGGAGAGTGGCGGAGGCATATGAATCACGAGCTACAGGCACTGTTTGGAGAGATTCCCATCGTATACCTGGCGAAAGTTGGAAGACTATGGTGGGCCAGCCAATCCGTTTTCTACAAGAACCCCACCGGCACCAGCTAGATGGTTCGACCAGGTTGAAGCCAACTTGCGTGTGTCGAGACGCTCAGCAAATTGGCGACGAGTACAATGGAGAGGAATTCTTGATATGGCAAGAGCCACCCCGGTTGCTAAAGTAAGTAAGTAATCCGAAGCAATTGTTTTTAATTGCTGGAAATGTTTCCAACAGAATGCCTTCTAGTATAATGGGATTGCAGTAATCACCAATAATGGCATATTTTCCACTAGCAAGCCCGACGCTTCGCCTATGTGTGCATGTGACTACTTCGGTCGGACGCAAGTATCTGTTGGCCAAGCAGACAGGAGTACTCATCACACACAGGGTGACACATGTCAATCACAAGGTTATTGCACATTCGCTCAATGCAATCTCTTGTATCTTTGCCATCCGTCATTTCAAACCTTCAGAAATGTGTAGTGATCGCAAAACGAATTTTGTTGGCGCGGAACCGTGAACCGTTATGGAGGAGGGGTTTCGTCATGGAGGAATATATGGAAAAAAGCTCCCGTTTGTCTGCTCCCTTTATAGGTATTTTCAGAGAGCAAACAGAGGACGGGAGGGACGAAGAACGTGAGTATGACTGTATGTTGTATGTATGTGAATGTTTGATTCACCATTACTCCAGAAAAGACAACAAAAAGACTGTATACAGATGCAAAAATGGCGATACAGAGGATAAAAATATGGAATAATGGCAATCAAAACGTCACAAAAGACGATAAAAAATTAAAGCAAACTGCTGGAAAGCAGCAAAAAGACTAAGTCAAGGCCAAAAGGCAGCACAGAAACATAACAAAAAATACAAGAAATTAAAGACAAAAGACGAAAAATGAAACATGAAACACGGAAAAACAAAGACGAAAAATCAAGAACAGAGTCGAGAGTAAGTGTCCTTGAATAATTTAAGTCAAATCCTAAATGTATCAGAAACTGAGTTGATTTAAGGTGAAATTAGTCGTCATCGATTCTGCAAATTTCAAAAGCAGTTTGTTTGAAATAAATATTTTGTTCATGAAAATATATTCGCTGTGTTCAGATTGGCAAGAAGAATGCAGTGAATACATTTCTGTAAACAAAAACCCAGCTTTTGGACTCAAAAACTGCTTCCGAATTCGGCTCTCCGACAAAGAGTTAATGACTGCTAGTTTCCCGTTAAAAAAAGTATTAATTTGTTTCAAAGAATCTTCAAATAAAGCATAAATGCCGGTTAAATTTTTATTTAAACCAAAAATTTAATTAAATTTTAAAACGAAATTAAAACCCTTGCTTCGGTGATAAAAACAGATGGTAAAACTACGGATTTTTCTTCAGCAAAATATGGCAACGCTGATGCTTAAGTCTCTTGACATTAAATCACGAGCAACATGTCAAAAGGTCCAACGTGCAAATAAAAGATTCTCTTTGTGTCTAATCTCTTACGCTTCTCACAGTGACATAAACGCATTTCAACCCATTTTTCCTTAAAAATTAGCAAGCCAATATCACCAGCAACCGTTTCATGCTAAACAGATGCATTCAAGTACATTTGCATCAGCGGGATAAGCGTAAGAAAGGAGACGCGGAGAGAATCTCTCATTTGCACATTGGACCTTTTGACCTGTTGCTCGAGAAATGAAGGTTCGAACCCAGGACCATTCGCTTGTCAAAGCAGATTTGGTAACCTTGAGGTTACGGACCCTCTTATGTTCTTTCTTGATGCAAAGCAAAACGAAGATATAACCATCTTTAGATATTACCTTTCTTTATCTACAGGCTTCGCAGCCGGTTATTAGAGTACATGACAATTACGGGGTTAGCGCGACAAGCTTACTGACTCCAGTAGCACCACCCAGCTGAGATTCGGACATACGACGACTGGCTTGACAGACCAGCGTTGTATCTCGAAGCTAACTGGGCGTGCCTCTTTCTTAAAAGTATGATTTCTTTTCCAAGAATATACAATTTTAAGAGTGTTTGATGGCAAAACTGTTAAGATAAATCTAATTTGCAGTTGAAATGACTACTTGTCAAGCGTAGCTACCAATATCCTCCCCCTTTCCTTTCCGATCTTCCCCTCATTCGCCAAAAAAATTTCGTTTCTTTCCCCTACCGTCCCTTCATCAATTGTAGAACGATCGTTTCAAAAAATATTAATATATATCATGGGCGTAACCAGAAAAGTTTCCTGGGGGGGTTTTCAAAAAAAATTGACATAGCCTAACCGTAAGGAGTTTATTCAGGAAATGGGGAATTATTTTCAGTTAAAAGCTATTTTGGTTGAAATTGAGTGTTCTTTTGACTAAAAAGATAATATTGAAATAATAGAAGCCAAATGTTAAAACTTGGCCTCCCAGTTGGCATTGAGATACGTCGTATGTTCGAATCTCGGCTGGGAGAGGCTGTTAGAGTCCATCGGATCGAGTCTCTTCGAGACGCAGTGAAGGTGCTGTTAACAACTTATCTTGCATGATTTTAAACTTCGCTCTTGAAGTGATCCGACGAGCAGATTTCGAAACCGGTGGTTTGATTTTCAGTAAAGGCAGCATACTTCTTGGCTACGCAGGTGACTTTGATATTAAAACCAGAAACTTTGCCACTGCAGAGACCATTTGCGCTAAACTGAAAGCAGTGGCTAGGAGGATTCGGCCTAAAATAAACGCGTTGAAGATGAAATACATGAATGACAAAAGCTCAAACGAAACGAACGTGATTTTTACGCGGACGGTAATCATTGACGGCGACGAACCAAAAGTGGTAGATGAGTTCGCGTATGTGGGATCACTGATAGCCATGGACAACACAAATAAGAAGATCCAACGATGTTACTGCTCACCGATTACGGACAGCACAAATCCGCAGACGAAAGCACGATACCCACTATCTTTGAACTTATCCTGTGGGCCAGAAGACGAATAATATCAGCTTTCAATGGACAGCGAAACAGGACAAATTTTCGTCAAAACGTTACATTATTTTAATATTCTTATATTTAACAAAGCTATTTGTCTCGCAGAGAATTTAGTAATAGATTCCGTCGCACTCAATTTCAGGTAAAACAAGCGGCGTATTCAAACAGGACATCGAACCTGCTTTGCCCTTCGCAAAACGCTACGATCAAAAGGCATAAGCCGCCGTACAAAACCCGAACTAGACCGAAGATTTTAATAGATTTGACAATACTGATGCAGGGCATACGCACCTTTGCGAACGACATCTGGAGGAATACAAGCTGAAAGCTAAGAGCAGCGGAGGTGCATGAATCAAGGGTAATAGATACTGCTTTTGGGGCGAAACAACATCTGGTTGAAAGCCCCATTGAAAAAAGTTAATAAATAAATAGATACTGCTTGGGAGACGTACATTTAGCGAAAATCGGTAAGCCACGGTGTACCGGACAGGTCGTAAGGAAAACAGTTTTTCACAACAACCCCACCGGCACTCAGAACAGAGGGACTCAACGTGCGAGATGACTCGTTCAGGTCTAAAGTGACATTTTTTATTTTTTAAATAAAAAAATTGCGACTTCAGAGATGCCGGGGAAATGAGCGACGAGTAACCCAATATCGAGTTGAATAGAGCTTCAAAACAGTAAGAACCACCCCGGCTCTAAGCTGCTGCTGACGACGATGAGGATCGTACAACATGCCCCGTAAATATTCCTGTGCTCTAAACAGCTGGCTGTGAAATTTCTAGCTTGAAAGTATAGAACAAATTTTCGTCTGGGGGGACAATAAGACACAGTTCTGTAGCCTTGGGTTATATATCTCATATGAAATAAACTTCGTCAATTTACTGTGCAGATCTCAATCTGCTCGAATTTCCTTAATCCAATAAAAATTCCTAAGTCCACCTCTGAGCAAGTAGTCGACTGGGTGAATGATAGACCTCCAGATGAACGGACCGATGAATCCCTCACAGAGTAAAGTTTTATCCGATATAGATGTCGATTATCTCCAGCAATCAACTACGGCCAAGCGATCGCTATATGAGTGATTGCACTCCAAGTCTACGGACGGAGGGCTCACTCATGCGGGATGGCTTTACCAAGATGGAATACAGTCGACTGTATGGGTGATAACACTCCAAGCTCGCGGACGGCGGGGTCACTTATACAAGAAAAACACTCAAGATCTAAGGACGGAGGGGTCATCCCTAAAAAAATCGCTTATAGATCGGCAATAATGCAACCATGGTATTCAAATGCTACAAGATTCAAACCGAGAGAATTGTTGCCAGGTCAATATATCGGTTCAAATCGGAAAGCTTCCGAAAGATTGGACGAAGTAAGTAGTGCGCGCGGTGTTAATGAAAGAATAATTTTAATATAATTTGTTTGGCAGATAGGTATTGTTGTTGTTGTTTTTATGCAGTGAAAAATTGAACTGCTAGTTTTCTGATAGGCAAATAAAAATCCCGAAATCAAGTCAATTTACTATTGAGACCAACATTCTATTGAAAAAATGGTCCTTGAGGGGCATTTTTGTTCTTAGTTCCGGTTCGTCCGGAGGTTCTATTCCACAACCCGTTCAAGGTGGGGGAAATACCAGTTACCATCCGTGCATACGGTTCACGATACGAAACCTTACATCCCCGGAGAATGTCATCACGACCAGCAGCCTGTGTTACTACGTTACTACGTTACTACGGTGGTCAAATTCCTGGTAAACTATACCGGAGGACAATTTTATGCATATTCAGTAGCATCAAGAACCGTTATCTACGGTTCCTGAAGTCCTTGTGGAAAGCTTTACAGTTCGACGACGACTGAGAACACCAGAAACCAGCCAAGTACTTCAGCGTAAAGAGTACAAAAGTGCAAGTAGATTATATAAAAACTCAGAAACCGTTGGGATCGGGGAGCAATAAGACTGAAATTGTCATTGTAGTACTAGTTTTTCGCCTTATACAACAATGTCCGCAATTCAATCTTTCTGCCTATCGCTAACCGAACTCGAAAGGAGTCACCAGCCCTCGTCTTTTGATTTATGGTATTAATATTATTTTTTATTTAGGTTTTCTACAGCATTCAAGGAACTGGTAGCATATTTAGGTCAGTAATCTATATTTATTGGTTTACTAGCTGACCCGACAAACTTCGTATTGCCCCAAATTAAACTGTGTTGTACATAAATCGTGAATCTCGGATGGCCTTTGTCACAATCTCGAGTTTTGAGAGTTTCTGGGGAGTTCATGGGTGTTTGAATATACAAATTTTCCTCACAGTAAAGTAGAAAACAGCTCCCCCCATTGCTTAGCCTGATAAAATAAAGCGGATAGCATTTAAATATTCGCCATCATTACAGACCATTTCGACGAATACCATTTTGTAGAATACCAATTCTCGGTGGACCATAACGCGGAATAAAGAGTTTCGCAGAATACCGTTTCGCGAAAAACCTCAAGCGGGATGTTCCATTTCATGGAAAATCTTTTCATAGAAAGTACCATTTCGCAGGGGTGACCCAACTGAAGGAAAGTAATAGAGGTCAGTAGATCTAGGAAAATAAATAAACCTAGATAGAGGTGATATCTACGGGGGACTGCCCCCCCCTCCTAATCATCTAATTATACTATTGATACTATTGATAGTTTGTGGTGGTCTTGTTACTGACTAATGTTTTATGAAAGAGTCTAAAATTTCTTGAGTTCGATTCGTTTTTGAGTTACGCAAAAATTTCTGTTTTAATTGTATGAGAGTCCTTATCCTCCTACCACACGGGTGGGGGGTCTCAAACCATCATAAAAAAATTCCTGCCTCTAAAACTCCCCACATGCCAAATTTGGTTCCATTTGCTTGATTACTTCTCGAGTTATGAGGAAATTTGTATTTCATTTGTATGGGAGCCCCCCCCCCTCCTAAAAAGGGAGAGGGGTCCTAATTCATCATAGAAAAAAATTATTGTCTCCAAAAACACCCACATGTAAAATTTTGTACCATTTGCTTGATTATTTCTCGAGTTATGCAGAAATTTGTGTTTCATTTATATGGGAGTTCCCCCTCTTAGTGGGGGGACGGGTCTCTAACCATCATAGGAACCTTCCCTGGCCCCAAAAACCTTTATATGCAAATTTTTACGCCGATTGGTTCAGTAGTTTTCGATTCTATAAGGAACATCCCGACAGACAGACAGACAGAAATCCCTTTTTACAGGTATAGATTTTACGATTCCGTATCCGAGCAAATTGTGTGATGATTTTAAAATCAGTGGACTGTATCTGCTTGATCAGTAATAATTCCTCCCAGATTCCCGCTGAGCAGTTAAAGGCTTACAATTCGCTTAAGGAAAATCATTATAAAATATGATAAACTTTGAAGTGCTCTGACTACTCTCAAACCAATGGTCCTGGTTTGGTCACTTCCTTACTACTAGTGGGGATAGAATAGAAGTGTTAATTTTATATTTAAAGTGATGCAAAAAACGCTATAAACTTTTATTAATAGGAATGGTCATGAAAATTTGTTTGGTTTGCAAATAATAATCGCTCGAAAAGGCGACTCTATTCAAAACCTTAAAAACTGGCGCTGCTGGTTTTACTTCCCCATATAGTAGCTCAAACGACCTCATGACTCAGCAGTTTTTCGCTTCATGAACTTTCACTGGTGTCGGCAGGAATTGACTGAAGGTCATGTGGGGATTCAAGAAGTCACGCTTAGTTTTTATTTTCAACATATGATTTTCTCCAGCCAGTTAAAATATCTGGATGACTACAAACCAAAATTGTTACATAAAGCACTGCTAGCAAACACAAAAAAAGAAACATGCCCTCGAGCGTTCTTGTTTCTGATGGGTTGTAATCGATCACTCGGCCTCTGATATCGAGAGGGCGGATCTGTCGACATACATTGTTAACATGTGTTAACATGCATTAAATGATCCGATAGCTTCGACCGATTCGTTCGTACCTTTGTTAGTAGTATAGTGGAAAATAAGAGCGAACAACTACAGTATCTCGCCTCAAGTGTGCCATTGACCTTGTCCCTGTACTATGCGGTCGATTTTAGACATTCGTGCGGCGGATTGTGGACGCACCATGGAACTAGGAAACTGAAGAACCCTTATAAACTGGAAATTGAATTGATCAAATTACGCACCTGCAAACCGCGGACCATAGATTGCATGTACAAATTGCTACGCGAATGGGCAGTTAGTATAGCGCCCCTACGGGCAGGACTTAAAGCAAACGCTTTGTTGCAGTAACCATTTTCAAGAATACTTGAGACGCTGACTAAACACCAACTGGTCACTAGCCATGGTCACCGCTAGGCTGCTGCTGCCTAAACAGTGGCACAGATAAACAGGAGTCATATTTTCTGGGAACCACAAACGAACGTGCCACTACGTAAGAACTATAAAACTTGTTTTGAGGTACGGGTACGTAATAGGCATTGCTTAAAATTATTGATTACACTATTTTATTGACTGTACACATGATAATTGTGCAGCTTTCAACCCCTGTTAGGTACCTTTCAACCCGTTCTATTGTGCTGTGAACCCTTCACTAATAATCAACATACCAGCCAATTTCTATTTACAGCAATTAACTATGAATCAGAGCATAAACTAAAAAAATATTATTTGAGCCAGATAAAATATCAAGTAAACATGGGTGTAATGATTTCCGTTTCAATCTGTATATTCACTGGTGTGTCAATAAAACAGTTTCAATCAAAGCACCCATGCAGATCAAGTTCAGATGATTCGAATGCAGTTAGCCCGTACGAGAACCGGTACCGACTTGCTCGTGCCATTCATTGCGAAAGCTTGCATCACACCGTATCCAGTTTCCCGATATTATCGCAATATAATGGGAGTAAACCAGCCCCACAGCTCCTCCATTCATAGTACCGAATCAGATTAATCGAAACTTACTCACCATGAGTAGTAAGACACATGCGCGATAGAAAAAAAAAACAACAACACCACAACAAGTGATATAACAACAATCAAATTGACTTATAAATATTCGCTGCGGCTTCCAAACAGGAAAATTACTATAAACCAAGCCTGCCTATGCAAAAGTGCAACTTTTTTGTCACTCACCACACCGAGTGCGATTTATGTGACCCCACGCTGCAGCCGCACACACCGCCGGAATACGAAAGCAACCAACAGGTAAATCAATTTAATTATGCGGCTACCAGGCCAAGAGCTGGCTGCTACTTTGTCTCATTTCTACCACTGCTGGAATGACAATGTCCAGCCAGAGGCGATCCGTGCGGTTTGAAAGTTGACTCCCGCGCCCCTCGCCGTGAGTCCGCGAAAGACCCCGTTTGGCCTATATAAAACGGTTGTGTCCAGTCATGCTTAACGAAAACTTGCGGATTTATTACGGCCGGTCGATCGTTTTCGGTACATCCCCTAATCGAAAGTGTTGCCAGACCCCTTAATAGAGTCAATTTATTTTATTTATTATCCTCCGAAAGCTCTGCGGCTTGTAGCACCTTCCGTTCTCAAAGAGAGCGGCTAGCGAGTGCGGGTTTCCCATTCACTTTGCCCGGTCGACTCGTGGAACCTCGTGGTTGATTATAGCAAGAGAGCGGATTCGCGTGGCGGTTTATAGCACGCTCATCGGTTGGTCGATCGGTTGACCGGCGCGCGGATCGTGCGGCGAGAGCCGCTGCGATCGGTTTCTCCGTGCGGAAAAATGCATTATGCATCGATTGTTTATGTTTTGTCTGCATTTTCGTCGACGACTGGCAGCACATGGTTTAGGAGGCTACCCGGCCGTGCGAGAGTGCGCGAGGCTCCAGCGACGAAAACTCTCGCCCTCCCTGAGAAAAAGCTTCACCTACCTTGCCGAAGTGTGCGCGGTGCCTAAACTATAAATGTTTCGCGTATAAAACCGATTGAACTAAGTGCTCGCATTCACAGTTCATTGTGGGCATCGGTGCCGGGTGTCAGAGTTGAGGAATTTTCCGAATTCACGATCCAGTTTCCACTACTTTTTCCCCCTTTTATTATACTCCTGGTGGTTCAGTACACAGTACAGTACAGGTGCAGTGTGTAGAGTTTGCGCCGTGATCGGGTAACCCAGTGAAGCGTTGAGGTTCAAGTGGATACCTCGAAAATCCTGTTGCTGGTGGATTAGTTGGCAGTTAGCTTGAGTGACAGCCAGTTTTTTTAAAAAAAAGGTGAGCAAAGTGTGGACTTCAAAATGTGGTGCAAGGATTTCAGAAAATTTGGTGGACCAAAAAGGACTATTTGGTAGCCAGAAGCACTGTTCGACTGTGTGTAAATGAAATATGGACGCTTATTTTCGTGAAAATGTGAACTGCAAATAGTTTATTCGCATACTTTTGTATGAAATATTATTTTCCGAAGATAAAATTGTGGAGTATTCTACTCAAAATAGAGTGTGGACAGGACTGGCCAGGAAATATTGAAATATTTTTGGGTTTATTTGAAATTGTGTCAAAGTAAAAGTTATTACAAAAAGTTACAGTTGTTGTGATTGATCTTTATTGGCTACGCGCAGGCATGAATGGTTCCATAAATATGATAAAGTTAACAATTTAGGCTTCAAATTAGTTAACTTCAACAATTTAACGCTCATCTGTCGCATGGATTAACAACGTTATATTATGTTTCTGATCAAGAATTGATTCGCTTCTATCAATGTGAAGATCAGCAGGAAGAACAGCTCCATTGGTTATGTTATTCAGTGCAACATTTACGGATCAGTGTTCTATATTTTTGGTTATCGAGCGTCAGGATTTGTTGGCGCCCAAGCAGCAATGTGAGTTTTATTGTACTCTTATGGCGGTTTTCATGACCAGTTTAGGTCTTAAATGCCATCATAAGAGTGTAATAAATTGTTCTTTGGGCGGTGATCATAACCTGAATCGCAGTACCTATACTCTTTACTTTATGGAAAATTATTTCGAAAATGTTTAACGATAGAATAATAACGGTGTTATTGTATGGATGTTAATTTACGATCAGATAAAAACCGTTCTAGCACAGGTTCATTGTTTACGATTGATGATTGTTAATTACTGTTTTATGGCAGGTTCACAGGTTTATTGAATAATCATAAAAATGAAAGAGCTGTTTGCAATTTAAAATTAAATTTGATATCTGTGGGATTTTACGGCCTCACTTTACAGATTCTAATGAAACTTTAAGTAAAACAATAAAGACTTTTCATACATTGTTTGTGGGAATTAGTCCTGGCTATCATTTGAAAACTACTAAACTTATTTTTCGTCTGTACCTTTTTTTTTTTTTTTTTTTTTTTTTTTTTTTTTTTTTTGTGATGGCCCCAGACCCTATATGGTCTTTGCCTCCACCCCATACGCATCTTTGGAGTGGGAGGGACGTTTATCTCTTGGATATTTAAATATAGTTACTTCACATATTGTTGCTTATCTATTTATCAGCCATACTGCTTGTTGCATCACTCTCCCGCGTATGTCCATCACAATACTATTAAATTCTGATAATCGTATTTTCTATGATTTCATATAGTTTGGGCTACCATTACTTTTGACCTGTCTCACCTTCGCAAGCAACAGGACCATTACTATTTCACCTGTCTCGCCTTCGCAAGCAACAGGATATTTCCTAGTAAAAAACGGTTCTGCCTTAGCAGACTATAAAGTGAATGACTCGACAAGTTCGCAATAATCGTTGATTTAAAATTGGCTTTTCACTGTTTCAATAACCATGCGTTTGAACTGGGTCAAATTCGTTGAACATTTGGCTTCCTGTGGCAAACTATTGTATATTTGAAGTCCTTTATAGAAAAGCGACCTCTGAGTCGTCTGTTTCAAAAAACGAGGCAGTCTAAAGTCAGAAGCACCTCTAGTGTTGTGTCTGTGTATATCTCTACCAAACTGTATTTCTTGTGTAAGATATTCAGGCAATATACCAATTTTCATTTTATGTATGAACATCAAGCTGTTATATATTATTCTTTGTTTCACTGACATCCATTGGAGCATATCTAACATAAGATTCGTTGATGTTAACCGTCCACATCTGAGCAATAGTCTCATTATCTTATTTTGCAACCTTTGAAGCCTTTGCACTTGCGTATCTGACGCCAGCAACAGCACCGTTGCGCAGTAATCAAAATGCGGCAATATAACTGATCTTACATATGTTAGCTTGGACCAAAACGTTAGATATCTGTTTATCCGACACAGTACTCCATACTTTATGGCAATCTTTTTTATAACGTAATCCACGTGTTCAGAGAAATTAAGCTTTTCGTCCACTTGTACTCCTAGATACTTAGAAACAGTCACTCTTTCTATTACCTCTTCGTCTATTTTGAGTTCAACATTCTGAGCAAATTTTTTATTTCCTATAATCATCCACTTTGTTTTCGAAACATTCAAGCTTAGTTTTTTCCGTTTCAAATACTCTGCGATCTGCTTGAGGTCAATTTCAGCTTCTCGAATTGCCGTGTCTAAGTTGTCACTGGCCCAATAAATTGTGGCATCATCTGCAAAGAGTTTCAGGTTTCCATGTCTCAAGCAAGTTTTTAGGTCATTGATGTATAAAATAAAAAGTAAGGGTCCTAATACGCTTCCCTGTGGTACTCCCAAATCATTCCTACGCGAATTCGAAACAGCGTTTCCGTATTTAGTCCTTTGACTTCTATTAGAAAGATAACTGTTAAACCACTTCCAAACAGTTCCCCGTATCCCTACGTTATGTAAAAGATCTAACAACTGCGATCTATCAATTGTTTCAAATGCTCTTTTGAAATCCAAAAAAACAGCTACAGTGAATTTTCCTTTTTCAATATTAGTCTTCCAATTATGCAAAATCAGATTTATAGCCGTTTCTGAGGAATGACTTTTTCTAAATCCTGACTGCTCAGGTATTATAATATCCTGAGAATTGACAAAACTCATTAATTGTCCTTTGACAACGATTTCCAGTGTTTTCTCTTGGAGCTCCAACATATTAATTGGTCTATACTGCGTTGCATTCTTTGTATTACTCACTTTCGGAATTGGGACTATGGTTGATTCCTTCCATGCACTTGGCACCAAACCCGTTGATAGACTAGTGTTAATAAATCGCAATAGTATGTCATTGGTTTCCAAAAATGCATCCTTGAACACTCTGGTAGACACATTGTCAATTCCTGCCGTTTGTTTCAGTTCGTTCACAATATTACGCAAATTCGTCATTGAGATAACCTCAAATCTATACATACACCGGTTGCATGTTATCTGTGACATAGCTGGTTGACTACTGTTTGTGTTTGGAATATTGTTTCGTATCTCGTATATACTATCTATGAAGTAGTCATTAAATTTGTTAGCAACTGTGAGTTCATCTGATTCCTCTATCCCATCGAATATTATTGTACTCGCATGTTCAATTTTCGGATTTGTGAGTCTTTTTATAGTTTTCCACATCTTTTTACCATCATGCTTATTTCTGTTTAGTTCATCTTGAATAGATTTATTTTTAGCATCTCGAATTGCCCTAGAGTATTTGTTCCTGGCCATAATATACTTGTTCCAATGATATTGTGTTTTGTGTCTTCTGTGTTCTCTATTTAACTGAATACACTCTCGCTTCATCTGGGCTAATTCATTAGTATACCAACCTTCACACCGATTTGTGTTTAAAATTCTGTTGTCTAGTAATCTGGCTACATTGTTTTTAAGCATTAGGTCATAATTTTGGACACAATTTTCAAACGTTTCATGTGTACTACAATTCAAGCACTGATCTATGGCAAATATCTCATCTCTATCTTGCCTGTCTCGCCTTTGCAAGCAACAGGAAGAAGCTTGTGTGTCAAGTCGACTCTGCCTTAGCAGACAACATAAATCAGTTTGATTGTACCTTCTCCAACATTTCACTTTCGTGAATTCATCATCTAATGCCGATGTATTGTCGATTGTAACACATATCGTTTCATGGTCAGTAACACGTAAGTTTGGCTCAATACTAGCTTCCGCTTCATTAACATAATTAACAAAAACTAAATCTATCCTTGTGCTGCTTTGTTGCGTAACACGTGTATCTTCTTTCACAATTTGTTTAAGTCCATATACATCCATCACTCTTCTTAATTCTCTACTATCATTACTTAAGTTGTAGTCGATATTAAAATCACCACAGATAATGCTATCAATAGTATCATCAAGTGCTTCCAACAACCACTCATCTTCAAGTTTTCTTAGAAAGGCCAAGTCACTTGAATTTGGGGAATGATATAATCCTCCAACAATAACATATTGGGTACCAATTTTAACCTTCAACCCTAGAAACCAGTTTTCATTATCTTTGACATTCAATACTACTGTAGTAGTCAATTTACGCTTAACATATATTGTTACGCCACCTGTATGTCTAGAGTGTGACCAGCAGTTAAACATAGTATACCCTTGTATTGAAAATATTGCGGCACTTGCTTCGTCAGTCAAATGAGTCTCTGTTAGCACTATAATAGATGGTTTACTCTCATTTACAACTAAACAAATTTCATCAAAATTTGAAGTCAATCCGGCAGAATTGAGATACATTATTATGAACTTTCTTTGCTATTTTGTGTAATCAATAAATCGTTTAGCCTTACTTTGTCTTTTTTTGAACATATCACATTCATAACTCCATGCTGGATGGCAAGTATCCAACTGGTTATCTGGCTCTAATTTCATTTTTTTGTTGTATTTGTCGCAATTTATGCATTTTTCCAAGCTAACTTTACATTCCTTTATATCATGATTTTCTGCACATTTGGGACAACAAACATTTTCTTTACAATCTGCTATTTTATGGCCATAATTCCAACACTTATAACAACGCATTACGCTAATCTCTTCAAACACTTTGCATCTGTCCCATCCAATATTTACCTTCTTTTTCTTTATAATAGTTTCAAACGTAACAGCATCTACTTCCAAAATCGATATCATTGAACTATTTTTCCATTTTTCATTCTTGAATGTTTTTACAATTTTGATGTCTGCTGTATCATGAATATCGTTTTGTTCAATTAGGCTTCTAATGAATTTACTACCATCAATATCGTTTTCATCTTTCTCATATCCTACAATACGAATTTTTGGTCTAGTTGGCTCCCGAATTTCTATTTTATATTTATTTCCTAATAATTCTTGTGCATTCGTTTGTAGTTCCATTGATTTTTGTTTTGTAATGCATTTGACAAACGCTTCACCTATTCAAATCAGACTCAACAAAGATAGGTTTCACAAACATATTATCAGAGTTTTTATTCGAAATATTAAATAATATCGAAGCAAAATTTACAAAATTAAAGAGATTGGAAGTAAATTAAAATTAGAAACATGATTTCCTGAATAACCCACATGCTAGTCCAATGAAGTTATTTACGTTTTCTACAAATCATCATATTCTTATATATTGCAAAATTGATTTAAAAAAGAACAAAAAATTGTTGAATGGTTTAGTTTGGAATTATTTGTCACATAATATTAATTTTATTTATTTACAACTTAGTCACAATTTTCAAAAAAAAAATTCGATATTTTGACAAAATAAAAAAAAACATTGTAATAACTATTTTGCAGTACAAATATGATTAAAATACACTGAAGTCTTCTTTTACACGGTTTATTTGTACGATTTTTTGATTACCGTGAAGCGGAATAACATTGATTACCGCAGTTTTTATGACGCTATAAAGTATGATGCTTGTTGCGTAAAAAGCCAAATCACCCAGACAGCTTTATTAAGCTAATAATATTTGCTGTCAGTAGTTTTGCTGTCTGATTATCCTGATCAATTTGATTTACAGCGACCATAGTAAAATATCCGACAGAATATATAATTTTTTAATAGTTTCCGTAGCTGTGCAGCAAACACGCATTGAATTTTATCGTCATATTGGAATAACAAGTGGCGGAAATTAACGTGCCATCAAAATTTTGCAATTTTTGTTTAACGGCAAAGCCGTCAGAGTACATTTATGGCAGTCAGTATGGCACCGAATATCATCCTTCCCTTCCCTTCTTCAGTGTACCAACATGCAACATTCAGTGTACCAAATCAGTTCAACTAACCTGCTAGCCGTAATAGGATCTTGCAACTCAAAGCACTAAACATTGCATTTTATAGGTTCTATTACTTTTTGGGGCATAAATTACACTAAATATTGAGATTTCTGCCCAATTAAAATTCATCACTATATTTTCACTTTTTCGCCGTCGATTTTTCATTAATTTTTTCGGCCGTTCCATTCGTTACATCACTCGCGAAACTTAACTTGAGGCACAAAAAATTTTAATTTACAACCCGAACAGTTATTTAGTAAGATATTAAAATGATTTTGCCCAAAACTGTTCACTTGAATTGATAGGAAAAACTTCACTTGGTTTCGATTGCAATTCCGAATCCGCAACAGTCGTTGTTGTACGTTACCAAGGGAACGGACGTTTATATGGAGTGATGCCAACGTAGTAAACGTTTGAGCATGAAATTGACCGCTATTAAATTAAAGGTCGCAGAGTGTCGATAATATACTTATAAAATTCACTGATAATAAAATTCACCGTAAACAACATTTTATGTGATAGAATTACTGTCGGATACTTATAAAATTCACTGATAATAAAATTCACCGTAAACAACATTTTATGTGATAGAATTACTGTCGGATCTAGTTCAATAGCAAAAATAGATACGCGATTCCACGTTTCATAATTGGTCATAACAAATTATTACCTACTACTAGCAACTCTATCCTCAACAAAACGATAGTGGCAGCAAGTACTACAATCGGTAAAAAACAACTAGCCTCTGACGACCTTCACCTTAAACAAAATAAATATATTCGATTTGTCAATCTCAATTTTTAGAAAAATCATTCTAGTTGCATTCTGACATGAAAACTGATTAATAATAACTTCCTTTCGGCAACTCACAGTTTGCTTTGATGAATTGCTGTCTGGCGATTAAATAAAATGCTAGAAAACGGCAATATGGCCTCGCATAAAAAAACGATTTTGGTGGTAAACTCTAATATTCTTCATAATAGCAGTAACAAACCTAGTCAGGGTGTTACCATATTAATAGCAACTTAATCTTGACAAGCAACCGCAATAAGATTAACTCTGATTGGTGCGCCATATTGTTTTACTATGCCCCAACTTATACTAAGTTTACAAGAGATGTGACGCAGCCAACCAGTTTTATCGTGGTAATATTAGCAACCACAATAAATTTGCTTTAACAGTTTTATTACGGTTTTGGAGCTAGCTATAAGTAGTTTTTGATTTGTATCATATTGATATTGCGCAATACCATGAAGACATATTATTCATACTACAATAAAACCTTTATAAAATTCAAATAGAACTACGCGGCTTTGGAACAGTTACTTGGGTCATCGTTTCGACCATTTTCTTCCACTTTCATAGATTTTGGACTTAAAACTTCTAAAACTAAAGAGTTATTTCACTGCCAAAGTTAATTTAATGTTCCTGACATCCGATGGATTTAAAAAGAAGGTTACAACGATCTTATGACGCCAATGTGCTACACTAGGTCAGTAGCAAATTACGTCATGCGAAGTACTCTAGTCTGACAATAACACTGCAGTTTAACGTAAACGTTCAGACGAAACCCAAGATCGAATCCTTGGTTTGATTCAACATACTGCCGTTGATAAAGCAGGTTCTGGACCAAAACTTATTTTTCTGCTACAGATCTTGCAAGCTCAACTGCACATTCCTTTCCAGTTATGCAATATTGACCTGTACCGCTAACCAGATCAACAGCAGTTAGAATGTTTAGTTCATCTAGTTGAGTGTGGCAGCCGAAAAATGCTTCCGATTATGAATTAGCTGCACACAATGGATTTTTATGGCGGCCTGACTCTCAGAACAGAAGCGGTAAATCTTGCCCGTCAACTCTTTCTGAAGCCCAAAATCTTAATTGCGACGATTTCAGCTAGGAAAACGGTGCAGTTTCTACTCTGCGAATAGGATTCCTTCAATTGCAGCTCGCGACAGTAAACACCAGCACCAGCGAAACATTCGAACAAAGAACCATCGGCATTGCAAATTACATAGTCAGAAAATTTCCTATTCCCTGTAACTTGATAAACACTCCTCTTTAGGAGAAATGTCACTTGAGAAAGTCCTATACGGAAAACTATGCGCGAGCACTATATCGGTAGGAGCAAGAATTATCTTGTCCAGGGCAAATATTTGGGACCACAGTCGAGTGTGTTTGACGGAACCAACTGTAAGTGCTTAAGGCCAGTCGCATAAAATTGATTTGTAATTGATATGAACATATCAGTGCCTTTTGCTTCAGCTGAAAGTGCACAAGTTTTATATTGAAAATTGCTTCCAGGGCTCCAGACATTGCCGATAGACACTGCATTTAAAGATGATTTAGTAGCTTCTGCCATCATCCGACCATCGAAACCATCCGTCAACAGTTGCCAATAGACCGTCTGCGCTGTCCAAAGGCCACGGTTTCTTAATTCGGAAAACAATATATGTGGATCAGCCAGGCTTGAAGGCTTGGGAGAAAATCAAAATCAAGTATACTTCACTTCGTCCACAATGTGGACATTCCAATCATAAAAGCGTAGAATCTTGATTTAGCGAAAAACTAGATTCTCAGCATCATGTTTTACAACATTACATTTCCACTGCAGTAAAACAAATGATTTGCTTATCCACATTCCGAAACCCGCGAAGCTCTATGATGGATAGCCCAGATTGTTGAGATTCTTCAGGAGTCCATGGATGCATCCACCACAAGATACCATTAAAACAGGAGAGGTTTTCTGGACACCCACACTTGCTTCGAACGACGCTAAATACAACCGTTTTTCAAAGCTTCCTTTCTACTCCATTTTCCACTATTGAGGGTACACTGTAATGACAAATAGCCTCCAAAATGGAGGCAAAAATAACGTTATCAAAAGCGCCTACATTATTCAGAAAAGCTCCTAAGCAAGATTTCTTTCGTGAAAAAGGAATCTCGATTTTATTTACTACAAAAGTGGTTGAGCAGTTTGATAACCATGCTATGCTGAACTTTTACTAAACTTATTTTACGAACTTGCTTCTGTGAGTATATGAGTTGAGAGAGATGGATGTACTCAATAGCAGTACTGCCCACAACCATTCTTCAGAATATTTGTATGGAAAGAAGCTATTCTAAGAAATTTGTACGAAAAAGAGCTGTTCGTGATCGTGGTCCACTCAGCGGTGAAAACATAAGCGTTTGGGTCACTTAAAGCGATTCCTGAATCTCGCGGAGCTTCCAGTTCCACACAACCTGGAAATGATTGCTAAAAAGCATTCCAGGATTTCATTGCAATTCATACTTGCAGAATTCGCCATTCGAATTTCTGTAATCAATGATGTTGTGACGTCTACAGCCACATCCGACTCGTTTGACGATTCGATGGTCCATTCGAATCCTGAAAATTTTG
Source organism: Sabethes cyaneus (assembly GCF_943734655.1). NCBI lineage: Eukaryota > Metazoa > Arthropoda > Insecta > Diptera > Culicidae > Sabethes > Sabethes cyaneus. The sequence goes on from NC_071354.1 coordinate 14,230,068, forward strand.
CCACGAGTTCCTCTTTAAAAAGTTTTGAGTCAGCAGGTGTTGGATTTAGAAACGCTGCAGCACTCAATGAAACCCCAAGGCGATTGAAATATATGAAACAACGATCCATTGTGTCAACTGGTGTATGATTTTGGTAGAGCATAGTGTTATGTCGAACACTATCCATCTGCACATAAGATTGGCAATCTCCAATGTTGAACATGCTAATGTTGTCAATACTCAAAAGTTCCACCAATTATGATCCTCTTAGATTACTATCCGAGCTGCCTCAAATAATATGATGGGCATTGGCATCACTGTTGTTTGATGCATTTTCCGACCCGACCCTTTGGCAAGAAGGCACCATTCAAATTAGGCCAAAAGGTGGTACAACGACAATGGCGCTACTGTGACTCCGACCAAAATCTCGATTAAGGAACAAGTCAATTGTAAAAGAAAAACTGAAGAAGAACTTGGTTGGTGTTACACATTTTGTTTTTCCATTGTTCAGTGCAGAACAGCCGTTTGAATTTTCGACATAAAAAACATCGGAATGATGACTTGACGAAGACCAACAATAACAATAATTCATATTTTTGTTATCTTAGCCTATTGAACAGACTGAAAGTTTATTTGATTGCCTGCTCCTGATTGTCTAATACTTAATACTGAAACACACTGTACTGTGAGAGGCAATAATATGATACATGACAAAGGAAACAACATGACACACTTTTTACGATACCAGCTTAGGCCTTGTTACGGGCACCAACTCTTATAATGGATCGCACAGTCAGTCATAGTTTTAGATCACTGGTGTATACTTGTTTAACACCAACGCTCAACAATAATGTAGCGTCCTTGTGAAAACAGTATGAATAGTAAATGTTCCATATTGCTGCCATATATAGATGTGGGACACCACAATTATTTGTGGTACACCACAATTATTAGAATTCTATCACGCAGGTTCCGCAAGTCGTAAATTTTTTTTTTACAATGTGCCGTCTATCCGACTGAACGCCAGTTTCAAATCGGTATAGCTCAAATCAACTTTAGCCTTCTCTTTTGTGTGTGAAAATCAATAAGAATTATTGTATAAATCCGTATTGATCGGTTAATATATAATTTTTAGTTTGGAGCAAAACAAAAGCGTATAATTCGAAATAATAGCTTAGCGGCACCAAGGAGGCTACTTAAATTGCTTAAATTCCGACGTTCACCACTTTTGAGTACTGCAAACATAAAACACTGCTTTGGATTGTAGAAAATTTGCCATGCTCAAAGGATTTTTATTGAATATATATATCGTAACGGGACAGAGATAATACGTACATCGATCAATAACAACAAATGTTATACCATCTATCGTTTTGGAAAAACACGTGCAGCTTTATTTTTTCATTCTGCAGTACATTCTACCCTCTGCCAGCACCAGAGCTGCTAATGCTTTTGATTGTTCAGAATTATGCAGACTTGTTGGCATGTTACCTTACATGTAGAGTTGATTTTATAAATAAAATGTGATTTTCTAGATTTATTTATTTATTTGTTTACTAGCTGTAACCCGCGCGCTTTGCCTCGCGTCTAATTGAGATCAAATTGGAGGTACGCTATGTAACGCTAACGCTATGCAACTCTATGAGGTGCAACTACGTTTCTTTTGCACGTCTTGAATGCAATCTGGTATGATTGGTTTGAGTCTTTGCTTAATGTGGGTGATTATTACCACGAAAATTCATATCGCGCCCCTCGTTTTGGCTACAGACAAGGCTCTTATATAGATAGATAGATAGATAGATATGTACCAACAGACATTATTGTACTAAAGAAAATTTTAATCTAGCTAGTACGAAAAATGTTTAAAAAGTTCCCTCGAGTAAGGTGAAAATCTATTGACACTTAGCGATATCAGCTGCAAGGATTACTCAGCAAAGATTTCTCCTGGTTGCTATGGTATCCAACCCGATTAGCATCAGGCGCCCTTGGAATCTTGAAAGTTGGAGCGGGTTGTTCCGTGACAGGCAACGGAAGGCGTATAGAATGAATTTGCGTTGTATTTTCTCTAATCGATCAACGTCGTGGAGATAAGGGGATTTCCAGACCGCCAAGTAGTATTGCAGCATCGAACGGACAAGCGCGTAGTGCAAATTCTTCAAGCAATGTACATCAGTGAAGCTTTCCGCTGTTCTCACAATTAGGCCAAGACTGTGCGGATGCTTATAGGTGAGGATGCTTGTTGATGCAGCACTCTCTTTTAGTCAGTTCATTGCCGAGACGGTAGCCGAAAAGGATTGGCCGGTGTTTCCTGGAGAACGACACAACTGAACACTTACTAATGTTGAGCACCATTCCATTTTCGCTACACCATCTTGAAACCGTTTCCGGTTACAGTTGCAGGAACATGGTGTCTTCTAGTTTTTTAACCTCGAGATAGATCTTAAGATCAGATTAAGATAGATCAGTAAAGGAAAGCTAGGGTCCTCGTTGCGAAAAGTTTAAATCGGTTAAGTATAGCACGAAGATGAGCGGGCCCAGATCACTGCCTTGTAGAATTCCGGACGTAGCAATAAACTCACTGGGTATAGCTAGGATGCCGTATACAAAGCAGAGATACCTTGATAATTATCGATGTCCTTTTTATCACCTCTCTTATGAACTGGAATCAAGAAAGTTGTTTTCCTTAGCATTCCGGTAGACAAAGACAAATTGTAAAGATGACGAAGAGGAGCAAGCAAACATGCGGTGTATTTCTTCAGAAGAAGAGCAGGTATCCCATTTGGTCCAACGGAGGTAGACGGCTTCATTTTGGAGATGATTTTTCGGATCATGGCATCACTCGCATTAATAACATTCAACAAAAGTCCAGTAAGCGGAACATTATTTACAGCCAAGAATATTTGACCAGCTGACAGTGTCTCAAACGAAAATACACTGGAAAGCCGCTCGGAGAAAAGCTTACAATTTTCATCTGCATTCGTTCCCGTCTTGTCTCTGTACTTCATTGCTGAATGTAGACCGAATTCTTTCCTTTGCTCGTTGAAGTATCTCCAAAACGAGTGCGGCACTGTTTTCAGTTTACTCTGTATAATGTCCAGAATCATAGTTAATGGCATCCGCTGTGCTACAGAAATTCTCCTAAATAGCCACTTCAAGCGTCAGGTGAAGGCGGGACATTTCCTCGTAGTCCTGAAACTTCATTTTCATTGTAATCCATACTAAAGGAAGCTTTCCTCGACAGCAAAAACCTCCCTAGTACATGACTATACCACCACCAAATTTCCTGCTTTGCGCTAATCTTGCCAGTATTCATCCAAAAAACCCCCTTTCTTCCACTCGTCGGTCCAAGAGATGTACTTTTTGCGAATTTGAAGCGATTCTGCTTATGTTGATTCGTCAACTTAGGTTTTCCAAGTCATTTACGATACTCCAAGTTCTCCTAGCTTGAGAGAACTTGTTGTACTCGACGTGTAGCGACCGGAAGTTTCAATTCTGCACAAATTTGTGATGCTATTCTTTATTGGTTCACTGTCATTTGGCAAATTCTCCGTTTATCCTTTGGGGAGAGCATGCTTTTCTTTTCACGTTTCTAGACACAGTGTTTGATCGATGAATTTTCCGTCCGATTTCTCTGTTAGAGAAGCCTGTATCATTGTTGGCTTTCATTTTAATCTTTTCCTCGAACGTTAGATGCCTCGTTTGACCCATACTTGCTAAATCCCACGCGAAAAAAACTCACTCCTTAATAAACACACTTTCTCTCAAGCTCTATTATTGTGATAACCAACACAAAGAGCTGTCAAACAAAGGCCAAGGTAACTTTTTTTTCAAGGTGGTGCGGATAGTGCGGTTTTCGGATAACTAATTTGAAAGGGTAGAAATCTACTTTATGGTTAGGAGTGATTAACATGGAATAAAAAGAAAAAATCATTAAACGGGATGCTAAAATTGATTGAAAAGTGAGAAGAATGAATCAAATAATAACTAAATGTAGTTGTAACTAAAACATTGTAAAAACTGCTAAAAATAATCTTAGAATAAGACTATAAACTTAAAAACTACCAAATGAACCAAATGGTGGAGTAATTTCTGTTTGATCAAATTAAAGTAAAAAGTTACAATTCATGCAGAAAATTCAAAGAAATATTTAGAAAAACAAAAGAAACTTAACTTGTTTCTTGAGGATCAGCTTGAACTAATGTCAACAAAGTCCTTATTCCAGTCTTGACTTGCATAAAATGCGACTTATTTAAGAGACTACAAATCCCAATCGAGATCCGCTTTTGATGACATTTTCATTGGGAGGTTCCGATGCACTCTCTCTACTCAGACAACCAATGCCATAGCCATGGTGACCACTTATTGATCGCGAGGAATTTTTAATATTCCAATCAAGTACGACTTTCAGAAATGACTTTCAAAGTCAAACTTTAGTGCCACCGCCACCAGCATAATAACCCGTAGAATTAATTAGGGAATTTACAAAAAGATACGTAAATTATGGTCGAAATGCCCCAACCAGTCATTCGATGCGATTCAGGTTTATTTTGGGAAAACGCATCGCCTGCTTTGATTCACCATGGGGAAGAACGACGGCGACGGTCACAAAACAATCATGTGAATACTGGTTTTTAGTTTAATCACCAACGAAATCGAACGTCGTCGGGAAAGTACAAACCAGTTTCATCAGTTGGTAAATCACCACGGGAAGAAACACTTTTATAGAAAAAAAGAAATTATATTCTTTACCAGACCAATTATTTGAGCCACTAAACTGAACTGCGCAGTATGATTAGTTGATCATCAGCCTCCAACTAAATAGTCATCTGACATTGATAAATCCTTGCGGACAAACAAAGTACTTTTTTCATCATCAAAATCCATTTACTTTAAACATAACCGCATGGTCATTTTTTATTTGTTTTTTTTTTCGATTTACGAAATACCTGTCAAAACAGTTTAATAACCAACGAAGGGAACCAAACAAGAGAGAAATAAAGAAAAAAGTCATACCCAACATACCTACATTTGGGGTTTCTTTCATTTACTCGTTATATTTTACACTTGCTTCGACCGGTGCGGTGGGCCGGTGATATAACCGCCGGACAGCTGGACCATTTTCGGCATTTCCAGTTGGAAGTTTTTTCAGTGCACATCTCTCTTGGCTTTTACCGATTCACAGCTATTGTTTTTGTGCGCGTAGCGTTTTACATTACCAACTACAAGATTGATCGCGGACACCCTTCGGTAGTTCACACCGACCATACAACCGAGTGAGTGTTGTCCGAGCTGTCAATAGCTACCTATTTTCGAGCGAGGAAATTGATAGGTATTGTGCGGCGCTTTTCCCCTGGTTACAGGTGAGTTATCTGCGTTTGGCAATCATTGTACGGTGTATTGTTTCGGAGGTTAGGAAATTGATCGCAACTTTAATTACCTAATGGGTAATTTTCTTCTCTTCTGTGTTGATTGTCGGCAATTAATGTGATTGTAAAAATTAAGTGCTAGTTCGTGATAAAATGACTTCAATATCTGGTAGCTCGCAATCGGTCAAGGCTCATGAAGTTTTAATCGCCGACCCGTATATAGTAGGATTCAGCTTAAAAAATAAAAGCATTTTCCTCATTATTGTATCTGCGGACCAAAAGAACCTTGCACGTTGCGGTCATTCGAATCCTTTGAGTTGAATTATTTCTGCAATAAATTTTAAACCGCAGTTCGAAACTTCGAAATCGAATTAACCAAAGTAGGTACATAGGAAACTTCTCGGTACTCGTTGAACGAACCATTAATGAATAATACTCGACAACTTCGCCGCCAAGGACGTACAAGTCTGTTGCCAACAGATCTCCTGCAGCATCTATGCCACAGACCCGGCACCACTGCTGGCGCTGCTGGCCCGAGTGCATTTTCCGTCCCGCAGTTCACATGTCCACTTCGGTCTGTCTGACAAAGATGTTGACATTGAACGGGCCAGCAAAATTCGAAAGACTTTATAGAGGAGGTAATGTTTGTGAAAGTGAAACTGCATTTTCCGACCAGGGACTCTCTTTATGGAGTCGGCCGGTGAGTCAATCATTACGGTAACACTTTAATGGTGCCTTTTATCGAGGTTACCGTCAATCGTAATTCCGGGAGCTGTTACCAAGCGAAAAAGGAGCCAGTATGAATTGCGAAATGTTTGTCACTCGGCGCTGCAGTGTTTTTTTTGTGATGCTGATGGACGTTGGCCCCCCAAGGAAGATATCAACCTTCCTTTCACTACTACCAACCATTGCCTATTTGTAGTGACCAACTTGGCTCGATTAATCCGTCAATCACCGGTCACTGGAGCAGCCAAAAAAAAACCACAAATATATTAGGAGCACGCAAAGACCCACGATCTGGCCGTCGGTCGCCGTAAATGTTTTTAAAGCCAACATGCAACATCTAGAGTGCACTGGATCGTGTCCCAATTTCGTAACTTTCGAACAAGTACGAATTTTTTGACCATTCAGTTCCATCAGATTAATATGCGTGAAAGTATCTTGTCCACCGTGTGCCGTGGTTGATCTAGACCGACATATGACAAATGAAAGATTGTTTGCTAAAACGCGCCAACCGACGATCAGTGTATAGTGGAACAAATCTCGGCTGAAGCAACATTTCAACACGTCGCTATTCTCTGTTTCTAAACGGGGCAAAGAAAACCCAACCTTGCTGGTGGCAAGGCAGCTCGTGCGGCACGCCAATTGCCAGAGGGTGCCCTTCCGAACTCATTATCGCTTATATAAGAGGGTCCCCCGCGCGATGTGATATGCACTCTAGATCATACTCTAGATTGACATGTTAGCCCCTCTCAGATCGGATTCCGCGTAAAACACGATCATTGCAACCGCGAACCAGTCGTCCACGCCTTGGCCAGGCGTTTTTCACACGGCGAACATTTCGAGCGCGGCAATTGCACAAATTAATGTCTTATGATTTATTGACTCTTGCAAGTCACAGCTTAGTCAACGCCATTCCCTCTGCGCTCTAGGGTCTAGGAGATTGCACTTGATCCGCGTGTCAGGGAGGCGATCATTTCTTCGATTGAAAGCAAAGATCGCTGGATAACGGCACCTGCTGCTACCGCAGTAGCGCGTTCGCACGGCGTAATTTTGCTCTGATTACATTCGTAATGTAGACTTCTTGAAATATATCGTAGAATGTGCACTGATATCCGCTTGTGCTGCATGTACTCATGTGGGCAAATCTAGCGGGAAAAACTCGTTCTGAAACCGGTGCCTTGTGAGTTACGCTTATGCAAAGTTGGAAAAATATTATTAGAGTTATACAACTAGAATGCAGATGAACGTAGACGTTGGATTTGCGATTGTCTGATTTAAATATTTATTTATAATCAAAAGGTTAACCAGAGCATTCCTTACTGAGGAATAGATGGCATATTAATTAAGTGCTTCCGCATGAGATGGCTGCTGCATGTTAGAGTCAGTAGTCAGTAGGATCAAGAGTCAAGAGTCAGTAGGATCGTTGCACTGGCCCCGTAATTTCCCTGTACTCTAACAGCCGGCTGCGAAGTCTGTCGATAAAGAAGGGTAATGTCTAAAGACGGTAGAAATCCAAGTCTTTGCTTTTTTCCGCACGAGTATGTAAAATACAGAGTTTTCCTTTCTCCGATTGTAAGAAAAACAATAGGTTTTTTTTCAATAACAAATACTTTTTAAGCTTTTGAATGATGTATAGTTTTTAGCACCGCCTTAGCACTTTTCCTTTCTGAATAATGGCTCAAAAGTTATGATTTTTCAAAGTTTGGAAGATAGGTAAAATCACGTTTTTTAGGACCACCCTAACTCAGAAAGACTCCCTTGGGGGTCAAATAAAACATTACGGGTGTAATTATTTCGGGTGTAATTTGTAAATTTCATTTTAAATTGTATAGAATGGAAATAAAACTATCGATGGGTAGAAGATATTATCAATTACAAACGTTTCAGTCTTGAGACGTCCATCTAAATTCCAGTGCTTAGAAATCTCATATTCAATTTATGCAGTACACCTAAATTTATGCAATGAACTGCTCATTCTCTGCTGGTTCTAGTACAGATCAAATGAACTCAGCATTGCCAACCTGAAACCAACGATACGAGCAAATCACTTGCGATCATGTTCGTGTTGTTTTTTACATTCATTCGTATTCAACAATAGTGAATGAAGTCAAATGTAAATCATTCATTCATTTTGAACTGCCGACAACGGCAAACGAAATTACAATAAACGTAAACATTGCTCATGTTTCAATTAATCTCCTTCAGGTTTTGGGTGATTTTAAAAAGCAGGCAGTTTAAAAAACTAGGATCTAAAATATCAGTCAAAAGCAAAAAAAAATTGACTGACGGTTAGTCGAGCAATCATTCAGCACTGCAAGTCATGAATGAATTATTTTGAAGAGTAGAAAACTGAGAAAGAAAAACACTGTCAACAGTTCAGTAATCATGTCCATGGACTGACAGATAAAAGAATACTGCTACGGGTAAAACTGTATGTGTTTAACATTCACCTTCATGCAAGGTTGTCAATTTTTTCGAGCACTGCAATAAACACTAATTTGCATGTGTGGAAAAACTTATTTCATCTTCAATTTATTAGTACTGTTGGCACTGATAAGGATTGATTGGCTTTGAATCGCTTAGCGATAGCATCGGAGTTTCCATTAACTTGGCTTTCTGAGAAATATCAATGGTTTGCTTCGCTTTCTCCTTTCGAAATGTGCATTGGCAGATAAAAGCGCCAAAATTTGCCAGGCAATTTTGTAATTAACCTGAAACGCTTAATGTTAAAGTGCCTAGCGCCAAATCCATTCTTGATTCAAGTCGTGCTATCTGTTGAGCGAAAGTAAAGGCACTAAAAGTTATAATATTGCGCTAGATTTATTGCATAATTTCAATGAATTAACAGAAAAATTTTCGGAATAAATTAAGAAATGGCTCAGTCACAACTCTCGTACCTAGAAGATGCTCCTCAACTTTGCGATTTGGAAATTTCAATAAAACTCTTCAATACTGAATTATGGTGCCCCCAATAATGACTTCTTGACTTTAAAATACATACTTGACGAAGGCAGCAGAGTTTACTTGATACTGGCTGTATGGCGACCAAACACAATCCATCCATTTTCATACGTCTATGGTGGTGAGAATGTACGAAGGATTTTTGGTTAGACAATGCGTAATATTTTTCAATTATTTAAAGTTTAAAGGTAAAAGTAAAACCCAGCCCCCATCAAGGACAACTGTAACTTGGGATAGTACTGGTTCGACGAACGAGAGAGGGTATAATAGAGCAAGCTTTGAAGGAAGGATAAACCAAAAGTACACAAACAAGCGCGCATAAAAATTTAATAAGCAAATCACAAATCTACGCTTCGAAGTATTCTGTGAAATTTCCTCATAGAATCGTCCTTTTTCGGCCGGGCTACCAGCGAAGTAAGACGTGCAAGTTATTAGACTCTCTATAGTACCTTGAAACAATGGCGATCCTGCCAGGTTGTTCGTTTTCGTATGAAGAAAAATAAGGAAAGTAGATGTTTAGGTACAGAATATTTAATTTTTTTTTTTTTGAAAAATTATACTTTGAATCAGTATTTTTATGTTTTCATCGATAGCTCTGAGTAACTCATGCCGTAAAGTATTGGAAGTTGGAACGTTTCTATCCAATGGTTGGGTGTACAAATTAGTTGGGACTGCTGTTGACAGTTGATTTCTATGGGTTCAAAGGGGTTAGACGATATGCACAGAATATTATCAACAAAAACGTTTAGTTTTTGATAACTGCATCTGAATTTATACTGGGGTTAAGAAAAAAAACAGAAACCCAATAGCTCGATGGGACAAGACATTAGGTCATCAATGGAAAATAACTATGTTAAAACAATCTATCTAATCTTTATCGGAATATGTTATAGTTTAGAATTTAAAAATTCATTGAAATATGTCGGACAAAAGAGCACAAATGGCGAATGTACGTCTTCTCCTTAAGAGGAACGGTTCTCGGACCTACAAATAGTAGGCGAAGAAAAGTCATTGAAGTGAGCTTTCATCATCGAATTCCACTAAAGGGTGTCCCACATCAAATTGCACCACGGAAGAAACGCTGTAGAAAATTACCTAGTTGACCGATCCTTTTCAAACTTTCAGACAACAAAATATAACCCATTAGTAAGCTTTTAGCCTATTTATTTCATTCAACTTCAATACCATGACCGTATGCTCGCACCTTACGCTTAGCTCCACTCAAAAAGTTTTGTACAACCTAGTTGCAGCTTCATCTGTACGGAAATCCACTTTTTCTTCATGTCTTCCTCAGACTTGACCTCCTTGGGATGCTTCCGTAGTGCCTTCATAATAGCCTAGTATTTTTCGATGGGCCTTAGTTCCGGTGCGCTGGAGGCGTTCATGTCCCTGGGTACGAAAGTGACTCCGTTGGCTTCGTACCGCTCCAATACATCCTTTAGATATTGGCACGAAGTTAGATCCGGCCAGAAGATCGTAGGGCCCTCGTGTTGCTTCGACAGAGAAGGCAGATGCTTCTGAAAACACTCCTTAAGGTAGATCTACCCGTTTACAGTTCCGATAGTCACGAACGGCGCACTCCATTTGCCACATGGCGTATTTCTTGGCCAAATCAAGTATTTCTTGGCAAACTATGTAAGTTTCTACATCCGTACTTCCTCCGGAATATCAAACTTGTGGGCGGTGAAGTACAGTAGCCCCAAAAGCTGCCGGAAGTTCGCCTTGACGTAAGTCTCATCATTCATGATGAGAGAGTTGAGGATTTTCCAGGTGCTTGCGCAAAATAGATTCGCGACGTTGCTGTTCGGGTGACGCCATTTTTTTCAATTTTAGAAAAACTGATCGCGATAAGAATACAGTGTAAACCGTACACTCTAAACTACTTCTACTCAAATTTTCAAGAAAAAATATCCAATGGGTAATTTTCTACAGTGTTTCTTCCGTGGTGCAATTTAATGTGGGACACTCTTCAATTCTAAATAAGAATTTGTGAAAGATTTTTAGCGAGAAACGACAGTAGAAGCCGTAGGATAAGTTTACTTACAACATATCAACGAAGCAGAAAGGGGATGATTGGTAGGTAGAAAATGCCTGGGTTTAGTATGTAAATTGTAAGGGGTTTCCGTAGCCGCAAGGTTACAGAGTCTGCATTGACAAACGAATGGTCGCGGATTCCAATATCATTAGAATCACGGAAAGTCATTTGACTTAAGCTTAGGTTGATTATTATTCTACCTCATAAGAGTCCCCTGGCAGTACAAGAAAGGTCACTTATATAGTTAAGTACAGTGGTCTGAGGGGAAACCCAGGCCTCACCAACAAGAGTGGGTAAAATAAAACAAACTTTGAATAAAACTCAAAACACACACAAGCTGGCATAAAAAGATAATGATCAAATTGCAAATTCCCGCTTCGAAGCATGATTTGAAATTTTCTCATAGAATAGCCCATTTTCGACCGGGCTACCAGCGAAGTAAGACGTCCAAATTGTTATGCTCTCTATAGTGCGTTGAAACATTGGCGATCCTGCCAAGTTTTTCGTTTTCATATGCAAAATAAGGAAAGTAGATGTTTAGCTACAAAGTATTTCAAACTTTTATTGGAAAATTCAGCTTTAAACTAACCTTTTTGGGTTTCCATCGACAACTCTAAGTAGCTCGTGCCGTAAAGTGTTGGAAAGTTTGTATTTTTCAATTATTGGGTGTACAAATTAATTGAGTCTGTTCAAAGATTGCTCTGACCGTATCGATGTTTCAAAGATGGGGATTTAGTATTGTAGTATTGTTGGCTGTATACTGTTTTTGGCTGTAAGGGAATAATTTTTCCCGTGACAAATGGCAAATGGCAACAATGACTGGTCCAGCGCCTCTATGGTTCAAACGTACATTAGTACCAGCGAGCCACAGGGTGTTGTGGCTTCGAATCCGGTTATAATCTCAGATTATAGCTTGGCTCTACCCATGCACCTTGCACCTTCCAGCATTGGACAAAAGGTAGGAGTCACAACGACTACTTGTTAAACGTAGTTATTAATAACTACCCCCCCCCCCCTCTCTCCTTTCCGCTCTTTCTCCTTCACTCTAAAAATTTCGTTACTTTCTTCTACCGTCCCTTCATCAATTGTGAAAAGGACTACCGTTACAAAAAATATTAATTTATATGCCTGACTGTATATCAAGGTCAAGACTAAAACACGAGGTTGGTCTTTTTTACATCGGACTATTATTGGGGTTTAGAAATGAAAATTTAACGACAAACCCTACAAGAAAAACTACTCTACTATGCCCGGCCAATCATTGAAATCATGTTCAACAACAATGAGCTGCTAAAAACTGACAACTTAATTACGGGAATTTTGACCATTCATTTGTGTCGTACCTTCCGATAAAATCTATCAATTATTCTGCTACATGACAATGCTCGGTCTCACGTTGCTAAAGTCGCAGAAAAGTTATTGGAAATTTGGAAATGCTCAACTGGAATACTTTTACCGCTTCCACTATATTCTCCGAATATTGCTCGTCTAGTTCATAGTTCGTTTTCTATTACCAAACTAAGGGATATGCGAGATGAAGCAGGTTATAATGGGAGCCAATTATAATCGGATTCGAGCCCAACTTTTTTCTTAAGTCCAATCAGTCACCGGTTTTGCATGACCTTTGAACTATAGAGGGCTGGTAAAAGATCGCACGCTTATGTAAAGGCAATAGAAATTTTTTTTTCGCATATTCAACGAAAAATGTTCTTTTTTTTTAATTTTTAACCTTATGTGAAGCGTGATAGGAAGCAAAGTGGGATTTTAGTTTCGCAAACATGATTTTTTGTCTCGAATCTGAACTTCAAACGCAATTAGCGGGTTAAAAATAAGCAATAAGGCTTGTCGCCTGGGTATTAAAAAACGTCAAGAAAATTCAACTTCATTATTCGAAAATCATCGAACTAATGAAGTTGCATCTCCTCAGAAGGTAACCGGTTATTTTGGTGAAATTTCAAAAAGGCCACATTTCTCAAACCCATCGCGTAAAAGCCGCATCGCAACTCATCGATCATTTAGCAAACACTTTCGCGGAAATCTTGACGTTCTGGCTTTTGAGACCCACTTATTTGGTTCGCTCGCTCGCCCGCCCAGCCATCGCAGCCGTTCGGTTCGAGTTGAGTTTTGAAAAGTTCGACGTCCAATTACCGCCACTTGTCAAATTTTTCAACAACCAAACTCATCGCTACCCGGCCCTACGCGAAGCCAATCCTCTAGCGGCGCAACATGTGCGGTGCACTGCAAGCCGCACAGCACACTTCCTATCGGCCTTGGCAGCAAAAAAAACACATCGCGAAAAACGGCCGAACAGATCTTTCCACTTCTGGCACCCCCGTCCACCACGTGGTATGAAATATGTATTTCACTTTCAAACTGATCAGCAAACAGTCGGGGGTTAGGAATCCACCGCACTCTGTAATGGCTCTCGCGTGCACTTCTTCATGCCGCTGCCGGCTGATGAGACGACACGGCTGAGAAGTACGCCAATAAGCTACGATATTATGGCTGGCTGCCTCAAACCGGTTAAGCGGTTAATCATCATTTTCCTAAGCGCCGGTGATGCTGCACCTCATCTTGGCTGGATGCGTCTGTCTGTCTATTCATCAGCAGCAGACGACGACGATGATGATCTGCGGAACATACCAATTGTCGAAGGAGGAGATCACGTCAACGAGTCTGGCGGAGGGTGTGTAATGTCACAGAGGGCTACATTTAGGTTGTTTGAACGATTCCACCTTCACACGATGGGAAGATTCATTGCCTTTGTACCATGCACTTAGCTGTGGCAATATTTTACATTTTTTGAATGTCAAGCTCGTGAGTCGGTGGGATCGGGATCATGATACAAAGTGTGCCATTTAGATCGAATTAGAGGTTGATTCGCGAAAAATGCGTTGTTGTTTGAAAAATATAGGTGGTCGGATTGCAATCAGAGGACCAAAATAAACATCACGTAGCACCCATTAAACTCAAGCGAACCGTCGGCGTCGTCAGCGCTGGTTGGCTGACCGGGGTTTCCCACCGCGATTTTCATTGACCGCAGGAGATTTATTCCTGCAAATCAGCTAGTTGACTTGCTGAAATGAGCAGCCAACTCACGTTAGCTCTTTCGATTGACTGCACAACACCGTCGCACCGTCGGTCGTCGAGATTTAATGACCAGCTACAATCTCTGCTCAACACCTGTCATCTCATCAGAGCCAGCCGGTTGGTGGCGGTTGGCCTCCGCTGATGGACGCACGGAAAAGCACGCTAAATTGGAGACAATCTAAAGAACTTATCGTAATCTCCGGCGGGAATGAAAACTGTCATTGCATTTAATGAAAAGCGCGACGATACGGCAACGGTTTGTGCGGGGAACGTATGACTAAAACGATAGCAGCACGGGGGTCGGTAATTTACTTCAGCTCCGTCTGGTTGGCATACAAGATTGACGTATGGTATTGACCACTAAAAAGAAAAAGGATTGCACTTTGTGGTTAATAATTATTAACGACACACTGTTATTATTACCCAGTGTTCTGGATTTACCGAACGTAGTAGTTACATATTTTTTGTAATAATATGTTAGTTTATAATTATATGAGACTCGATATGGTTTAAGTAATTTTATTTTATCGGTCAAGTGTAGGATAACTCTGCATTTTTATTGAAGTTTCAAATTTTTATTAATCGAAAATTCATTTTTCTTTACAGGTAATTTGAGCAACTTCCGATTATCAGAAAACACTGTAAGTAAGAAAATGTCCCTTGTTCTAATATGGGTAAAAAATCAGCAATAAAGTAGTTAAGTAGTTAAGTTAAGTAGCATATCCGTTACAAATCGATTCGAAAAGTGAAATTGTGTAATTGAAACCACACAGCAAAAGAGCTATTAGCCTCCCACACTTAATTACCCCATCGGTTGTCTTCCCTGCACCATACAAATCACAGACACACTAACGCCTCTAGTAAATAGTAAACACAAGTTGCAGTTTACAGTACATACACTTCAAACCAACAACACGACGCACGATTTGCACTTCACCCGCCCGGCTTTCATGTTATGGTTGGGCCACAATTTGCTTGGTTAATCCATATGGGAAGGAAGGTCCCATTCCCACGCGTGCAGCTAGTTTTCGACCATTTCGACATCGTCTCCGCCGGCATCGGCATCTGCTGCATCGCTCGGATGAAGTGCACCATCCGCATAACCCACAAAACTACACATGCAGAGTGCAGTGGTTATAAACTTCTGAAAGCAGATTGAAACATCAAACCGCACTACAATTGGTGCGCGTAGCGATATTAAACCGCAGAACAAAACGTTGTTGTCTTGAGGTTAGCGAGGTAAGATGGTCATGAGATTTTACCTAGTTTTGTGACCAAGAAAATTGTATTCGTAGATGGTTTGGTTGGAATTTGATAATTTTGTTTGCCCCTACAACTTCCACGCGGGTAGTTATTACGAATGACTATTTTTATAAATTGAAAATATTTTGGGTTGTCTCCGCTTCTAAGGCTGAATTTGACCTCTTTGTGTCGAATTGAACAACAAAAAATAACCTAACATAATTTTTTAAACAGGAAATTCCAACCGAAACGGTTTTTAGTGAAATAGAGCATT
Source organism: Sabethes cyaneus (assembly GCF_943734655.1). NCBI lineage: Eukaryota > Metazoa > Arthropoda > Insecta > Diptera > Culicidae > Sabethes > Sabethes cyaneus. The sequence goes on from NC_071354.1 coordinate 14,245,738, forward strand.
ATAACACAGTTTGATATTGTTTTTATATTATTTTGCTCTTCGCTCCTGCTCGGGTTTTTTTACCAGAAGTTAGCAACCATTAAATACGTTACTTCCGGGTTGCATTAGCCTATCCGTGCTAATCTTGCACCCATCTATCGAACTAAGTGATTAGATGACGCAGTCACCGTAAGTTACGTAACTTACGGCTGCCAACATCCTGTCCGCTTGTGTCGCTTATGTTCACTCATAGTCAATAGCAAGCATACGGATGAGCAGCATCCGCAGATAATTGTTTTCCTTTAGACATCCAGACCAATGACTTTGGTCGGTGAAGAAACATTGAAGGTGACAATTTTGTGCATCGATCCAGTGCAGCGCCATGCATAAGAAATCGTGTTACGTGTACGGCAAGCCATAATTTTCCGCATGCTACCTGGCTGCTAGCGAAAGATTGCAGCGGAAATTTCTGTCCTTATCGTAAATGTAATTTTCGGAAAACCTGCAAAGTTTGTTGTCTTCCCTATTTCTCCTCAACGAGCGAACAGATATCGGAAAGGAACGCATACCTGAAGTAAACCTTACTATAACAAACATGGCACAGCAATTAATGCCCGTACCAACGACAGTCCTCCTGGTCATTCCCACTAGCCTGGACAAATGCAGCAAGGACAAAATTAAAACTTCATTCTCACTTGTCACACATTGCGACGCTGGCTGAGGCCGCCAAGAATGCAAGCGAGATGATATGAACAACAAACTGGTACATCCGCTGTCAGAAAGAGTCATGCTTAAATTACATTATTTATGTGCTCAGTGCTTTGTTATTCTTCCTTTATGGTCTTCTTTTGATTTGACGACGATAAAAATCTCAAGGTCCTCAGCATGTACTATTCTTTAAACATGTGTTGATCAATATCATTAAAACGATTGAGAATAGTAAAGGTCCCGGGTTGATTCCCTGAGGTACTGCTGGTACTGCGGTAGGTTGTTAATAAAATTACACCGCTATTAATAACCAAGTTTGATTACCCTTGTAAGATTTCAACCATCCAACGAATACTGTAGAAAGATGCACTCAAGCAGTTGCTCCTAGCCAATAAATTCTTTCGGCGTATAATTAGGAGGTGCGTGGTGCATATTCGAGAACTGATAGAATTGGGAGAATAAAACAAAATTAGGTATTAGACTACCTACGAGCGGCAGTAGTTTAGTGAGTAAAACTTGCGGGGTTCTTTCAGGCCGATAAGCTTGTCGTCTGTTGTGTTAAAAACAATAGGAAAAATAATGGATGACCATATAGAGTCATAATTCGAGCCAAATATCAATTAGCAAATCAAGAAGTCAAATCTTCAATAACAGCAGTACAAACTGTTGTAAGAAAACTAGAAAAGTCTGTTGAAGCCAAAAAAAATTTCACTAGCTGCCTTCCTTGACATAGAAGGCGCATTTGATAATTACATTTCGTAATTCAATATCCATTAACATTATTATTGGATTATTATTGAAGGCTCATCTATAAGTGTTAGAGCAGTAAATCATCTCTATTATGGTCGTAAGTAGTTGATGATATTCGTCAAAAGTAAATAGCCCTACGCATTAAAATAGTTGGCTTCGTAGATGGTATGGTCATAATTGTTTGAGGAAAATTTAACTCTATTATCGATAACCGAGTGCAAATTGCTTTAAATTTGATTTCATCATGCTGCAATAGACAGGGCCTGTATATAAATGCCAATAAAACTACTGTCATACCATTTACGAGAAGAAAAAAATACATTGAACAACATTAGATTGAAAGGAACACTTTCGAAATTTTCTGACACTGCCAGATATCTTGGAGTATTTCTTGACGGAAAACTCAACTGGAACACACATCTAGAGCAAGCAGTAAACAAAGCTACAAATGCTCTATGGTTATGTAAAAGAACTTTTGGGAAGTAATGGGGACTGAAACAGAAGATGATCCATTGGATCTATTCGGCTATTGTATGCTTTATACAATTAGAAGCTGAAAAGAGTACTGAGATCTGAGGATCAAAAGATCTATGAACTTCTTTGAAGGTGATTTTACAGGTCATCTCAGTATCCTATTCAGTCTGCCGCGTTTGCAAATGGATCTGGTGTGCCACAGGGTAGCAATTTGGGACCCCTGCTATTCTGTATCTACATAAATGATGCAACTTTACTACTCAATGAAGGTGGAAGGTTTTTCTTCGCTGATGATCTGAAAATCTATCTTGAAGTCAGAAGGATCGAGGACTGCAGAGTGTTGCAGAAGCTTCTGGACTTGTTTAGTGACTGGTGCGTAAGGAATCAATTGTTAGTGAGTGTGAAGAAATGTTGCGTCTTCAGTTTCCATCGTAAAGTTTGCAAATCGTGGTTTTTCAGGAGCGGCGTTTTATTCCGTCGAGGTTGTTCCACGCCGCACTGGAATGCTTATGTGTATGATCGTTTTTCGGCCACTTCCCGTGGTCGGATCGTTACAAAATTAGTACTAAAATAAGCGGAAAAGACTGCAAAATCAAAATCTGAAATGAAAAAATAATGAATTTTTCAGAAATTTTAGTCCCCTTAAAAATGGAGCTAAAAGCTTGGGAATGTATGAAAGTGGAATCAAATTGGAATAACACGTTCCATGCTAGGCAGTCCAAACGGTTTATCTGTCCAAACAGCTTTAGGCACTATATTACAGATACTAGAAATGGAAGATCTGCAGAAAACTGTGTGCTCTACAGATGTTGGCCATAGGAAAACAATGTTTTTCTGCTGATGAAACAAAAAACAAACGTTTGGAAAAGTTTCCATTTAACGGAGGCTGCGATACATCAGCGCAAAATAGGAAAGGTGCAAATTGAGAATATTCCTTAGCGAAACATAACGCATATTGGAGATAATATGGTTTTATAAATGCCATTTTACATTTCAGGCATTGCTTCGTCACAAAAAGTAGACTTTTTCATGCGTTTTGGAGACAAAGTATTTTTCGCCGTTTTTTCAACTTTTTTCCGCCATTTATCACAACTTTGCACTGTTGAAAATACAGATGAAATGACAAAAACAAACAGATTATCTCACACACACATCAGATTGACGTCTTATCTGTCTTGTAGTGATATATTAACAATGCTAACTATTGAAATTCAGCAGTAAACAGGTTTAGAACACGGGGTGTGATATATCGTTCGCTAGAACATAATAGGTTAAGGTCCGGACTACTAAGGGATCCCTAAATGAAATGAACCGGTCTGTGCGGTTGTTGGACACAGCATCGATACAGTACAGCTTTTCGCAGGAGGACAGGAGAATTTTTTCCCTTCTTCAATAAAGAAAGCAATCTTTTCGAAAGAGTCACTCATAGTTCCTTTAGCCGCCCCGTAATCAAGTGGCACTCTAGCTCTGGATGATGCGTGCAAGTCTTCTTGGATGATTCTTCGAATGGAGTTTCAAAAAAAAAAAAAAATTGTCGTTCTTGGCAAGTTTCCTTATGGAATGTACCGGTTGCAGCAATCTTTACACGAGCCGATTTGTTCACGTTTGGTGTACGTGTACATGCAAATCGCGGACCTCCACGTCGCGGCTTCCACTGCTTAGGACCATCCTGCAGACTTTTTGATGGCTAAATGACATCATACCACCTTGGCAAGCTCTCTCGACATCTTTTGGGTGAACAGTAAACTTGTAATCACTTCGTAAGGGCAGTTTGAGTACTTTTAACAAAGTTTTGGCTAAATCCAGCTTATTTACTGGTAAACTCATTTAGATTGAAAATGCCAGTATCGCTGCAATGGGCATGGTAAACCTAAACATTTACATTGTATGCGCATATGTGTTACTGCTCAAGATTCGAACTTTAACTAAGTTCGTAGTTTTTTCCTTTTTCCAACTTTCACAATGCCTGGATTGATCTGAGCTATAATGGAAGCCAATTATAACTGGATCCGAACCTTACTTTTCCTCGAAGCCCTGTGTCGTGTGTAAAATAAAACAATTTTAGTGCGCTTCTCAATTAACTAATAGTTTCTGTAGACAGATTTTGTGCACAATTCAACACAGTAACGCAGCAGATTTTTAGAATTTGGTTCTGTTATTTTTTCACACCGTAAAATGTGAAAACAGACACAAAAGGGAATTACATTGCTAATAGAATTTCTGGGAAATAGGTTGTTTTTGACATAAAAAAGAGATCCATTAAAACACACAAATAAAACAGGGGACGATGGTTTGCAGATTACTAAACAGGTATAAAAAGTGAACTCACACTTTTAGGTCGGAGGTTTCTATTGCTGTGTCTCATTCAGCTAATAATGGCTAGTCTTTCACCACATTTGACATGCCATGGATGGAGCGCAATGATGTCATTGGTACATCTGGTGGATACTAATTTAGTCCCTCCTCCATACTAAAGGAATGTTCCGAGCAAAATACTAATTTGGGTTCATTTATGACAATTGGTTGTAAATTATCTATACATACATAGTAGTAAAACCTAAATTGAAATAGTTTTCACCAGCAACGTGGTAATGGTTATGTTTTAATCGCATATAGAAGCAATAACCTACCGTGTTAATTTCCAGCAATACCGGTTACGGTGATCGATTGCCGGTAAATCACGTATAGTGCTGTTTTAGTTCAGAAACTGGCCCATACGAAAAGGTTTAAAAAGAAGAACAATTACGGAGAAAAATCAGGAAGTCAGAAAAAAAGATTACATATCAAAGAAAGTTATTCGACGAGGAGCAATTATTTTGCCTACGTAAGAGCACCACAATAATAATATTACGTAGGCACATGAGTTGATGAATCTTATTAAACTTTGATCTGTCATTATGTTGTGGCACCATTTAATCATTGCTTCGCAAATATAACCTTTTAACCTCAGGCATCGATTTCAGCATTTGCCTTATTTGGCTTGCCTTATTTGGCTTATTTGCCTACAGAGCTTCCAATGGTTCAGAAGTTGGGCAGCAGTGTAAAGTTCGTTGCAGTTCGATTGATGCACCCGGTAACAAGCGAGGGCATTTGTGTAGTTAGCACCAGCAATCAAGGACTTTCTGCGAATAATAAACGGGATTTATTTATTCGCAGTCCACTGGTGTACACAACCGAAATCGGTTTCAGCGTCATTATTTTGATCGGGTGGGTCGTTTATCTTACCCACTAGCCCCCTTCCCCGGCGATGATAGATGCTGTGGTATAGGCGCAAACAGATGCAATTAAAGCTCACTGCTGCGTGGACGCAGTCGCATTAGCTGTTGCAAGCAGATCAACGCCACCGCGGCCGTTCTCAGATCGTTTAACATTTTTCTCAAGAGCATGTAGCTGGTGGAAGTTGTGTAGCATACAGAATCAACAACGCACTGGCGCTGGCTGGCTGGGGTCACATGCAAGGTTTTATTGGAATGTTGATATTTTTTCTTCCATTAAGCACCGCGTTTTTAGTAAATCTCACCGATTATCAATGAATGTGATAATATGCGGTAGGTAGCAGCGTATTTATGTGTGTGGTTGTACTGCTAGAATGCCGGTGGTGGATTGAAAGATTTAAACAGTTGTTGAGCAAGAACACGTGAGAATTGTTCCGTGGTGCCGTTTCGGCCGGGAATTGTCTCTATGAAGGCGTGAGGAAATTACTCGAGCGAGCGGTTGATCGTTCATTGTAAACAGAATGAACATTCGGCACGAAGGAAAACGGAAACTTCAAAAGCAAGGCTTTTCAAGGAAATACGCAATGACGCACGCGAACGCACGTGTGAAGGAGCACAGAGTGTTGCGTTGACCAACATTTGATTGGTATCGGTTAGTTAGCTGAATCAATATTTTTCCGGCCCGAGAGCAGTGCTTGAAATTCAAGAGCATGCTTTCGAAAAAAAAATTGCCGAAACATCAGAGATGACGGTTTGAAGGTGGCCCACCAATTAGAGGAGGGTCAATTGAAGTTTGGAACCATAATAACACGGGCCGAGCAAGCGTGAAACCGTTGAAGGTTCATCTTTTATTGTGCAAAGTGCGCGATGAAAACCAATCTCAGTGGCAGCAGAGGAAAATTACTGCAAGAGGAAACCGATTGTTTGTTCCAATTAGAGTTGATGGCTTTATTAGCTTAGATCGTGTGACTGCCCGTAGGCACACAGTGTTTATTGAATTTGCGAAAGGCCTAAATTGATGTTTATTTTTATTAATTTTAGTGATTTCATTTCATTTGGAAGGGTTTTGAAATGCGTGTCTCATTTACGCTGAAGTGATTATTACACTAAATTAGGTCCCATGAAACAGTTGATTTATGATACACAATCTAATTATGCAATTAAATTAATCCGTCAGCTACCCCAGTGTAATCAAATCCAGCAAGGAAGCGCAAATTAAAACCAACAACAATGCTGAACCTACTCATTCGCAGTAGTTGACAGCCCAAACGAGCAATCATTTGCTGCATATATCAAACCGATGGTAGCGTAAAAGTGTTATGTCACCAGACTTGGCAAAAACTCTTCGCAGGCCATCATACTAATCCGCAATCATGCCATTAACCCCATTAATGTGCCATTAATCTCTGCGGCAGTCGCTGTAAAGTGCATTGTCATTTGCCCTAAACCGAGGAGCTGACCAGCTCGCGTTGAGAGCACATGTATGAACGTTATGTTTGTATGCCATTTTAACAACTCATTTCACACTTTGCCGGAGCGAGCAGCCTTATCGAGTGACAGTCAGTCAGCGAACATTGTAACCGACATTAGGCGTTGCAAGGTGTCCGCGAGTACCTCCCACCGATTTTTTCACACCTACCTTCACCGTCATCAATTAGGGTCCTGACAGACAGTAACTAGCAGCCTTTTGCGCTTTTCTCCGCGGGACAGCCCTAAGCGAATCGATCGCAATCGCATCATCTGTCAATCAATCATGTTTAGCTGGTGACTACTATTTATGGGGTGATCTAATACAGTACTATCATAACGGTGTAGGTACTATACGGTGCACAATTTGCCGGTTTCAATTGTAAACAAGTCAATGAATAGTTATGAGGAAGATACAAAGTCGATGACACTAGTACGATTGTCGGAAAGCTAATATTGTAAGGCTGCTTAAGGGTGGATCTCACAGCAATTCACCCTATTGGAATGCAGTGCAACTTTTTGTAGTTGTTCAAAACATTACCTATTGATCTATTCTGCAAAATGTAAGTTTTATTTATTTTTAGTAAGATGTTCATTTCAGGATTTTGATAGATCTCGTCAATATGTCATAAATTCATCGATGCTATTCAATTTGATTTTTTATCAGAAAAAATGAACAGCGAAAAATCAAACATTAAACTGATTAGAAACTGAATAATTGATACAAAACCCTTACCTCGCTCACCATTTTGTACAAAAACCTCGACTTTTGTATGATCATAGCATAGTTTTTCCTGATCCTTTAAATCTTCTCACTTTAATCGATATACTTACTGAGCCTGCGTCTGATTTCTCGAATTGATACACCTTCATTACCTTTTATTTTTCAATTGAAACACTTTCTTTTGGTATTTTCAATCTGCTTGGTCAACTAAGCTTTTAAAAATTAACTCAATCAAATAAAAACGTGGCAAAGCACTTCATTCTGCTATAGCAAATGGATGCGTGACTTATTAAAAACACGCGTATTTAACAGGTACAACGAATACACGATCACAGTAACCCATGGAACACGCTTATTGCACTAATAATAACACAGGTACATTAGTTGAATATATTTCTCCTGATTTCGTCTTGGACCCCTTTATTCCTGGTGCCGATGGGGTTCTTATCAAGAACGGATTTCACTGCACAGTCATCCGGCATCCTTGCGACGTTGCCGGCCCACCGTGGACTGCCAGATTTCGCTAGGTGAATGAGGGGAATCTCTCCAAGTAGTGCTTGCCACTCGTGGTTCATACACCTACGCCACTCTCCGCTATCTATTTGTGCTCCTTCCAGTGCTGTTAATATTCATCAGCATAACGTTCAAACTTCTGGATTATCAGTCTACCTTGCGTTGAAAATCTGCTTGCTTTGATCAAACGTACATAATAACTATATACAGCAAGCATGAACTTCATGCACGAGAATATAGAATATCAGCGCCCTGTGATATTGTAACAAACTGATATTCACGTTTGAGCAGTGAAAATCAATAAAAAAAATTTATGTTGTTATTTAGCATCTATTGCGTTCAGCTGTTGGACATAAGATTTTTCTTTTCATTTACTGCATTTAAAATTGTTTTTTTCCTGAAGTGAATATCACCTTCTGGGTTTGAAAATCACTTTCTCCCGTTCTATTTTCACGATATATTGAACTTGTATACTATGATGAAAATCACTGTGCAGTTGTACATACGAAACTCAGAGGCACGAAAAACAATGTATGCTAAGAAAAAAGATTTTCTGTTTTGTTTGAAATTCGGTGATAATTAAAGGCCCTGGCTCCTTCAAAAATAATCCGCAACACATTTCGTTCAAATACGGCAAAGATACTGTCTCAGGTCTGTAGCGGACAACCGGCTTAATTAGCGGTTTATACATCGTCAGCCTTGTGCGCGACGTATGCTCCTTGATCGAAGCATCTTGCGGAGTGAAAAGTCGGCACGACTTCTAGCTTGAATGCGTCATTGAATCTTCTTACGCGTATTATTGTCGGTGATGACCAGAGATCCCCAATATACGAACTTATCAACCACTTCCAGTGCATCGCCGTCAATAGTCACTGTCCGTGGGAGGCAAACGTTGTTTTCTCTGGAGCCTCGTCATAGCATTTATTTGGTTTTCGACGCATTGATTTGTAACCCAATCGTCCTAGAATCCGTTTTTAGTCCGGCGTAGATTGCCTCCGCCGTCCCAAGGTTTCTGGTAATGATGTCGAAGGCTAGGAATTGGTTACTCTTCCTGAAGCTCATATCTCTAGTTTCGATGCCCGCTAGCAGAATCAAACTTTCAACAGCGACATTGAATAACATACAGGACAGTCCATCTGCGCGTTGCGAAAGAATTCGAGAATGGCCCGAAACACGCACGAATCACATCACTGGCTTTGATTAGCCGCATCAGTTTGTCCGGAAAACTGTACTCGTTCATTATCTACCATAGCTGTTCACACTCGACTGTATCGTATGCTGCCCTGAAATCACCGAAAACATGATGCTTGGGCACGTTGTCCTCCCGACATTTCTGGAGGATTTGTCGGAGAGAAACAATTTAATCCACAGTAACATGGGCCCCAATAAAGCCCGCTTAGTACTGCTCTATGAATTCTCTTGCTATTGGGGATAGACCATGTAGGTGGCCTTGACCGGTGTAATGTAGCGGTAATTACAGCAATTTAGTTGATCGCCCTTTTTGTAGAAGGGACAAACCACACCTTCCATCCACTCCTTCGGTAGTTCCTCCTCGTCCCAAATCCTTGAAATTGAGATGTGAGTGTGTGAGATATGCCGTCCACTACCCAAGCAGCACACGATTGGCACTTCTAGTTTCAGAAACGTTTATGGTTGAAATTGATCATATATCGGTGACCACAACTGTCCGGTTAGAGCGGATACGGAGGTTACCAAGGAGTTATCGACCTCTGAGAGTGCTCTGGTAAATATTGCTTTCGATAGTTGCTACGTGGCCAGCCCACTGTAGCAGTGATGGTAAAAACTCAAAATCTCAAAACACATCAAAAATCAAAATCAACTGTGAATCATATCAGCTTGATCCTATGCAGGAAAAAATCACGCGTGAGTTTTTCTGTTTTCATAGCAAGAAGCACAAAACTCAAGCATATTTCTTCCCGCTTGATCACATTCTGCTTTGCTTCAACTGCTACCTGGAGCTATGCACATACACATACAAATTCCTTTTTGAACAGCATAGGCATTCTCTCGTGCGATACGTAGCTGTGAGTTAGCGTAAGGGAATAAATCTCAAAATAATTCGCAAAGTTAAAGTAAAACGCACATTTAAATTACATGTTTATCGAATTCTTATTAGGCTTGTTACTTTCTAATTAAGAAAATGTTGATTCCCGCGAAAGAAAAATGTAAATTCCGTCAATATGTTTGCCATCTTAATTCATGAATGTGTGTTGCATTTTTCGCTGCTGATGTTTTCTCTGACGGAAGATTCACTTTTGCTCTTTGGTTCGTTGTATGAAATGCCAGCTGTAGAAAAATTAAGCAAAATGCTCACAGCTGAATTTGGTTCAGATCGCATAGCAGCAACAGAGACATCGCGTACAATAGCGAGAGAAACTCATATGTGAGTTTCGCGCTTGTGATCAAGGTTGAAATTTCATGTGTTTGAAATCTCATTGAGTTTTTTGCTGCTATGAATTTTTCAACACTGCACTGTAGTCTGCCATGGTGTACTCGATTAACAATATTTATATCTTTATACACCTCCAGTGACTCACGCATCTGCGCCATACATTCGCTTCTCATCTGCTGCCAAGAATTGTTCGCAGAATCTTACATTCAAAATCATCTAGAGCTCGTTGGTCGTATTCTTTCAACGTCCACGTTTCACAGTCGCAGAACATACTGCCGGAAGAATGATTATTTTATAGATCGCTATAGTTTCGTACGAAGTTGCAGATTGCGAAACCTCAACTGACTACGCAATCCATAGAAGACGCTGAAGCAAAGCCTACGTGCTCCACTCCGTTTTCAAAACTTGACCAATTCCTATTCGACAGACTTCGCAGCCAGTTGTTATAGAGTACAGGACAGTTGCGGGGCCAATGCACCGATCCTATTGACTCTAACGGCCTCTCCCCGAAACCAGCTGGGAGGCTAGACCCTATGTACTACTCAAATGACATTGTGTACTATTGAAATGAAATGATGCGTCTAGGCCTGCCCTTCGAACACAATTCGCTTAACCTAATCGTATGCCGCCTTGAAGTCTATGCACAAACTAACAAATGCCGAATCTTGCTCAGAGTTCCTTGCTCTCCCAGCCACTTGTACATGTGTTATAGTAACGGAAATTTATATAATGCAAGAAACAACCCTTTTTCCCCAACCCAAATCCGTATAAAGGAAGAAAACAATGGCTTTTACCCTGATTTGAACCTCCTTTATCGTCAATGGTCACGCCACCTCCATCCTATTCAGACTCCCTTCTTGTTTCCCTGCCACTTGAACACCTGTTATCGATCCGACAATTCGCATAATGCAGGCCTTTTTTCTCGTATTTTGACCTCTCCCCTCCTTATTAGTGACTCCATTCCCTACTAGCACGATTGTTACAAAGTAGTTGTGGTAACCGAATTATGACTAATTTCAGTTGCCTCAACTTAATGGACCTAAAGTGTGCTACTTGGGTTGTCCACCCACTGTTTTGATTCCCTTATGGCAAGCAACATATAAGTCAAGTTTGGTGAAGAACTGTCCAGGCGTTCTGCAGTTATGGCGGTGCATACATACATATAAACAACCATTCATTTTATATACATTTGGACCTCCCCACTTGTAAGAGGTCTCCCCCTTTAGCTTGCAGTTGCTTCATACCTGTTTTCATTTCGGAAATTTTCATAATGCAAGAAAGAAAGCTTCTTTTGCTCATAAGAGACATTAATGTTACCTGAACAGTTCATCTCGTGCTCCTCACCTGGTCACTTCGTCACCACTTTTCGCCACTGCCACTTAAACAACTGTTTTCACTACACAAATGCAATAGAAACAAAGTTTGTTTTCGTTGTTTTGATCTCCCCCTTTAAAGGTGCTCCCTCCATTTCAGACTCGCTCCCCTTCTTGTCGTTCACCTATTTTTGCAACTGTTTATGGTGTTCTAGAGTTCTAAAAGCTGCAAGTCGTAGTCGAAATACGTATTCGTCACGTCAGTCAAATTATAGTAGAACTAAAAGGAATTCATTTCTAATTAGTTCGCCTTGAGAAAATGAAGAGCGGGATACAACAAAGGCCTGAACAATGCACAATAGATAAAAAAAACCGATCGCTTTGAATAATTCACTAAAAAACCGGTTTATATTTTTCAATTGAATTGAATCACACAGAAAATAGAAGTAATTTGCTCTTTTCAAAATGAGGTAAAATTGTAACGAAATTTACTGCCATAACAGTCCCATTTATATAGGAAACTCCATATAAAATAAGACAGTTATACGAGTAGTGGCAGTTAGTTAAACGTAAATAATATTACATTACAAGCAGTATAAAACTGTAAACTTGTTGATGTGGTATGCTTTGAGCACCCAGGTGTTGCAACAAGGATTATTGTATAGATATAGATAGGAAAAAATACAGATTCCTAATTACTCCCCTGTAGAACATCAATATTTATTCTTTCTTACGCCATACCCGTTGTTCGGAGGATAATAATAATACTCATCCTTAATAATAAACGCTTCTCTTCTATTCTAACTCTCCTCCCTTAAGCCAACTTTTGCAGCTGTTTTCGTCATGGTTTGACACTTTTTCTGTTTGCCCTTCGAGTTAATGGTTCAAATCTTTTTAAGTATTTCTTCCCGGTAGCAAAATGTGTTTTTTACCCAAAATTGTGATTAAAATCATTTTTTTGTTGCTTCGTTTTTCTCATGATTTACAGGTGAAGTTCGAATTGTTGCATTTTGGTGGTAATTCATCAAAAACCTCATTAAAATTGTCTCCGAAGTATGCAAAGCTTTTATCGTTTCATTTAAAGTTTATAGTCGAAACAAAATTCATCAGCATAAATGGACAAGCTTGCTCACGTCAATATTCCATTTACATATAAACCCAAACGTTTTTGTTATCGTTTTCTTCATATATCTCTTTTTAGAGAAATTTAAATTTCGCACTGATCAACCTTACTTCAAAAAGATGTTTACATCAGCGATTAAAATGCATCTCAAATAAGTTAGATGAACAAACACGCATTACGCTTGAAAGCAGACAATATCCAATCAATGCCATACAAACCGTTACTATCATACTTTAAAACCTTTCGCTGTCAACCAGACGCATAAAATATTACAAATTACAGCATTCGATAAACTACTTGTAAACCAGAAGAAACTATGCACCTTCAATTCAATGTATATTAACTGGCGCAGGAAAAACCCTGGCAGCAGCGGCGCTATTACCGGCTCGGCATTCCATCCGTAGGACGGCGTCAGTTACAAGGCACGCCATTCATCAATCGCGGAGTTTACTACAATCGAAACAATGGAGTTAATGAAGCGTTCAAACCAGCTTACGAGACAATGTCGCATCCAATTGCTGTTTCACTCATTATAGTAACACAAACCCCTAAGCAAAGAAAGCAAAAACCAAAAAGCGAATTGAAAATATGTCGAACACCACTTCTTCAATGAAGTGGGTTGAAAAATAAATTTCTTTAGAAATGTTTAGGAAACACTTAACAGGTAAGATACAGTTCTTCCGTGGTTACTTCTTTTTGCCCTTCTTGGCAGGTTTCTTCGCTTTTTTGGGTGCCTCTTTGACCGGTGGCTTCTTGACGTCATCGAACTCTGCCTCAATCACCTGTACTCCTCGGGTTTCTTTCGGGCGTTTCTCCACCATGGGTCCCTTCGGTGTTCGGAGTTCCAGCTCGATCTGATTGGGGCTGCCGTCGCCGTGGGTGGTTTTATTTTTACCCAACTTTAGCACGAACACATCCACATTCGGGTCGTGCCAACCTTTCCTACAAATCTCAATACCGTTGGCCGCTGCTGGATCCTCCGTGCTTTCCGGGTCACGTGTTTGCATGCAAATGGATCTGGTCGGATCGGGCCGTTTTCGGAAATCTTCTGCGCAGATTGGACGTTTTTGCTTGCATACTAGAAAATCACCGGACCACTGTTGGGCGGGGTATTTAAGGTTGCCGCGAACTACCGGCAAACGGCAAGGGTTTTTCTGTCGTTCGACGTAGCGTTCCTGTAGGGCGTACACTCCTTCCGGAAGTGTTAGCGATGTCTAGTATTTAAATCATAGAAAATTATTTTCTAGACTTAGTTTAAGCGAGTGAAGCACTTACCCAGCAACCTTTCACACATTTCCCGTCCTGCTCATCGCCCAGCATGACTTTGATGTCGGAATTCTTCTCCACTCGTATCGAAATCGCATTGCCATTCATCTCGGCCGTGTACTCATCGTAGGGCGCACATACCGATTCTTTACTTGTAACCGAGACCGCTGGAGTTGGAGGCTGAGAGGGGATACTTCGGTTGTCACACTCCTTGCACAGCACCGGATGTGGGTGGGCTAAATCGTCAAAAGCCACACATTTCATGTACCGCTCCTGCTCATCGGCATCGGTCGACTTGAAGCAAGTAACTCCGGGTTCTTCGGTTTTAGCACCAAACATTACCTTTTGGGTAATCCTTGAACCCAAACAGGAGATCCTCAGCGTCACCACGACGCAACCTTGAACGTCCTCCCCGTTGTCCGAGTGTAGCGGATAAAGAGACTTGATTGTTTCCGAAACTGGGATTGTTTTTTTCGCGATGGAGTTTTCGGAGCGAGCCGAATGGATTGACGTTTCGGAACTTTGCTTTCCATTAATTTCATTGTAGCTTTTAACCAACTTGGAGAAAATTTCGTTCGCCGGTTGTTTCCATTTTCCAAGAACGATTTTTCCGCCATCCTCTTGCTTCTCTAAGGCCGAGATTTCAAACTCCAACTCGTCGTCGGCTAGGGCTTTTTCGCTCAGTACGAACATGCAACTTTCGCCTAGTTTGCTTGGGTGCTCTAGGTCTAGCCGAGAACCGAAATCTTTCTCGCATACCTCACAGCGAGCCAGATTAGCCAGTTGGAAGCGAACGCATCGTTCCGGACATTCGGTGCGATCTTCCTGAACCTGAACCTCGGATGAGGTAGCCAGCGGAGATTCCGCCGCTAGTTCGGCGTCAGCTTCTTTTTCCCGGGGGAACATTTGCAGTTCGTCAACGATCAGTTCCACCAAAAAGATACGGTTTGCGGTCATTTTGTTCGGTAAAAGTTTGGAATTTAGAATTTTGCAGAATTGTTGAAATTTTGATACGTTGATGCGGTAATTTGACAACTGAATGATTGCGTTTAACACTAGCCTACTGATTGAAATTTTGCCTTCGTGTTTCTAACCATTTTGTTTTTCTTTTCTTTTATTTCAGGTAGGTCAACCTATTGTTCAACGGATTGTAAGAAAAGTTTCAAGTGAGTTTCTTTTAATCTACGAAAGTCTTTGTCTATAAAATTATTAATTGACTTCATCAACTGTCAACGCACCTACCGTCGGAAGCTTTGATTGAGGTTACCAAATTCGACTCCTAATTAAACCTTCCAGCCAGCAATCATCCAATTCATAGAAGACAGCCCACATTTCGTCGGTTCGCAGTGATGTAAGACCCTCTCTAGTAGTTGGTATCCCAGCTTGTGTGTGGTTGCTTTGCTGCTGGTCCCGTCCTCCAACCCACAACACGCAGAAAGAGAGTAATTTGTAGAGTCTAGTGCCGGCAGCTGATTGCGGTCGATCAAGCGCCAATAAATCAGACTACTAGCACAGACTTACAGACATAACCCTTAGAAGAAAAATCAACAACAATTATCGCACCTCACATTTAGCCTAAACACTAGCACCAGCTATGATCGACATTCCCAAATACCAAATAGCAATAGGAGTATCCCTCGAATTAGCAAGTATTTTTTATGGGATATTCCCCTTCTTTCGTCAAAAAGCGCCACTTTGACCAAAACGGAGACATTCCCAACTAAGCCCAAATTTGAAATGACGGTTTAATCGGTGCGAAGAATAGTAAACGAGTGTTATGTCTGTTTGGCTGTGCTACTAGTAAGCCACTCCGCACGGTCCGACGACGAAGAGACGAACGAAAGTGCTCACCTATGCGTAACATTGGTTAATTATGCACGATCTACTAGCCAAGGAGGAGGAGTAGATGGGCTTTCCCATGGGGTTGGTTCTCATTGTACTGCTAGACTTATTGTCGTCAGCAGTTGTTGTTGTTGTTGTTGTTATTGTTGAGCCACCAAAGTTGAAATCGGGCCAAATTATGCATCAAACGGTACCCTATGGGTGGGCCTCTCTACCGTCAATCGAATAATGCAAAATTATATTCCGCAACCCATCGAGAATTGGTCGAGCATGTGAACGAAGCGAAGAGCAGCAGCAGAAGGCATATAATTATGTGGCCAGACCGGGCACGAGAGCTTTTTGTTTGTTAAATTTATTTTTACTCAAAATTAGGTTAATATATTCACTTTTGTTAACGAAGTTAGAGTAAGGCCGTACCCAGTAACTCGTCTTCTAGGATTTTGTTGAAGATTGAAGTACAATTGAATGTACCTGTACCTTGAATGAACTACTTAGATGGAAGCTCTGACGCCGAAGGTAATCAACGTTGAATTTGCATGAATAATTTTCACGCTCCTAGGGCTGGACATGTGTCTGTAGAACCGCGATTGCAGCTGCGGCACCTGTCATCCTATACGGGCCAGCTTGACCGAGCGGGGGCGAACCAGGAATTCCTCGTTCAATTGCGTATAGCTCACGAGGGTTGTAATGATTTATAGTTCACAACTGAACTTGTTCATACCAAAGGAAGGTATTCAAACAATGGATTGGTAATCTACATTACACAATTGAACGGACACGGTACTCGGTAAGACAGAAATTCCAATAACTGAATAATTGTCTTACAACAAATGCTTCTGTGAAAGACCTGTAATAAAGTCACATTTGAACCGACCAACATGGTCTCAATGGCGATTAACTATACACTTTGCAACGAGACCAGTTTTCTAGTAAACACAGACTGGCGGTGATCGTGGTGGTTTTAAACTAGATCATTCGGTTAGGTCGTACTCGAGCCGTAGAGTTTGTTGCTTTTACGAGACCTGCTGACGAATAACCATCGACAGTATAAGCCAAACTGAAAACTTAGAATGTGGAACGGATCCAAAAAAAGGTGAACGAAGTTCCTCAATTAATTTCGCGCGGCGGCAAACCTGTTAGAAGCGAACCAAAATGTTGCTACATTACCGTTGCAAAAATTCATAATCACCCAAAGCCTTTTTTTTCTCTCGCCAATGGTGAACGGCGAGCAAATTGTTTCCAAGCAGTTGGCTGACTGATTATCGCATTTTTTCGTCCAAATTAAGACCAAGCTAATCAATGACGTGCGTTTGACAGTCACTTTCAACGAACGACTTAACCAACCAACCAACCAAGCGGCGGACGCACGTTGACCATGGTGCCGAAAATTCTAGCCCAAAGCACTTTTTTTATGGATTTGAAAGTCCATTCCATTAACGCAGTTAAAAATTTATTTCCTTGAAAAGAGCTTCCGACCTGACAGCAGCTCGGCAGCAATAATAAACAGGCTATTAATGATTAGCGAACTTGTTCGAAATTGAAAGTAAATTAGCTTAGTGGTTTGCCGATTGAGAAGGTGACACTTTTGTAGTGACATTATGGACTTCCAATGACTATTAATTACATGTTGACAAGTGTTGTGACTGATCACGAGTTTATTCGTAGACTCTGGTGTTAGTTAGATGTGCGCTTTGGAATGGCGGTCAGAAGGTGGATTAATGGGCGTTCGACAATCTTGTTAAATTACAGTGCGAAACTTCTAGGCAACAGTCATTGGACTGATTGACTCAATTCTTAGAATGAAATTATGTTGAGCTAAATTTGCTGTACCAGTTCTTAAAATTCCAATGTTTTTCATAGGCTCAAACATATCACCATCAGTAACACATAGTAGTATTTAGTACTAGTTAGTTAATATACGCAAGTTACCAGGAGAATCCGTTTGAGTACCGGACGAACGTCATTAGCACGATAGGCCACCAATGACTAGAAAAATAGAGTTGCAACGAATAAAATATACAGTTCAGTGGATAATTGTTACGATTCCAAGTACCGAGTACCTACTAGTTGATGCACCGCAATTCTGAACTTCTACATTGGTACAGGTCCGAAAAGGGTTCACCATTAGAGGCAAGCAGCAGCGTAATTCACTAGACAGTCACGGTTGTTACGGGTCGGCTCGTAGGACTCTGGGTGATTACCCCGTTGGTTGTCGTTCTTGTTGATTCAGTACATCTCACTAATGAGGAAATGTATGTCAACAATTTTATGACGTTGGTTGCGAGGATTGTTCCGTCATTGTTGCATTACGGAATCTGTAAAACAACTAGACTATAATATTTTTACTGGCTTACTGCTTGTCTTTGTTTATGTCTATAATAAATATAAAATCCCGACTGGTCTGGGTTTAACCCCAGCCAAAGATGTTGAGATTTTCTAAATTTCTATACCATGCCTTTCATCGAACCAAGAAGTAAAACCAGACCAGTCAGAAGACCCACCATTGTTGATAAAAGGTTAAAAGCCTCGGGTACTCTCTCAGGGTGTTTGCGCAATATGGCATGAACAGATACGGAAAAGTTGAGATCAGTTGAGATCAATAAGGAATCGAGTTTCCCATCTTTCATTGTATTTATCTAAACTTATTGCAACTCTAGCTCTTTTTCAAAAATTTCAACATGTTTTCGAATTGTTTTCAAATTCGCAAAAGCTCTGGTAAATTTTCAGTGTTCATCTACTTTGTCATAAAAATCATATTATTTAGAGCCTGACGGAAGAATCAGGTCAAAACACAGCTGAAACACTGAGCTTTTGTAGAGCCAACGGCGGTGACATAAACATAATAACCATGCGGGGGAACACATTATACAATCAATTTCACTCATTCCTTTAATAAATATTGCAAGAAGTGTAATCAGCCAAATAGGCTCTACATGTGTTTTAGTGCATTTAATGGACTTCCCGGTTCTATGTACGGCTACTAAACAATCAACAATTACTCTAAATAATGCCTGTGATATGCCATTTTATTGTATCATTAAAGTTAGTTTTATTGGACATAACTGCAAGGGACGAAATGAGCACACCTGGCAGTGACAATATGAGAGAAGCTTAGTATTTAAACACAACCCATATAAGTTGCTGTGTTTACAACAACAAACATTGCATGTTGACATGTTGATGCAGACAGCAATGTAATGACGCGCAATTATTAACGAAAATCAAACGGAAAGCAGTGACTACAAAGCAAAAATTACGTGTTCATTTTACCCGTCCCTCCAGCCACCATATTACTTACGTTGTTCAATTAAAATTAATTCGTAAATTAGAATTATGTCCACCGCGGTTTTTAATCTTCACTACACAAGAAGGAATTTTGTTTCCAAACGTAAAAATTTAATGTTAATTCATCATCGAATAATTTCCTTTCTAGAATAATAAACATTTTCAAAAACATTCCAAAGCATTAGCTAATGACAGTCATTGTAATTTAAAAATTATGCTTCATATTTTATGACTGTTTTTTAACCAGGTGGACCATATCCTCAACATAACAACGTGAGAATTGCTTTCACTGACATTTGTTTTTACAGCGCCATCGTGTATTATTCCAGTAGTGCAGAAAGCGCATTTATTGACGCACATCTCCTCCCAAGCAGCAATTTAAGTTTTATTACGAGGTTTTCATGACCTGTTTCATGAAACCGCTAATAAAACTATGAGTTCAATAAGAACCTTCTGAAGACCGCTATAAAAGTTTCTTCCGATTAAGAGGCTCACCTCTTCAAAACCCTCTTGAAGAGTCAGACCAAAAGCTGAACGAGGTTGAATACGCTGTACGCTCTATTTAAAGCAGTAATAAAACCAATTATGTTTTACTGTCAGATTATCCTGATAGATTCGATTCGATTCAATATTACGAACCAATTATACCAGATAGCATAGCGTACCTCCGATTCACTCTTAATTAGACGCGAGTTCATGAGTTGTTTAGAGCAAGTTGTCTTATGGCGGTTTTCATGACCAATTTTGGTATTAACTGCCATCATAAGAGTGTAATAAAACCCTAATCCAGCTTTCCACGAGCGATAATGGCGTATATTGAGCACAAGGGGGCACAATCTTTTAGCATTCATTGGAGGAGCGTCGAGTTCGCCCTGACGGAGTTACTATGGATACATTCATGATTGTTTGTTGTTCGAGTGTAAAAATGTAAACATTGTTTAATTTTGCAGATCAGCTGAAGTGGAACATAACTAAACGGATTTAAACTTTTATAGTGGTTTGCGGCCATAATTTGCTGAAAACACTGGCTCAGAATACTTTTTCACAATCGTGCGAGTTAAACATTCGAAACATTACGCATTAACGCAAACATTAACTTCATGTTGGTCGAGCCGTTGTCAAGTTTGCTCTCGAACAGCGTCTCGACTTGATAAGAAACTTTCCGTTGCGTATTTGGACATTCTCTCTGAAATTTGCGAAAACTGCAAAGCCATAATCCATAAAACTTGTTGTCCATTCAATTATGTTCCTCTTTACCTGATCTGCAAAATTGAACAATGTTTACATTTTTACATTCGAACAACAAACAATCATGAATGTATCCATAGTAACTCCGTCAGGGCGAACTCGACGCTCCTCCAATGAATGCCAAAATATTGTGCCCACTTGTGCTCAATATACGCCATTATCGCTCGTGGAAAGCTGGATTGTTACCGTAAAATGGGGTAACATCCCAAGTAACATTTTTGTTGCATAATAGCTTATTAAACTATTGTACAGCTAATTCCCGTGGAACAAGTGCTTGAAAAGCTATTATACAACAAAAATGTTACTTGGGATTGATCATCGGGGGTTACATTGATTTTTTTATCAACTTTTGTTTCAGATTTTAGAACAAATTTGGACTAGATCGTAAATCAATCTTTTGAACCAAATTTTTGATCAGATTTTGTATCAGACTTTGGGTTAGATTTTGGACCCAGATTCTAAAACTCTAGATTCTAGATCAGATTTTGGACCACATTTTTATCATATTTAGAGCAGATTCTGCCTAATATTTTGGACCACATTTTTGATCAAATTTGGATAAGATTCTAAACTTGGACCAAATTTTGTACCTTGCCTCGATTGTAAACCACATTTTTTGAGCTCAGATACTGGAACTGGACCAAAATATAAACCAGATTTTTGCCACACTTTTGATCAGATTTTAATCCACCAACCAAATTTAAACCAGATTTTAGATCAGATTTAGACTTGATTTTAGACCAAATATGATTAAATTGTCAGATTTTGGACCAAGTTTTGAATCAAACTTTGGATTAGATTTTGGACCCAGATTCTAAACCTCGGCTGGACTACATTCTGTTTACATATGATTCTTAACCAAACTTTCGACCACATTTTTATCAAATTTGGATTTAGATAATATTTTGGACCACATTTTTCATTAGATTTTGAACCCAATTTTGTAGCAAAATTGGGCCCAGATCCTGGAACTGGACCGGAATATGAACCAGATTTTGAGCCACATTTTTTATCAGATTATAATCCACCAACCAGATTCTGGACCTAGACCGTATTTTGGACCTGAATTAGACTGCGGACCACATTTTTTATCTAATTTTGTTCCAGATTTTGTAATAAATTTTGAAACAGATTTAAACCAGCTTCGGGACCAAATTTGGACCAGATTCTGGACATAAACCAGATGTTGGACCTCCATCAGATTCTGGACCACATTTTTGTCAAATTTGAACCAGGTTTTGAATAACATTTTGGACCACTTTTTCGATCAGTTTTTGAACCAGATTCTAGATCTGGAGCTGATTGTGGACCTTGCCTCGATTTCGGTTCACATTTTTATTAGGTTTTGGACCCGATTTTGTTTGCAAATTTGGGTCCAGATCCTGGCACTGGACCAGAATTTGAACCAGATTTTGAGCCGCATTTTTGATCAGATTTTAATCCACCAACCAGATTTTGGATCAAGTTTTGAACCAGATTCCGGACCTGGACCCTATTTTGAACTTTGATTAGATTGCGGACTACAATTTTTTTTATCAAATTTTGTTACAGATTTTGTAACAAATTTTGAAACAGATTTGAACTAGCTTCTGCACCAAATTTTGGACTACATTTTTTATTGGATTTAAACTATATTTTGGACCAGATTCTGAACCTGAATCCAATGTTGGACTTCCATTAGATTTCGGGCCAGATTTTGGACCACATTTTTATCAAATTTGGACCACATTTTTGTTCAGATTTCGGACCATATTTTGAACCACATACTGGACTAAGACCAGATTTTTAACCTTACTGGCGATCAAGGAGTTTTTGGTACCTCCTAGAACTAGCGCCCTTGGCGGGGGCCAATCTGACCAACTGCACGCTACGGCGTTGCACACACAAACTCGCCTTTTTCGATTTAAAAATTCCAATATTCCATCGACGTCAACGATCAACGAAAATAGACCGGTCTTCCTACATCCATGTTTAATGGAAACGTAGAAACGTCAACGATGGATCAAATAGCATCCCATTTTCGTGAACAGTTTAACAGTGTTGTCCTGATTGCATCAGCCAGCCCGCAAGTTATCATCGATACAGCTGTGTAAACGTGACATCCTTACTTGCCGTCGGTCTTCATCAATCAATCACAAGCGATTCCATTATAACAGCAACTAAACGTTTGAAATATTCTTCGAGTGCGCTGGCCCTGATGGAATTCCAACCATTATCCTAAAGAGCTTTAGAGATTATCCAGTTCATAAACTGAACTGGACCGCTCACCTAGACTATGCTGTCAAGAAAGCAACAACAGCCATCTGGGCATGCAGTTCACTGTTTGGCAAAACCTGGGGACAAAAACCTCAACTAGCCCTTCGGTCATATACTACTATTGCACGGCCTAGGCTAACTTCTTCTGCTCTTGTATGGTGGCCAAAGGTAAACAAGGTGACAGCGCAGGCAAACCTAAACTAAGTTCAACGCCTGGCATGTTTGTCAGTGACCAGCGCCATGCGCACTACACCAACTGCAGCCATGGAGGCAATGTTATGCTTGCTATCTTTACATCTTCATGTGAAGAAGGAAGCCGAACTCGGTGCACTAAGGTTGCAGAGGTGTCGTAACATACTTGAGCGGGATCAAATTGATCACCTTCGCGTACTAAGGAAGTACTATCACCCCTAGTAACGACAATCTCTGACTGGATGGAGGCACGGCCTAACATGGATGTTCCGTACAGTGTAATTGTTACTGATCGCGCAGTATGGAGAAATGGAGGGCCTGTTCTTCCATCCGGTACCATCTGCTTCTTTACAGAAGGATAAAAAATTGGGACTTACACAGGTTCTGGAGTCGGACCCGGAATAAAGGAAGCTCTTCCACTGGGCAAATGGCCCACCGTGTTCCAAGCGGAAGTATATGCAATATACATCTGCGCTATGATATGTCTAAAACGAAAGTATAGGTATGCTAAAATCGGAATCTTCACGGACAGCCAGGCTGCACTACTGGCTCTCAAGTCCACCTAATGTGCATCCAAATTAGTTTGGGAGTGCAGCACAACCTTGAGGGAACTCTCCCGCCAGAACAAAGTTTCATTATTCTGGGTGCCTGGACACTGCGGAATCGAGGGCAATGAGCTTGCCGACAGCCTAGCGAGACAAGGATCTGCTCATCAGTTCATTGGCCCCGAACCGTTTCTGGGCACCTCCATATCCGCTGCCAAAAGCGAATTACTGACCTGGGAAAAGCTAGAAATAGCATCCAGTTGGTATAAAGCGCAGGGCTGTTGACAAGCTAAACAGTTTATCTACTTAGACCCTGCAGTAGTTAACAAACTACTTACCTTAACGCGTAGGGAACTGCGCACAATCACGGGACTCCTTACTGGACATTATCCCACTCTTTACTATTTAAAGAGATTTTTTTTTTTTTTAACTAACCCTCCGCTCACCCCCGTTACCAAAAAGCTCACACAGAGAGCCCCCTGGTATCGGACACTTACAGAAACCTCAGCTTAGAAGAGAACTGGACAACACACTAAACAAATAAATTAATTTAAGCTGAGGAAAACATAAAGAGGATACATAAAATTATTTAAAAACTATTTAATGGGCGCCCAGTGGAATTTAATATTCCTTTTTAAGGGGCCCTGGCAAGGTCTTAACCGACATTTGCCGCTTTTGCAATTTAGAACTAGAAAGTTCAGCGCACTTGCTCTGCTCCTGTGGAGTTCTTGCGTCTTCCAGGTTCAGCTTTTTCGGAAGCTACCTATCAACTCCAGTATGGAAACTTCATCTCAAGAAGGTAGTTGGTTTTGTTAACCATGTAATACCTAATTGGAGCACAGTCTTACAACCCAGCTCAACTCCATCAATGGGTATGAACAATCCGCAAACTGTGTACAGCAATCGGGGCCAGCTACAAAAGACAATCTTCGTGACTGTGAAATTCTAAAGAGTCACAACCATGCTATTGCATCACCACTTGCTTCAATCTTCGGCTCCTCGTTGGCCACTGGCGTTTTCCCTAGCTGTTGGAACAATTCTGTCGTTTTTTCGGTTTACAAGAAGGGATGCAAGCCTTCAGTTTGCAATTATCGTGGAATTGCCGTCTTGCATTCCTCTTCGAAGCTTTTTGAACTAATTGTTCTTGCATTTTTGACACAAAAAAGCTTGCCATATATTTCGGCAGGTCAACATGGTTTCGCCCCAAAGCGATCAACTGGCACTAACCTTGTGGCTTTCACTTCTTTTGTTATTTGTCGTATGGAGAAATGATGCGCTATATATACTAATTTGGCTGCATGTGATAAAATGAATCACGAAATCGTATTGGTTGAGTACGAGAGGTTAAGATTCTATGATCTGACGGGACGGAATATGTCAGTTAAGATAAAAAATAAAATAAGATAAAATGTTACGTCTACGTTCCCAGTTAAGTCCGGAGTTCCACAGTGCAGCCATCTTGGTTCGTTTCTTGCCTGTGGCTGCTGGTCTCCAGTTTCGTGGGTGCCTAGTCTTGCCACTTCGCTCGCTATGCTCCTTCCGGATTCCATGCGAAAATCATTTTTGCAGGAAAGTGTCCTGCTCAACGTATCCGTAGAGACGCGCGAGTTCGTGGTTCATTCTTTGACTCTTGCACGACGCCACAGATGGTTCTTAGTACCCGCCGTTCGAAAACTCCGAGTACTCGCAGGTCCTCTATCCTCTTCCAGCAGTGTTCACGTTTCGCGACCATAGAGAACAACCGGTTTAATTAGTGTTTTGTGCAATGTGCACTTTGTACGGAGGCTCAGATTGTTCGACCGCAAATGTTTGTGGGGTCCGTAGTAGGTACGACTTCCGCTGACAATACGCATTTTATTCTCACAGCGGGTATTAGACTACCTAATATAGCAGGTGGCAATAGTTTAGTTAGAAAAACAGTCGGGTACCAACTGAAAGATCGTGGACGCGAATCTCACCTGCCATCACCCCGATATAGACTTTTGATCTATATCAAAATTTTGCAGTTTATCCAATCAATCATTTTTCGCATCAGACACTTTCTCACACTATTTCTGTTGCCTCAAAACTTTATACTGTGCTTTAGTGCGTTCAATGCTCGAATACTCATCCGTCGTTTCGGTGCCGTATTATCGAAACGGAATCATCAAAATCGTGACTGTCCAACGAAAACTCATACGTTGTGCACTACGTTATCTACCACGGAACGACCGAAATAACCTTCCTTGTTTTGCTGATCGCTGTTAATCCATCTTGATCCTCTACGGCTTATGAGAGATGTCGCTACAAAGCGTATTTCGTCCGTGACCTACTGAAATTCTGCATGAACTGCCCTAAACTTCTCGGTCTCTTGGACGTATACATCCGCAGACGTGAGCTCCGTGCTAATACATTTTTCGATGTAGACAGACCCAGGACAAACTACGAAATGCATGAAATGATGAAAAGCAATCAGACCAACATCGTATCTTGCAGCCAACTACTACGTAATTAACCTAATTTGGGACTAATTACGGTATAAATGATTGTATGCGTTAGCATATCCACTCGTTTAAACTGTCTTTTGAATTTAACACCTGACAACTTTATTCGTGTAGTTAATACCGGAAAAACTATCTGAAACGAACTGCATTTGTAGAACAATAAGAAATCGATTAGTTAAGCCCCTATAAAGCACCATCATACTTGGTTAGTTATTTATGACTCCGACAAAAAAAAACTGAAGGCAAAACACCTCCTAGACCTTGCTACCAATTTCAACTTTACAAGCAAGGAGACGAAATCTTTTTTTTTGTGTTTCACAACAAGCGTCGTGCCTGTCTTGTTGACTTCCTTCATTGAATTCACTCACTACACAATGTTGAAGGCAATAACTGCACTAAATAAAAAAACCATGCCAGTCACTGACCCGGAACGGCACCGTACAATTAATCGCTTGTTGATTAAACACACAGAGACGCAGGCAATCAGCAGCGTGCTTCGACGAGCACCAGAAAAATGGTGCAAATTGTTCAGATACAAGCGCATTCGTCACACATTCTTGCCGACACTAGAAGTTAGTAAGTAAGTAAGCAACTGGTAAATACTTCAACCAGTACATCACAGATCGTTTAACCACAATGCCGGCTTAACCGCCTATTACAATATGTCATAACTATTGTGGCAGCGAGCGCACAGTCAGTCCTCCGACCAAACCGAAGCATATTTATCACATGGGCAGCCACTTGTCGCTCGCTGCGGTGCACCACAAGCGAAGCGTGATTCGAAAATTGCAACAAGAGGAAAATCCATTCATTGTTGATAAACTGCTTCCCGCCCGCGTGTTGTGGCACTCCGGTACGGTGGTGGATTCTGTGGTGGGAAATGTTTCGGTTTTGTTGTTTGAACATTAGCAACAAACAATCACGGTTTGCTCCCCGGTGGCGTATTAATGATAAAGGTCTTAATTGGATTCCAACCGAAGAACCAACAAAGGTAATAACTCCTCACACTCAATCAACCCCTATCAACGCCACTGATCCCGTCGAGCGGCTGAAACCGAAGTGTTTGTTGAAGTGTTCAACAACAACAACAAAAAAAGACTGGAAAACCAGTAATTTGAACTTGATTGTTTCGTACCTAACTTAGGCACCCGGCAGTACACGAGCCTGTTTATGGCCACGCGGCCTGAGGTCTTGTAAACAGAGCGTATACCATGACTAAGCTTTCCCCTTCTCTCGCCCAGCCGTGGAGCCGTTTTTCTCCTTATATGTATGTAATCAATTTTCCTCACGTTATGATCAAATGCCAGCCCATCATCCTCGCCGGTCGCAGTGGGTGGTGCAGCTCGATTCCCACGATTAATGCAGGCTTACCGCACTTACAGCCTAAAACCTGCCAAAGCTGACGTGATCCGAAGTGATACAGCTCATTTTTAGTAGATCATTTCCTGCTTTCGTAAGGCAACACCGTAGGTCTGCGCGCGGGATTAGATCACCTGAAATTACGAACATGGTTATGTCAGATGCGACAATGTTCAGCTAAAATCAGTATACATCACACGGGTGGGTGTTCCCCTTTTCTCCCGCCTTTGGTTTTGTCATAGACAAATTTCCCTCTAATTGTCACGTTTCGTGTTGTTTCTGCATCGAACCGTTTGACAGCGATGAAAAATTGTTTTGCTTTCCCCGTGCTGCCGAGCCGAAGCCGTACGCCCCGTCGGTCGTCCCGTACGCGGACTGAGTACGTAGATACAACACCTGGCCAATTTGTATGTGATCAAAATCTTCAATCAAGCGTGATTGAGTTTTCTCTACCATAGACCAGAGCCATAGAGGTCTACTGTTTGCCCAGACGAGATTTACTCCCTCAGTTTATCGAGACAAATTGGTCACCCCGAGGACAATCTGTTCCAGTAGCACAGTGGTGCACCGGTTTTGCACTGCTATTAGCAATAGACAGGTGCACATTCCAGGTAAAACCCTGTCTCTTATGTAACTACTTTCTAGAGCAGAACTTTCTCAAAAAAGTTTTCCAAGGTACTAAACGTACAGCAAGTTAGTTTTATTATTTTCAAACCATTTCATCTTGGCTCCACGTTGAAACAGACGCGCTAAGTTATATGCTAAGGTAATAATAATAATACAGAAACTAATGATACTCATCAATCATTGACAGGCAACACTGTTTGAAACGTAGTTTACTAGTCTGCGTTTTGTATCACGGTTCTAATCGATCGGAGTTGTTTAATTTGACAGTTTACAAATAGCTTGCAATTTAACATACGCTGAAAGATTGCTAGTTTACTGCACCCACATCACGATGGTTTTAGTTAAAAGGCTTTGATTAACTTATTACATCAGCAGACTAGCCTATGGCCTACAGGACTAGAGTGATTCAATGTTTGGTTAAAGTTAGAAAGCTCAACAAAGTCGTTCGTCAAAAGCCGAACTATTTTGAGTAACAGTCTTAAAGAAATGTTTTTTTATGAAAAGTTTTGACGAAAAACGTCACATGATCTGATGTTGGAAAGAACTAAAAAAAATTTCAAGAAGCTACCTATCAACGCAATTGTATGGCATGATGATGGTACAATCGCTGATTTATCAGAATAAATCATTAACTTTCATAAAAAATAAAAGTGTCAAAATAGAGGTTTTAATTTAAATGCAGGTTTATCTAACTTTGGGTAACCTAAAACTGTGGAATGTCTATAAATTGTTTAAAATCGATTTTCTTTTAAAGTAATAAACTTTACTAATACCGACTAGTATAGTTATCCAAACTAGTTTTCACTAGTTCATTTTGTCTCGAGTAAAACCACACGGAAAACGAATTGCAAAATCCACTCACTAAAGAGTGGGTAGTTGCCATTAGATAATTTCTCCCAGTACCTAATTTATATTCGCCGTGGGGCGATCAGGTACACCGCGTAAGGTGATGAATTTTAATCGCAAAACATCTAAATTACAGCTCAACCGCTGAGCATACTAATTGAATAGATGTTTGATAGTTCGATGTTTTCTTCTATACATTAAGGAAGAGGGAATTGAAATTGCTTGGTACTTACTACGATTTATTGCTTTTCTTTTATTAAACTATTTGCTGTTTAATTATTTAACATTTCGCAACACGTTTAACTGTGCTGTGACATGTTTGTTAAAATCAATTTCAATTGCTTTAATATTGATCATATTACTCGTGCAATTGAGACTAAAATCGAAATGTTTACTGAAATAATCCGCAAAACTGAAACTTCAGGGCGTCCATCTGCCATCTGCAGAACCCACGGCTTCTGAATCAACATCGCTGACTCATTCAATCATTGGCAGAACCACAAAAAAAAGATCATTTCTGCATCAATGCCATCGCACAGCCAACGTTCTCATTTCATGTTTTTTCGTTTTTGGTTTGGTTGCCACTTTCTTCTGGTAGAGAAACATCACCTTCGAAGCAAGTAATTGCACATGACTTCAAGGAGAGCAGGAAAATTGCCGTGCGATACAAGTCACCTCAGCACATACCCGGTATAATAAAATGAAAACAAACTGCCCCACATTGTTTCTCGGTGTCGCAATCGGACCACGAGCCGAGACGAAAGTTGTGAACGCGCTTTTGGGCCCCTGGGAAAAATGTCCTGTTCGGTTTACTTGTTGCGATGTAAATTGCTTGCATATCTTATTTGTATTATCTGTAGGGAATTATTTCAGTTTATGATATAATACAATGTATCACTGTTAGTCACGCACCAAATCAATACGAGCAATTAATTTTACTTCATTTATTGCTTTTATTTAATTTAATTTATTTTGTTATCCTCGAATCAACACTTACAGCAACCATATACCATCCATTGCCTTTACTGTATGACATAATCCTTGCTTGTGGACTATCAGCAAAATAGAGTGGTCACCGCAATAAATTCTCAATTCCTTTATGTTCGGATGAAGAACTAAATTTCTGAAGCAGCACTTGTTTTGTGACAGGTCCAACTGTAATTATTAGGTTTTAATTAGCAAATATTCAGTTGTTCGCAGTTTCAAATAAACTTACGAAAGGTAGTCCACTTTTCCCTCTTGCACCCTATAATATTTTCCGGCACCTTTCTTGTGCCTCGCGATTGATGTGCTTTCGACTTCTTCTAAATTTTACTCCTTCTAAATCTGTTTAAATTTAGCACTAATTAGCCTAAATAATCACTTAACTAGATAATTACTTACGACTGTCATTCAATCGATTAACTAATAAATTATTATTTCTATTTTCTGGTTAGCAAAACAGCAGTTACGTAGAGACGGATTTTTCGATGCAGAAGAACTTTACATAACGATAAATTACAATAATTTCTCATATAATCCACCGGTACTCATTATTTACGCGTAATTTGCAATTTCCGAATTAATCACTACAATTACACTAGGTTTTAGCTTCTTATAATTTCACTTAATTCACTGAACTTTACGATGGCAAATTCTTGTTCTAAATTTACACTTTACTCGGTTTGTTTTTATTTCATCCATCGGACTGACAGACGGTACAGTATAAACAAGACGGCATAGCAGAAGCTGGTATGCTCACCGCCATGTTGCGCATTGTTGTGTTGGTGTGCTGCCCTGCGGTGTCAACATACCCCTGCCCGTAACATCCGGTAGTTCCGCTGGATGTTCCGAATTAACCTGACTTCGATCACCGCTAAGTTGGCTTCGGCTCACCGGTACACCTTGGTGACCATGCAACACCTTGGTTGCATGTCGCACTCGTTCATATGTTCGCAGAAACAGCTCTTGTATATAACCTCGAATCCAGCTTTTTCGGTTCTTGCCTTCTACAATAAAGACTAGATCGTCCGCCTTCAACGGCTCCTGTTCCTCGAACCACTTCGATCTTTGTATCGAAGTCCTTGTCGTTTGATACTTCACGGTGGAATCCCAGAAATCCACTTCTCGATTCGGTGGCATTTACTTGCTGCGGTTCTTAGACTGTCCACCCAAACTTGCAGCACACCGCTATCGGATCATCTACTGCTACGATCTTGGTTTTAGGAGGGGCGAACGAATGAAGGTTATTTAGTCCTATTAGCATCTCTGGTCGTCCATTGTGCGACGCAATAGGCAGACCTAGCATCGTGCGAGATCGCCTGCGTCTATCGTTTGATTACGCAACATCAACCTTTCGACGATGTGGACTGTCTTCAACAACATCTTCTCGTCATCTCCGACACCTGATACCCACAGGTTCATCCGTTTGGAATCCTTCTCCACTTTAGTCATATCAGCCATCCACTTTATCGTTAGTTTTTCGTGAACTCGAACGACGCTCAAGCGATTCGCCACGCTCTGTTCAACCAGGGTTACTGACGCTCCTTCGTCCAGGAAGGCCAAGACAGTGACGGACTTTTCCCCACAGTGTAGACTAACCGGAATCATCCGGAACAGCGCATTGTTGTTGGTCCAGATATGAGCGCTGGTTCCAATGGTACCGTCGATTGGATGAATAAGTTCGTTATGCGGTTGTCTGCAGCTATCAACGTTGCATTTCAGCTTGAACTTACATTGCGCCGATCCGTGATCGTTCAGACACACGTGGCACAACTTCCAACGATCGACGACCTTCATCCGGTCCGCGTACGACAGGTTTCTTAAGCTCTGGCAATACCGCAACCGATGATCTGTGCGCTGATACACTTTACACGGCTTCATGTTTCTGCTTTCTTCGCTGTATTCTTTCGACTTACTTTGGGATTTTGCCGATCGGCTATCGGTGTTGACTTTTCCGACAGACCCGAACTCGATGCTGACGTTCGCTTCGCAGGTATCCGACACTATTTCGGAGAGGAAATCGGTGAAAGTCCTGAGGGTCACTTTCTTCTACCCTCGCTTGAAACGCACCCAGTCACGCTTGTCGTCATCTGGGAGCTTTTCGACCAGCTCTTGAATGAGTAGCGGATTGATCAAGTGCTGTTTGAGATCCGCCGCCTCCAAATGTTTGCACAGTTGTTCGACGGCTATCCCAAAGGGAATAAATGTGGCCAACTTTCCTGCCTTCGGTGGCTCTAGTTTGTGTACTTTCTCCAGATGGCTCCGCAGAAGTTGTTCCGGACGACCAAATAACAGGCGAAGCCTTGCGATTACTTTCGGAACTGATTTCGGTAGAAGCAGCTGTCCTCGAACCATTTCCAGAGCTTGACCTTTTAGGCAATCGTGTAGCCGCACAAGGTTTTCGATATTCGAGTACCCACAGGCTTCGTTGGACGTTTGGTACATTCCGAAGAACAATGGCCATTCTTCCGGCTTTCCCGAGAAAATTGGCAACTTCTTGCTTACCCCATTTCGCGCTGCCAGTTGCGTCTTGATTGGTCCTGTTAGTGCCTGCCCCTGCCCGTGTCGACTCAACCGATCGGACTTCTTTCAGACTGTACCCTTCTTCACATGTTCACTTTTTTCCGAAACTCCCTCAGATTCACCGTCCGATTCGTTTTCGTGTAGACCGTCGCCGTCGCTGTCGTCTTTACTGAAATTTCTATCTTCATCATGGACTTCTTCGAGTTTCTGCAGATTCGCTTTTGTCAGCTTTTTCACCCTCGGACTCCACCTTTTACTTTTGCCAGACATTCCTTCGCTAGTATTGACGGATTTCTTCTAGGCTGATTGCTTCAATCGCTTCAGCCATCGCCTTCATTTTGTCCACCAATGACTTTTGCTGCTTTATCATCCGGTCTACCTGTTCCTGTCGTGCTTGCAGAATGCCTTTTTCAATTTCCTTTCAACTTGTTCTCTAGTGATGTCGAACGATCGGATTTGACGCTGGAATCGTCACCAGCTTTCTTGGAGCGACTTTTCTTCTTCTTCCTTTGGCATGCTTTTTCTTCGCAATACCACTTATTTTCCTTTTTTGCATCGAAAATTCCGACACAACGAGGGTGATGCCACTTTGGGCATCCATCGCAAGCGATCATCATTTCATTTTCCCTCGAAACTTCCCCGCACGTGTCGCAAGGAGTTTCAGTAAGATCCTGAACGGAAGGGCTGCGGTTCGTCATGACGATTTGAGGTTATCCGATTCTCTGTGTGATTCGAATGAACTCGACAATACATTCGAAATCCGAACACAGTACTGTGTTTCATCCATTGTAGATTGAATCAGTTTGATTAGCTTCCTAAGCAAACCGTTCTCACACTTGATTTTCAAAAGCTCTTTTTGGTCGATGGTATCATACGCAGCTTTGAATTCAATGAACAAATGGTGCGTGGGAGCTCTTTATTCACGACCATTTTGTAGGATCTGCAGCAGTGTAAATTCAACGAAACCGGCTTGATAAATCGATCTTGAAAATCTATAGTATAAAGGCACATTTATATCGGAACAACGGCACAATAGCAATGGGCTGTACCGAGTTGGGAAGAATGCAAGACCATGTGATGGACTGGAAGGCGTTCGACTAGCGGGTGTGTCTGTTGAGGATAACATGCCGCTTCTTCAGTTACATCACATAGCCAACGTGCGCTGCCCACACGAAGGCAGACCCGGCTACGAGAAGCAAGTGTTCTACGCGCAGCTGGCCCCAAACGTACGACCGCTGTTCGCCACGAGACATCAATGTTGTTATCAGGGCTATAAATACCCGGGTCGGTAGAGGAACGATAAATATATAGATCGGTGGGCCTGGTAGTCTGCACTCCGACACAAAGGATAACAGCTATGCAACCAACGCTTCCTACAAAATACTATCTATCCTACATCCAATAAAAACTATCAAGCAGGTTACAGAGCAAATTTTCACCATCCGGCAGATTCTGCGGAAGTATCGGGAATCAATGTGCCCACGCGTCACATATTTATAGACTTCAAGGCAGCAGACGATACAGTCGAACGAAATCAACCAATTCAACATTACCATTCGAGGGGTAATTCGACGAGCAGGCATCGTAACGAGCAGCATGATTCACAACAAGAGTAGACGGCTCGTAGGCTCCACCATAGACTTCGATATCATTACTAATGGGCGTCCACGGCCGCCCAACGAAAATAACGATTAACAAGACGCTCCGCTCTGCTCCGTTGTTCCAAGTCACACATCTGCCCGACTCTAAGGAAGGAGAGAATTCTGTGTGAAAGAAAAATCAGATCCTCAGAGTACACTGATGAGCCAAACCAAACCGTGAGATTCCAATGCAGCTGGATGCTTCGGCAATACGGCGGAAAAGTGTTCTGGATGACGAAAGCTGCTTTCCTCTGTCGAAATCTCAGAAACCCAGAAACGCCCAATTCTACACTAAAAGTAAATCTACTACTCCTCCAGAGGTGATATTCAATTTCAAACACAAGTTAGAATTCTTGGTTATGTTATACATCGCAATATCCGAAAAGGGAACTTTAAAGCCTTATTCCCACCAAGCAGTTTGGCCATCAACCAAGAAGTGTACCAGAAAGAATGTTTGCAGAAAATTCAATTTCGTCGAAAACATCACTCAGATGGAACGCTAAGCACACCAAGCAACTCACCAACAACAGGATCAGGAAAAAACTGCACCTGGAAAATCAATGTGGCAGCCGTCCAACGGTCATGTTCCAATGTCTTGGTCCAGCTGCGCCGCACGGCGGGCCCCGTAGGCCGTAGCAGATGAATTTGTTTATCAAAATTCATTATTCGCTGGTAACAGCGAAAAACAATACTAATAAAGAGATACAGTGGCACATTTAAGCAGGAGATCTAGATCACTTTACCCTTCAAAAACCCCATGATCAAAAAGCATACACCACCGTGCTGGGCGAAGCTGACAATGTACAAAACCTTTATTAGGCCGGCAGTTCTTTGAAGACTTAAAGCCATACCCCATTGAAGAAGGACTTATATGCTTAGGCCGTGCATAAATAGAAGGAGTTGTGGATGATTTTTGATGAAATACAAACTCAAAGCGAAATGTGACCGAAGCGAATGAGTCACAAGCTACAGACTCTGCTTGGAGAAAATTCCATCCTAAACCTGGCGAAAGTCGGATGGTTACATTTGGCTGAACGCGTCGTAAGGATGCCGGATGACAGTGCAGTGAAAACCAACAGGGGAAACAGAGGGGCCCAACGGGCGAAATGACTCGAACAATTCGTAGGTGACTGCGACTTCTGAAGCACCTGGGAAATCTGACAGCGAGTGGTCCAAGACCGAGTTGAATGGAGACGGCTGCATGAAACAACACGAGCCTTGCCGACTCTATGGTGAACAACCGCGACCACTATCGAAAAAATCTTTTGTGTAATATTGCACGTAACTAGTTAGGAATGCACCACTTCAGAACTAACCTGAATTGGTTGCATCGGAGAGTGGAAAGTCGGAATTTAAAGCAAGTACCAGCGACGAAAGTGTAAAAATATTCGTCATAGGCAGGCTTCATTTGCTCTTTTAACTTCAGTGCCTCCTACTTTACTCTACTCTAATAGCGACGGTATGTTATCGATTCTGTGCCGAACTGTGTCGGTCAGGGCCGGTGTTCTCAAATCCCCTCGAACACCAGCTGACCGTGCTTCATCCTCGACAGCGCACACCCATTGGGTGCGGGGTCTGCCCCGCAGTCTACGACCTCTTCCTAGTTCTCTGCTGGAAATAGTTTTGGCTACTCTTTCGTCGGATATTTTGGCCACGTGCCCAGCCCATCGCAGCCGGCCACAGTATACTCCCTTCACTATATCAGCATATTTTTATACTTCAGCGTCACAGCCAAACAGAATTTGAAAAAGCAGTGTATATGGTTGGCTGCAAAAAGGGCGTTCGTTTTGCTATCAAACGACATTGAGCTCTATAGCGGTACAAGCATAAAAGATAAAACTATGCTTTCCTTTATAATATTGCAGATAATAATTAACTATACAATTGCTCTATTCACTTCTATTTCAAATTCTATTTCACTGAGGCGCTGTAGTTAAAAGAACCCCATTAAATGAAGCCTAGCCATAGGTTGAACACTTTATGACGGTCAACGCCTCGTATCGAACAAAGGTACTATTCTACAAATAAAGCTACTATTTAAATCACTTGTGAAAGGATTATATGTTTCAATCCAAGACTATCAATTGAAAAGGGCCCAATGTCAACAATGTAACCAAACCAAGTGAGGGTTTGTTTTATTGTGACACTCTAGCGAAGAATAACCTTCAGACCCTTTTTAACTGTTAGTCTTGACTTCTGAGCGACCATTCATTTCCTCTTACCGGCATCCTTTCAACGCGAGAGATCATTGGGGGGCCATTCTATGTTTATTATAAAAATTGAAAACGTTCTAATAGGTAGATAAATAAAGGTTAGGTATACCTAATACCTCAATCAGATTTCGCCGTTATTCTAAGATCAGCTCACTATCATTTCACTGCAGCTGGGTACATTAGGTCATGGCTTGCTGTTTATTTTATGCTCCTGCCGACCATGATATTCAATTTAGTGCCCCAAGCTTGAACCGGTTGAACCATTCGAAAGCTTCCGATTCTTGTCATAATTATTTATTGCTCAATAAATACTGAGCTCGGCACCGATTGACGGACGTAAATCCGACCAAATTGGTGGGTCTATTTGACGTAAATCCGATTTTAATTGAAAGAATCTGATCGCAGCTCTGCTGCATTCACCATTCACCGCATTTCAGCCTGTCATCCTAAGCGGCCAACTCTTCACGAGCCACGAATTACGCATTGCACAATCGTCCAAAACGGGGCAAATCAACCTTGTCGTGCCAGCCAGAATCACCCGACAATCCCGCGAAACCAGTGGAATTTCTGACTACTACTGGTAGCCTTTTTCCTACGGCAAAACTCCAATTGATTGCCCAGGACGGTGTGGTGTGGCGCAACGGACCACCAACTGGCTGGCAAGCTGCAGGAACCGTTTTGCCATCGCGGTATAGCGCCGTGCCGCCGGTGGCTACGTTCAGAACCATTTCAACCGAGATCGGTCTACACCCGCGCACGCCAATCGATTTGCATTGAGCAGCGATCACGGTTGAGCCGAATCGGACGAAAACTGTCAGTCACGTGACGCAACGGTGAAACCGTTTGAAATCATCTGACCTTGGCCGCTGACGGCCGTTTCCATCAACCAGCGCAGCACCAAGACCGTTCATCCACTTGGAGTTATCTCAACGACGACGGTCGACGGTGCGGGTGATCCAGAAATGGCTGCATTGTAACGACCTCAAGAGTAATGAAAGTGTGCGCACCCTCCGGGCCGGTTTCGGACCTCTTGCGGCTCGTAGGTACTTGGGTTTGGTTGAAGTTTTAACCAGTTTTACTTTTTAGCTCACTTGTACCAGCATTTAAGTCGTTCGCTAAGTGCAGCTGGTAAAGAAATGCAGTAATGAATATGGCGACGAGTTTGCTTGCACGGAGAAGAAACGTTGCGGAAAAGCGCAGGCGCAGTTCAGCAAACCCGTTTTGTAATGTCTGGAACTGCAAAGGGTGCCCCTTAGTTTTTTGTGTTCATGTTCAGTGGAATTGGTCAAAGTCACGGCATTCACTCCATGATTCATAAGAGAAACATTGTGAAACACCATTACCGGAACGGACACTCCCAGCAACAGCAACCGTGCTACCGTCCGGTTCAATGTTAATGGGGCAACAAACGACAGACCCACCAAAGTGGGGAGGCCACGACGCTCAATTCGTGTGCTGGCTTCCGTGAAGTGCGACGGAAAAAAACGATCAACTTTCTGATCGTTGAAAGGGGTTCCTATCGTAGGCCCAAAATTAGTCATCGTAATAGCTGTATATTTGGCGTAAGCAAACTGACTATTACTGGCGGCGTGGAACAGTTCCGATATGCTGAACAGCAATGGTCCCGTAACCTTGATCCCAATTAGGAGTTGGCGCTCAGTAGGGCTACCCATTGGGTGCCATACAAGGCGGTAAATCATATCTGAAGGAACTCCCGCAGTGGATATTCCATTAAAAAACAATCTCCGATTGTGATCCGACGTTCAGATCAGAGGGCGGCTAATCTAAGTCAATCACATTGTGCATTGTGCTATTCCGATTGAAACTCGGCGCGCACGGGAAGGTTTTGTCCTGACTTTTTGTTTTCTCACCCAACAAAACGGTGCGCGCAACCGATGTATATTAGCTGGATTATCCGTTCACCTTTCATCCCTTGGACAGGTGCTCAATGCAATGATTCACGGCAACAGCTAAACAAACTGGTTTGTGTTAATGACTACTGCAAGAATCAGATAATCTCGTCAGTAATTAATTGACACCAAGGATTGAGTTACATTAAAATAACGATTGAAATGCTAATCTTCTAATAGAATTCAATGGATCTTAAGTTTTTATTCAGAAGCTTTGAAATAATTTAAGAATTAAAATGAACTCATCTACAAAATCGGCGAAAAAATCATTTGCCATAAACGTTGATTGAAAAATTAAACGTTTCGTAATATTTACTCTAACCGATGATTTGCTGTGTCAATAATATTGTAAACCCATTTAAATACTAGCCTTCTTAAACGGAATCCATTACCGCAAAGCAATAATTGCGCCAATAACGGTAATGATAATGATACCCTTGTGGATAGCTTGCCCTAAAAACAGCATTTATCTCACTTATGTCATCGGGCAACTTTTGAAAAGCTCCCCCGGTAGCACACGGGCTGACGGACGGGCAGGTATAGGTAATCCACCGCGCCGACAGAGTACTTAGGCAGGCACTCAGGTAAAATATTCAACCTTCTCGAACCTCTCTCGTGCGATCTGGTTGCAAAATGGCAAAGAATGCTGCCCCTTTGCCCGACTGAGAACACGTTTTGCATTTGTCGTGAAATGAAGGAAAAAAACTGCGACGACGACGACGGACGGTTCTTCAAACTGGAGCAGCAACCAGAAATTCCCTTTAGCAGCACAACACCGTTTCGCTTCTTCGGTAGAGTTCATGAATGGATGCTTTCGAACGGGCACGATCTTGTCTAGTTTTTTTTTTGCTTCTAAAATTTGCTCACATACCTAACGACCAGACGACCAGCGAGCCAGATAAAATTATGTAACAAGCCTCACCGTAGGCCACTCGGGCTTGGGACATACCGTGCCTTCACAGATGCGGACAAAAGAAGTCCATTATATTCTAGGCTTGCAATTGCTTTATTAATATTGGAGGATCACGAGAGTTGCAAACCGTCGGGGCAATACGTGACCATAAATCTACATAACACCGATCAACCTCCAGCAAGGTAGGTTTTTTCCTCTAACCAGCTCAAAGTGGTTAATTCTTAGTGTGTAAATCTGCAGCTGATGATGGCGCGGTTCCGTGTGATTTATTCACATTCCATATGGCAAGCGGAATCTTGTACCCAGTCTGGTATTAAGTCGATTCGAATTAATTTATTTTTTCACAGACCGTAAATTGTTCGAATGGCGCGAGCTACCGTGCGGGACGGGGTGGAAATTAGATCTTGATACCGCCACTGGGCTGACTATGTTTACCTATCATTAGTTTAACGCTTTGAACAATGAATGGTGGAGTTCTAGCTCTACTAAGTATCCGCATTGAACGAACCGATATGGATAGGACGGGCCCTCTGACGATGGCGGGACATCGGTGATCATAACCGCTCTCCGACAGTCAACACGACACAGACGGGGTCCTTGAGCAATACAGCACACGCAAAAAATATCCGATATCTGAAAGTTGTGATTGTGATTTCTGACGTTCCCATAGTAACTAACCGGCTCTTGTTTATTGCCTTTTCAGTCAGCGACAGTCAAAAGCGTGCTTTAAATCAACACCGCAGATCATGATACTGTCATGTAGTAATAAAGTATTCAAATCCGCCTGGCTCGTTAGCGCGGTTGAGGTTGACGTTCGAATTATGTTTTTTTTCCATTAGCAGCCTGCAAATGCAATGTCCTTTTCTTTTAGCAGTTTCATGCGTTTGTTCTTTGAAAAAAGAACCGCATTCTGAGGACGGATCATTAGTTATTAAAAACTAGCGACTTGCCAGGGGGAAATTACTCGTAATAAAAAAGCTTTTGTTCAAATGTATTATAATTGACGTATAATAACTACCTAGTGCGGGACGTAATTTTAATTTCGCTTAATAAATGTTCTTAATGGCATTCAGCGTCTTGTGTCTCACTTTACTTAAACGCAATTCATTGATGTCAACCTAGTCTTAATTCATTAACATTTCAGTCTTAAATTGCTCATCGACCCTTGATGTATAAAGCAGAAAAAATATGAAAACTGTGTCAATTCTCAATAAATGTGATAGCCTCCGGCAAATCAGCCATGAATGTTTGAATCACATACAGCCGAGAAGGAAATGTCGATTGATTTGAATTAAAGGTAGCAGCAATTGGTGATGCACGATTCGCAGAAACGCATTAAGAGATTTATAACCTAAAACAAGCCATTATTTAAATACGTACGTCTTTTAGAATTGTGCTAAAACACCTTGAAGGGAGCTGAACCAATGTGACAGTGGTCAAGTTTTAAGCGCACATATCTCATTTATTTCTACAAACTATACCTCAGTGACAGAGTGACAAACTTTTTTCAATAGCTGGTTCCTATTGGAGGCGGGAAAACGGTTTATTCAGTGGAAAACACATTAAGTTAACTTAACCAGACACGAGTGGTCAATTAAAATAAATTTAATGAATTGCCTCTTACTACTAAAAAGCCTCAATAGAAAAGCCCAATAATGCCTCACCGTGATCAATTAAGCTTAAACTCGATGATTTCTACGTAATCATCTGTAATTGTAATGAAATCCCCTCCAATGAAAGCTTTTCTCAAAATAAGAATACTTACTCAACCATTAGGACACCACCATGCACTGGCTAGCACAGCAATTAGAAATAATCATTGATTGAACTGCTAATATCCTAATTGTTACCAATACCAATTCCAGTCGAAAAATGCCTAGTATTTAACCAAACTTTTTTCTCCGTCATTTGGTATCGAGGCCCTTAAGGGCAACGTAAAAATTTTTTACACCACTTTTAATAGTTTGAATTGGCAAAATGATTCAAAGATACCGTCCATCATTTTTACCTTCTCCAGCAACCTTCGGTTGCTCGAGCTATTTTATCTTGCACAACGCATGTAGGTTTTTGAAGGCCATTTTTTTTTGTAAAGTTACACATCAATGTGAATCCAACCTGCATTCTTCAATAAAATTGTTGCGAACAAAATGACATAATTATTCAAGACAGAAATGGTTTGAATTGTTGGGAAGAATAGATCGTCGTAAACTGAAATGGAGTAAGCAGTGTTTAAAGTCGTGTACCGCAATTGCTTCCAAATGGAATTTTCTCACATTTCTATGCGCAGTAAAGTTATTCAGCAATTGATGATCATTCCGCAGATGTCACAATTTTGTCACTTCACGGTGCTAGTCTATGGTTCGGTTTTATATGGAATCTGTTTATTTGAAATGTGGTTTTTTAGAAAAGCTTTTCTCGATTGCTGATTAACTTTGCTGAAGATATAGTAGTGAGGATTCCAAGATAATCCGAGATCCGTAAAATCCACCGTTTCCCTAATAGTAACAGTGAGACTACCATCCTTGTTGGCGGGACTTTCGTGATAAGGTCATTTACGCGCACTGGTTTGGAATACTTTGACCCAGTCTTCGTGAAGCAGAGTCGCAGCAGGAACGATCTTCAGCAAGAGTAACTAAATCCTAACCTTCGCAGACGTCCTCGACATCATTACTGGAAACCTTGGGACGGCGGAGGCAATCTACGCCAGACTAAAAACGGAAGCTAGGAGGATAGGGTTAAAAATCAATGCGTCGAAAACCAAATATATGGTAGGAAGAGGCTCCAGAGAAAGCGACGTTTGCCTCCCACGGACAATGACTATTGATGGTGATGAACTGGAAGTGGTTGAAAAGTTCATACATTTGGGATCTCTGGTCCCCGCCGACAATAATACGAGCAAGGAGATTCAACGACGCATTCAAGCTGGAAATTGGGCCTACTTTTCCCTCCGCAAGATGCTTCGATCTGGAAGCATGCGCCGCCGCACAAAGCTGACGATGTACAAAACGCTAATTAGACCGGTAGTCCTCTACGGACTTGAGACAGTAACTTTGCTTACGGAGGACATACGTGCACTAGCCGTATTTGAACGAAAGGTGTTGCGGACTATTTTTGGCGGAGTACAAACGGAAAGCGGAGATTGGCGGAGGCGTATGAATCACGAGCTACAGGCACTGCTTGGAAACATTCCCTTCGTACACCTGGTAAAAGTTGGGAAACTACGGTGGGCCGGGCACGTCGCAAGGATGCCGGACGACTGTGCAGTGAAATCCGTTCTCTTCAAGAACCCCACCGACACCAGAAATAGAGGGGCCCAACATGCTAGATGGCTCGACCAGGTTGGAGCCGACTTGCGTGTGTCGAGACGCACAACGAATTGTCGACGAGTTGTCCAGGACCGAGTACAATGGATAGGAATTCTTGATACGGCAAGAGCCACCCCGGCTCTCGGCTGCTAAAGTAAGTAAGTAAGTAAGCAGCTTCGTTTAATCAACAGGCATTGCGCAACTACGTTTACGAACACCGAAACATAATGGCTCTCCAATCCTCCACTGGCGTCTCACATAGGAGGATCGTGGGAACGCAAGGTTAGGTCGGTGAAAACAGCGTTAGCAGCCATCACAGCTCATCCTTACCATCGCAACGATGAAACCCTGGAGACTGTACCACTCAAGGCCGAGTGGGTGGTCTATTCCCACCCACTTATGTACATTATACTTGAGTACACCAAACTACTTGCTGTGTACCGTGAATTCGGGTGAAATTGATCACTTTTTCGAGTAAATTTTAAATATCTTTGAATAGAAACATATTTAGGAAGATGATTCAATTTTAAAATAAGTACTGTAGTGCTGGCTACACGACAGTATCATCTATATCTTATATAAATAGTTTTATTTTAGATAAAACTTAATGTAATCGTGAAATTGAAAATTTACAAATAACGGGTGAAATTGATCACGTAGAAATCAAGACGATATTGCTATTAAACCATACGCTCTGACAGCAATAACCTTACGTGCAGTATAAAATCTGGCGTAATCGAGATATTGCCTGTATGTAGGCAACAATGTCGCGTACAGCAACTAGCACAAAAATCAAACAGTCAGCTCTACATTAGCATGGTTGATGCATCTGCTAAATAAATATGAACGATAGAAAAGA
Source organism: Sabethes cyaneus (assembly GCF_943734655.1). Taxonomy (NCBI): domain Eukaryota; kingdom Metazoa; phylum Arthropoda; class Insecta; order Diptera; family Culicidae; genus Sabethes; species Sabethes cyaneus. The sequence goes on from NC_071354.1 coordinate 14,288,710, forward strand.
TATTAAGCCAATTTTAGCATCGTAATCGTTTGTTTTTGTTTAAACATTGCTGTATATATGTGTAAATGTACGATTTTCGTATACAATCTTCACCAATCTAGTGAAACAAATTATTTAATTCTCCTCATATACGGGAGCTTGACTGTCTCTTTGAATGTGTAGTTGCATTTCGCTATGTAAGCACAAACCGATCTCTTGCACTCTCATGCAACTGCCATATGGAGCGTTTGTAAAATTTGTGCGAAGTATTGTCTGTCTTTTGCACCCTTTTATAAATCTCCATTCTGCTTTACAGAAAGAATAAACTTTCGTAGGTGGCAGCTCCATTTCGCACCCATAGCGATCTAGAAATCTATGTTGCCTCAGTTCATGATGTTATCAATCGTTTTATTTCGTAAAAGGTCAAATCAAACAATTTCTGTCGCATAATTTTATTCATGGAAATTATCAAAGCACAGCCAGATAATTAGAGAATCGAATTAGTTCTATCAAAATTTCCTTCTGCAACGAAATTTGTGTTAACAGCAAGGAGTTTTATCGGGCATGTTGAAAATTGCGATTCGATCAAAATAGTAAATTTTAAAAAATCAAGCCATTTACAAGATCAATCTTGCTGAAAGCCGAGTGACTTTGACCTGTAACTCAATCTTTATATGGATGGGTGCATATTCAGCTTTATGAATCAGTATAAACGTAGAATAAAGAGTTTTTTACTCGTTAGTCCAAGCTGATCAATTTCACCCGACTGATCAATTTCGCCCGAATCGACGGTACTCTGAGCGATAGCTGGAAGTTGGCGCAATACTTATTAGACACATTTTGCAAACGCTGGGTCTATGAATACTTGCCAACGTTGATACGACACGCGAAATGGTTTAAGCCCATGAAACCATTGGAATCTGGCGACTTGGTGGTCATAGTTGACGACGGAAGTGAAATGGCTGGATCCGAGGCCGTATCTTGGACGTCGTGAAGGCTTAAGATGGACAAGTGCGACGGGTAGTGGTTACCACGCTAAGAGAAGCTGTCATCCGACCGTTCAGGGGACATCAAGAGAACCGAAGATGAAGGTCTCAGACGTACCGGAACTACACGGACGGGGGTTGTGGACGCACCCACTGTGCAGTCGACATAAGTGCGTACCGGTTTCGCTCTTTTGCAAATTTGATCACGACTGTCAGTCTGACAGCGCGACGCGAAATAGGAAAATAAAGTAAAGGGGAAGAAAGTTTGACAGAGGGAAGAAGCAAACGTTCATTTTGAGTCGAAATAAGTAAGGCGTACCGATTAAAGTTAAAAACCAAGAGTTAAAGAAGTTAATCCCACCAACAATGTTCTTTTTTCGATTACCCTAGGGCACTGTTCTCTGTGCTGCTATGGTCCTTGGCCAACGCTTTTGGAAATCGCACAGCCTCTGGCTGAGTCTGGCTGAATGCTCTCGCAAAACTTGACTCTGGACTTCCTTTTGGCTTTGCGAAGCTCTGCGTTATATTTGGTGAGAGATGTCCTGATGAGGCCTCCTGATTAAACGGGACGAAGGTTGCTGAGCGTTTCAATCCACCAGAGCACGCCACGGCAGACTATTCGTATAATTAGCAGAGAGTTCGCGGTAAAATCATCAATAATCATACTTTAAAGGTCATTAACTACAACGTCCAGGTTCAACTGGTATGCATAAATTAATATGACAGAAGTTTCAAGAGTTTCCAATTGTTCCCTGAAAGAACACTAGCTAGATTTCTTCGGGTTTCTGTATTGTTGTCTCCTAAGAGAGTTCGGCTCGATATAAAAAATAATATGCCTATGGTCTGATAAACTAGGTTGATCAGAAACAGGTCAGTTTTTGATCTTCACATGCTGGAAATGCTACACAGAGTGAGGTCCTAGGTCCTCATCTCTGGTAGCATTAACGAAAATGTGGACGTTCCCTACTTTGTTCGAAGTTAAGTATTCAAGTATGTAGGTACTCACCCCTAGTCGTTAGCATCACAATCGATGATCATCATCACCCTGGAAATACGCGGACACCACGATCAGCTCTTGCTTCCCCGTAGCCGTAGGCACTTCCAGTTTGACGACGACGACATTCCGTTGTAGGAACTCTGTAATGGGAGAAAATTTTATTTCTTTAGTTACCAGAATCGCTGTCCTCGCAGTGGACTGCGTGTTACAGTAAGTGCTTGCATCTTTTGCGCTCGCCTTTGGCGACACAGTTTACGGCGACCACAGTTGCTGATCGACAAAACGAAGGGCCAGTTTCCTGGCTTCTTCCAATATGTATTCCTCATTCCTTCCTTCGGTACCCCTTCGTCATTTGGCCGCGTCGGCGTATCAGGAAGATTGTCCGTACGGCTCTCCACTTTCCCATTTGGTGAACTCAGGATTAGCGAATTCCTGTCGAGATTGAAGCTATCCTCCAGGTCTTGCTTCTTCGTTCGATCAATTGCACGCGATTCCTCAGAATCCTCATAAGAATCCGCCGCATCAGGGCCTAGCAAGAAGCGGTTAAGGTAGATAACTGTGCCCTGGAACTCTACAGGATCCTTTAGCGGCTGGATATTTTTTCAACCCCCGCAGTCCCCCCCCCCCCCCTTCGTAACCCGGTACGCATACGTTTCTTAAAATACCATCCATCCATTAGCGATAGTACTCTCAGTGTGCCCTCTTCACCAGGATAAATTTCAATAATTCTCCCCATTTTCCACCGCATAAGAGACGGATTATTATCTTGTATGACAACTAATTGATCTGCATTAATGAAAACCGCTGGCCACGGATTTTTAGCAGATCAAACCTCTGCCTCCCACTTGCCGCCAAAACGTAGAGCGCTGGGAGAATTGAAACACCACCGCATTCTCTGCTTAGATATAAGTTAGTGGTGTTTGTTATGTTTAGGTAGCTTCATCAGAACCAATTTCTTCGTCTGGTGATATCCGGTATTTTATTCAGGCCTACACCGCAATTAAGTCCGAAAAATTATCCTCACAGGAAGTCCACCGAAAAATTCTCATTTGCTTATATACTCTAGAGAACTTAGTTGTTCAATCTTGTGTAAACATCCTGTTACACACTTTAGACAACTCGTTTAATATTGCATAAACATTTCGATAAGGATGCCACATCTTCCCCCCATGGAAAATCTTATGTTCTTGTTGGCCGATTAATTTAGTCATGGTTATGATGCGATGGATAGGTTTCAGTGCCGTGTAAGAATTTTGGATAGACTGCTCAAATCATTCGAATCTTATAGAAGACTTCGACACGCTAATGGTCTCCACTGTGTATTCTCCAACATTGCGCTAGAACCCACTGAAGTAATCTCTGTGACCCTTGAAAGTCGTTTCTGAAATCTAAAGAAAAAAATCATCTTTCCAGTCATCTTTAGATGAAAGTGGCTTTAATCGAATTTGAAACTCGTCACAGATGAAATATCACAAGTTTTGCGCCACCCATGGCTACTTGCAATGCAACTTCCACCAAGCTATTACTGTGATAATACACTTTACACAATCCAATCGCTCTAAACAAAGAGAAAAAGTCGACCCACTGCTGGGCACCCAATTACCTGCATCGATCCGGTGGCAATGAGGGTGTGCTGAAGCCATCATAATGTTGGTAATGAAAACACTTTGTAAGCATTGATAATTCCTCATCAAATTGCCCAAACGTTTCGCGACCATCGCGCTACCATCACGACCACCGACACCACCGGTAACGGCAACGATGCGGTCGGACTCGCACCGATCAAGGTAATATTTTGTTAATGGTAATTTATTAAGTTTATGCCCGGTTAGTGCAAACACTTAGAGGTGTTAAACGAACCGCGCAGTTGACGCGCGCGTGAGTCAAGCATGTTTTCTGTCCGCCAAGTCCTGCCAGCCAGCCAGCCCGTGGAGCACACTCTCGTGGAGGTACGTTGGATGGTCGCCCGCCGATTGCGATCTCTGTCACGCGGTCTGGTAAAATGAATGGTATTTGGGACCATCAATCAGTAGTCTTTATGATCGCGAAGGTTCTCGTACGCTTCCATTGAAGTACCTACCAATGCGTGCTTTCGAAAGTGATAAATGGCGCAACGGTTTCTGCACGCTCTTTGACCTGCTAGGGCAGATTTCGAAATAGCTTAATGGCTTCTTGAGATGATGCTGAATCAAGAATCACAATTCAAACGGTCCGAGATAAATGAATAGAAATACTTAAACGAATCCATTCAGTGACGATGAATAAAGTTAAGCCGCAAGCGTTCGAGTTATTGAACTTAACATTGCTGCACGAATGTAAAGCTCATAGTCAAGTACTATTGCCAGAGCGGAAAAGGCTTTGGTTTTCCGTATGGAAATGAAACGGTTATAAAAATAAAGCAATAATTCTCCGGCAAACATACTACCGACCAGCTGAGAGCCGGCACCTGACTGAAATAGCACCGATTGAGCCGCACCTGTACCCTCACTAAACCACTTAACTACATACGTTAAACCACACTTACCTGGTCGGGCTTGGTCTGC